>NC_052614.1:281629-592462 GCF_016545825.1 Eucalyptus grandis | reverse complement strand
ATTATCGCCCCCCAAGGAACATAAAGACTTGAAAAAGTATTAATAGAATGAATTTTATACACAACAATGTAGCTCATTTATGAAAAATTAAATAAACATATATTTTTATCATAAATATATATTTAAGTAATCCTTTTGTCTACACAAACTACACAAGCTACAAATGAGATTTAAAATTATTAGTTCTACATTTCATGAAAATGCATCACCTTAAATTGACACTTTAGGTGTAAATAAAATAAATCATTATATATATATATATATATATAATATTATTTTTATAAATACCAAGTTAAGTCGGTTAGGAAGAATAAAAAGGCCAACAAGAAAAGAAAAAAGGTGTTTAGGATAACTCGACACGTATGTGTAAAGAGGCATCAGATGCTTGGTCTTGTCACGTATAAATGCACACATATCTTTGCCTACTTGCTTTCATTTTTTTGTAGATATGCCCAGAAAGTCAATCATCATATTTACTTCTATTCTTCACCTTTGATATTTAAGGAAAACACAAACATTCAATTTGTTGCCATGATGGTTTCATAGAATGAACGCTGCTTTAATTCTAACTTACCATGGGAATTTCAAAAAATCAACATCAAGAGCAATAGAGAATAAAAGCGAGGTCAAGGAATTGGCAGGATAAATTAGTAAATGTTCCAAAATGTTGACAAAGGTGATGTACCATCTGAGACAAAGAAGTTGAGGAATACATTGAGAACCCACCATTCCTTTTTTTTCTTCTTTTTCTGTAACCTTTCCCTTTCTTGCAATTCTTTGTCGGCATTGATTCCATACTTTGTTGGTGAAACGTGGCTTGCCCCTTGCAAGAGCATTCTTCCCTTCATGCGTGGTCAGTTGTCTGATGAAAATTGGGCTACCTCGCTGGAATCCTCAGCCATTTTTGGATCGATATGTTGACCAAGGTCAAAATGCACACGTTGCCACACTAAGCATGAGCTTAATCCATATTGTAGGATCAAAGAGGAATATCAGTGAAGATTTGTTAATGAGAACGAGAAGGGGATGGACCTCTAAGAACAGATTTAACTGCACACCTGTCACCTCCACAGAGGAGGACATGAAAGAAATTTACAAAAAGGATCTTACATAGTTACATCTTGAAGCCTAGCCCCTCTTATGTACCAGACGGGAAAATTATCAAGAAAGAAAGTCGAACTAGCTTTATCCCTTACTCAGACAAAAGCCATACCTAGTTCATTCATAATGTCTATTATATGGCTCCATTTTGGGGGTCAAATTGAAGTAGTCTTTGACCACTATAGTGTTGCTTTAGTGTCATTACAGTAAAATGTAAAACGTCCATGTACAAATCGTCATTACTCGGACGGTTCCATACTGTAAGACATGGTACATTGAGCTACAGTATGAGTTTGTTAACTTAGAAGATTGAAGAGTACGTATTAGTTCCATTCTAGTGCAAATACTTCTTAACCTCTAACCCTTTGTTATAGATGGGACATAAATAACCTGAAAGGTGACATTGATGTGCAAGTATTACAGAAAATTACCAAAATATATATGTACAAAAACTTATATTGATTTAGTTCTAAACCTTTTAATTTGGCCAATTTAGTTCTGAGCATTTTAATGATTTGCCAATTTTGTCATGAACCTTCTAATTTTATTAATGTAGTCATAAATCTTTTAACAATTTGTCAATTTAATCCTTAACAAATTTTAGCCAGAAGTCACTAATGTAGCGATCCAATCAATGTCAACCATCCCACATGGCATGGCTAATATTGACGTAAACGATTTTTGTAATTTGTAATTTTTTTTTTCCTTCCATTGTTTCGTCTCTTCTACTTTCTCTCTTTTATTTTTTATTTTTCCAACTTTGGGCCAATGACTCGCCTTGTCTAGGTTAGCTAGCAACCTCGCCAGCTTAAGGTTGAAAATAAAGACAAAGAAAAGAAGGAAACAATTAAAAAAATATTCATAAAAATTAAAAAGATTGCAAAAATTCTCCATGTCAACACAAACTATACCATGTAAGATGCCCGGCACTAACTAAACCCCGTGTTAGTGATTTCTTGCCAAAGTTAGTCGAAAAGACTAAGGCTGCGTTTGGTAGTCCGGATTTGAGTCTGGATAGGATAATTTGTTATCCTATCCAATGTTTGGGAATGTCCACCGGATCGGACAAACCCGGATACATCCGGATAAAACGCCGGATAAAAAATCCGGGGGAGGGGGTGGGATAAGCCTGGATTGGATAAGAATTTTTTTTTTTTAAGGAAAGAAAGAACTTAACAAAAAGAGAAGATATCATAAGCATCTATGTCAAATGGATGCCTCCGTCTCTCCGATTCATTGTCAGCCCTCTTCTTCCACTTCTTCTCCCATCTTCGCATCTCGCCGTTTTCAATGGTGGCCACAATTCCTAGATCTAGGGCTTTTCTATGGCATTTAATTAATTGAATTTTCTATTTTTTAATTTTATAATTTAATTGAATATTATATTTATTTTTTAATCTCATCCTGAAGTGCACCAAACACTTGATAGGATTAGATATGTCCGCCTTTATTATCCAGAGGATTTAATATCCTACTTTATCCTATCATATCCCGATTATTATCCCGACGACCAAACGTAGCCTAAATTGACAAATCGATAAAAGTGTAGAACTAAATTAGTCAAAAAGACTAAATTGACATAATTGAAAATTTTATGAGTAAATTAACAAATTATCAAAAGATTTAAGCCTAAATTGACTCAATCAAAATGTTTAAACCTAAATTAACATAAATGTACTAAGTTTATGACTTTTTTTATGATTTTTTCAAAGTAGTACAGAGCTTCTTTGGCTCGTGTGAAAGGAGAAACAAATAAGGATTTTTATATGCATCTCCAATGCAAAATATTTTTCACACATAAAATCATTACATCAAAAATTTCATTTACTAATGGAATGAATTCACTTACCAAAATAAAAACTAGCATATGTGTTAGCATTTTCAAATTGGAGAAAATGCCATCGAAGTAACTAGAACAGTATACCAGCGTAAATTTAACCCGTAAATAACTTGCCACGTTTGGAGGGTCAAAATCTTATCCTATATCAAAGGGTCAATGTCTTGAAATTCCAATCTCCAAGAATATATCCCTTTGACAAACATGATATATGCTTGCCCACCAATGGGAACCACCCCCTCCATGTACTTTGGAAAAAAAAAAAGGATCAATTAGTTTTATCATTAACGCGATATTCCGAAATAGCTTATTATAATTAGTATCAATTTGAATTTGTCCGTTTTGTGTGCAATTTTCAGAGTTTATCGAAATAATAATGTCATCTTTTTTTTCTTTTTTTTTTACAACCCACCTATTGCGCTTGTATTTTGGGATTCTATTCTGCGAACGAACATGCAACCCCTCCATTCATACTAAGGCCCTTTTCTAATCGGGACCGAATAAATTTCCATACAGATTCCACAAATGAAATTCTCTCTCTCTCTCTCTCTCTCTCTCTCTCTCTCTCTCTCTACACGCAACTCATTTTGTATAAGAGAATATTGGAGAGAATGGGCATATGCATCAACCATCACTTCAGCTTCCCACTTCACGTACTCACTATATATATATATATCTCCACATTGTGGAAACATAAGAACAACGTCGGGGGCTGTGCCTATGCATGCATGAAGAGAGAGAGCGAGTTTGAGCCAAGAATGACTTGCCGGCATCGTGCTGTGCGAGCAAAAGATATTCAGTCCTTAGTAAGAGCTTGAACTTTGTTGCCTTCCCGGCAAGTCTGCCTTGGCTCTAATTCTCTCTCTTTCTTGTCTTTTATCTCTCTGGCAAAATAATTTTTAAGCGCTGCCTTAGGGAAGAGAAGGATGATTCTTTGGTTGCCGTTAGTCCAGTCATTTCATGTTATAAACCACGGTCTCCTACGTCTTCACCTTCTTTCTTCTTCTTCTTCTTCTTCTTCTTCTTCTTCTTCTTCTTCTTCTTCTTCTTCTTAATTGATTTGGTCTACATCTCGCTCTCTTTTCTTAAGGCAAGGTATTCGGAGGAATAAGTTGAATATAACAATACTGAAAAATGCATCTGATGTCTGCTTAATTTTGTTTATGTGAAGTGACACGATGTTGTTGTTTCGGAAGTCAAGCACGCATCTTCGCCTGAGGCTCACGAGAACCATTTAAATATATAACCATTTGCATGCATCATAATATTATTATACATAGTCTTTACTATATTGTATATACGATATGATTAGGAGGAGTTGCACCATTCTTTGATTATTATACATAATCTCTCTCTCTCTCTCTCTCTCTCTCTCTCTCTCTCTCCACACAACTCATCTGTTCACGTGAATCAAATTTTCAAAAGATTCACTCAAAGTAACTATCTCTATGTATGTGATATATATGTATGAGTGTACACACAACTCATCCGTTTCGCGTGAATCAAGTTTTCAAAAGATTCACTCAAAGTAACTACTATTTGGGATAAGTCTTAACTTACGAATTACTCAACAGAACTTTTCCCGATTCTCTCTCTCTCTCTCTCTCTCTCTCTCTCTCTCTCTCTCTCTCTCTCTCTCTCTATGTATATATATGGTAAGTGTGTGTACACACACAGCTCATCTGCTTCGTGTGAGTCAAGTTTTCAAAAGAATCACTTAAAGTAACTACTATTTGGGACGGGTCTTAACTTAAGAATCACAATGAAACTTTTCCCGATCTCTCTCTCTCTCTCTCTCAAGTGATAATAGATTTGAAAACACATGTGAGAGGAGCTTTATACAAAATGATGATCATTTAAGATGTGGGTGTCGACATATAAATCACTTAATAAGATCTCTCCCAACTCATGTGGGACTTAGGATCTCTCTTTTCTCAAATGTCAAGAAAAACGGGCCAATTGATTATTGTGAAAGGGTGTTTTTCTTCATAAAATGCTCTGCCCGTGCATATGTGTGCTTCGGTTGGGGGTCTGATGGGCTTTTTTCGAACACCGGATCAAGCCTCAATGCTGTATACTCCACCAAGACAATCCAAGAAAAGAAGTGGGCCAATAAACACATGGAGCTCCCAGCTAGTCTCTCCTCTTTGCAGATGAAGCTGTGTCAGGAGCAATAAACTAACAGAGCTACCTTAAATGTTTATAGAACTCAAACTGTCAAGATGCACCGATGCCTTATCTTTAATATCGTATTGTGTTGGTGGTCTGGCATGGTGGAGCCCAATGTCGAAGTGAAGAGGACTTGCGTATCTAATCCGAGTTTGTCAGTGCAAATGCTCCATACGTCAAAGTTGGCTGCAGATTATAATAGTCTTAAAATAGCTATAGTAATTAGGGTTTCATCTGGGCCTGCAACCTTTCTCAAACCAGAGAAAGCACATGGCTTCGCATAAGGGCGTGGAACCAACTCACCTGCCGCTTTGATTCTTTTATCATGGCACATAATTTTCTTTTTTTGCCCTCAAATTAATCTCATCATGCCACAAGAGATGATGATGATGATGATGTAAATCATACCGATACTTACTATATACTCGTTCCTACCTCCTCGTTTGTTACTTCTGGACCACACGAAATCTATAACTATGCAAAATCCGCCAAAAAAAATATCTTGATTAAGGAAACAAAAGTGTCTTGCCAATGCATGTAAGTGGGCGTACCGAATTTTTATAAAAAATAAATGCATGGTCGCAGGTGGGCTCTAAGCACATAGATGTTTGTTCATGGTACCTGCTCACTTCAAGTGCGTTTGATTTAACTTTGAGAGAATGTCTTTCAAAAAATGCAAAGGCTTGTGGGCTAAATGAGTTTTTCAAAATACAAGTAGTATTTGGTAAAGTGTAATTTCTGTCACAACCTTCCCCTCAGTACAAAGAAAAATAGGTTTAGAGGTATTACCTAAAAGAATGACCTATGACCCTTGTTTTAAGCACGGGCTCTTTCAAGCCCATGCCCCACCCGACATTAGATATTCAAATTGATGCTATAAGAATTTTCTAATGAGGAGTCACCACTAACCTATTAGGGTCCACTACAAATCAAAGAATCTATGGTCATGACTTGATTACACTAATTAAACAGTCAATGCCCTTTCAATATCTAATCTTGTTTGTTTCAAAAAGATTTTTCTCAGGCAATTTGGATTAATTTTAAATTTATTCACTAACATATGAGGTAATCATACATGTGCACAATAATTAAAATAACAACTAGCAACCAAGGATAAATAAATTGCAAGAGAAAACAAGCATCTAACACTAAAAAATAAGAAGAATATAAATTGGGCTAAGAGGAAATCACAATCAACATATAGAAAGTGTGCAACCAAACATTTGTTTGAAAAAAGAAACGTTCAAACCCTATTGTAAAGCTCTAAGTATTCAATTTTGAGCATGATTTTTCATCAACGATCTACGTGCATTTTAAGAGAAACTTATTCAAAAACTGATTTTTAAGCTTTTTCTGATTTTAGGAAAAATTAAATTTTCGGAATTTTTTTATTAATTTTTTAACATTTTCGATTTTTTTTTTGTTTTTAATATTTTAATAATTCCGAAAATGGAGAATCGGATTGGGTCCTTGAGACCAGTCCAGATGAAGGTAGGGTTCCGACCTCGCCAAGATGGGCTAAAAGGCGCGATTGAGTCCATCTGCAAACCCTCTCCAAAATCTAACCTTCCTAAGCCCGATTCAGAAGACTCCCAACTTAAACCAAACCCAAATTAAGAAGACTCACGACCATCTTGCTCTTCCACTAAAGCAATGCCAAACCCATACTAAAGCCTTAAACCCATTTGTCATTGTAGAGCCCATTCCCTAATTTCCTATCCAATGTTTTTAGTTAGTGGATTCAGAGCTCATTAAATTTTATCCACTAACTCATGTACCTCGAGATTCACAATTTAAGACCAACGCACCTAAATCTCGAGCCACAAACAAATGGACTCCACTACTAACTACCCATCATCGTATCGATTCATCATATAAGTTCCAGCTGTACACTCCATCCGCTTCATTTCCAGCAAGCATCACAAAGGCAACATCAGAACATGGAAAACAAGGGGCCAAATACAAGAAAAAAGGGGTGGGACATATGGCCATGTACTCGAGCCACAAAAAATGAGCTCGAAATGAATGAATCAAAGACGAATATTGCGATTTTAATCAAAAAAATAAATGGTCATCGAAACGTTTTGATTCAAGGGACATTCCCTAGATAATAAAATAAGTTCATTTGGACATTTTTGTGAACATATGGTGTGCAGTGCATTGATCATTATATGGCTCGAACTCAGATCTAGATCCATTGCATCAAAGATATCAACTCAATCGAACACAATACAGTCAAGAACCCAAGAAAATGAGCTCGGCTCTTCTATCATCAAAACGTGGCAGCTCGAACCAAAAAGAAACTCATCGGAGATGTAGGAATCGGGAGTGAGAAGTCCCGAGCAAGACGTCGCTGGCTATAGGTCGTCGGATGGTGACGGTGGAGGTAGCTGGTCGAGTACATTGGGCTGTGGTGGACCCGCGCCGTTGACACGAAATCCTGCTGTGCGGCACCAAGGTAGCAAACCAACGGGGGGTCATTATAGGAGTTGATTTTGTAGTCATAGCCCCAGTCGTTGCATCCTTCGTCCACCTCTCCTTGAGCTCAAGCTGCGGCGAGCTCGACGGCAACAGCTACCGCACCTTTTCGGCCTCTATTCTTGACAAGCGCTTCGGCTTCTTGCCGGATGACAAAGGAGGCGAAGAGGAAGGAGAAGTTGAGGAAGTGAACGTGCCCTTCTTCTTGCTTCATCGAGTAGGCTTCTGGGACTCGGCTTCGCCATTGCTACTGCTGACATTGCCACAATTCATGGAGGATTTAGGAGGAGCCGAGCAGGGGCCAGAGATGAAATCTGTGAGCCACTAAAGCGTTGGGGTTGAATGGCTTCGCAGGTTGGTGAAGTAGAGGACGAGGGTAGTGAAAGAGAGGAGCGTCGAGGAAAGAGATCTCTCTCCTTTCTCTAGTTTTTTCGTCCATGTTGGAGGCTAACAATACAATCTAGATGGGGAGGTGAATAGGTTGTTTTTGAAAACTTGACAATCTTTTGCGAAAATTAATTGGTGCTAAGTAAAGATCAAGTCAAGAAGATGTTTCAAAACTCGTGATTGTAATGTGTTCTTGTGAGAATAGAGAGAGTAAAATAGTGGCACACAATGATATATAGTGATTCAATTTTATCCCCAAGTCTATGTCCATTCCTCAGATTAACAGTCACAAGGTGGGCTGGATTGCACTGGTAATCTACTCTGACAGTTGTAATAGGCAATCATTAATCTTATCACAAGATAGATCACACTATCATGACTCAGCTGCTACTCTTACTCTTGTATGCTTAATCTAGAGTACAACTACTCAAACAACACGAATATAATAATCAGTGAAACACTTGGAAGAGAGTGTATCGCTTGGAACACGGGTGAATGCCAATCTTTAGATCATGATAATGTTGTTCTCTCTCTTTACTTGGTTTCTTAGGTCTTCTCTTTTATATCTATCTTCAATCTATCAATTGGAAGAGGACTGGAGAAGCAAAGAGCCATTGGAGTTACTGTTAAGCTTCTACCTAGAGATAAAATTGCCTGTACAATCATTTTTCCTGAAGATTTGCAGTCTACCAAAGAATAGCATATGTTGCTATTACTTCTTTGTAGTCTTTGACAAACTTGTCAGATGACTTGGCTTCTGGATTACTAGATTCAACTGAATTTGGCTGCCATGTAAATCTACAACCACAATTTGCTCGTTTGCTAATCCAATGAACTTCACCAAATGTTCGTGGTTGCTACTGCACTAATGACCCGATACTTGCTGCTAAGATATAGGCATCACCATCAACTGATATTTAGGTCAACTAGTACTATTTATAGAAAAACCATTTATGGACTTGTTGCACACTTCAATCCTCTAGATCAAACCATGGATGTTATGCAGTTCTTTCTATATATACACATATAGAAAACATTTGCATACACCGTAGTAAACTTTATATTAAGGATAATTTGGATATCATTAAAATCACTTGGAAATGTTTCTCCAACAAGCCGAAGCCAAATCACTCCCCTAGCCAACACCAATGAATGCCCCCTCTTCTCGTTCACTCTTCCTCAAGGTAGTCTCGTATTTATGTATGAAAGAAAAGAAATAGACCTCAAACCAGAGAGACCCAAGAAGGAAGAAGAAGCTAAAACCCCCTTCGAGCTCTTTCTCTAACTCTCTTCAAACTTGCCTCACCCTCTTTTCTCCAAGGACGATGCCAGTTGGCCGATGGTCATCCTGGCCGAGCATCCCGTGCGACATTCCTCGGTCGTCCTTTGTACCCTACCCCTGTACACCACCTGTTTATTGCAATGCCTCGGCCAAAATAAAGAGAAGAGAAGAGAGGGAGAGAAGAGTTGGTGCGCGAGTCAAGCCAAGGAGGAAGTGGGCTAGCCTTGCATGGGAGAAGAAGAAGGCAAAAGGAAGGAGGACTTAGCAAGCTCGGCTCCATTCAATTTCTTTATAAATACTAATAGTATTTTTTTTCATTTTTTAAACAAATGATCATTTTTATAATTTAATTAATTTTTTCATAGATTTCTAATAATTAGCACTAGTAATGTAAATGTTCCTTATGTCTACACGCAATGCATTTTAATGAAAATATTTATTTATTTTACTTTCTTTTCTTTTCTTTTTTAGCTTAGACATTAATCTCTAATTTGTTATGTGATTAAGTACTAAATAAAGGGGCAAAATTTAGGTGTCAATAATTTAGAAAAAGTTAGAAAGCAACTTCAATGTAAATGTCATTTGTTGAAGGTTATACTTTGTAAAGGAATTTTACTCATTTTTTTTATAAAGAAAAAATCTCAAATTATTTGCCAGTAGAACTCAACTGGTGACAATGAGGGTGGTAGTGGCTACCGGCCGCTTGATGGTGGCCCATTAACTGCATGCCAATGGCACGCCATACCTAGCATGCCACCCGTGCACTAGGTATGGATTGTGTCCAAATCTTGGCGGGCAACCGACCTCTTTATAGCGAGGATTAGAGTGGGGATTATGTTCTTCATTTGCACGTCCATATATCCCCTCAAACATAGTGTTGCCTGCTTGTTTTCTTTCTGAGGTTGAGGCACTTTTCCATATTGGCATCCGACAAGGGAATAAGGTAAAAAATGTAACATATACTATAATGGGCTTTAAGCACATGATGTCTATTCATGGTACCAACTCATTTCGATGCTTTTCGTTTGACTTTAAAGGGATGTCTTTGGGAAAATGTAAAGACATTTAAATTAAAAGTGTTTTTCAAAATGCAAGTAGTATTTAGTCAAGTGTACTTTAGAAAAATATTGTAAAGCAACTTAGAAGTAAATGCCATTTGGTTAAAACTATACTATGTAAAGAATTTTTCTTATTTTTTTAATAAAAAATCTCAAACTATCTGTCAACAGAACTTAGCTAGTGACGGCGAGAGTGGCAATGGCTTGTGGCTCACAAGTCGCTTGATGGTGGCACATTGGCTACATGGTGATGGCACACTAGCCACATGCCGGTTGCTAGTTGGTGGCTAAGGAAAAGTTAGGGTTTTCAAGAATATTTTCGAAATCATGATAGGAAAGGAGGCAAAAAAATTAAAATCTTCCTATCTATTATAATGAAAAAAAATTAAAGAAGCTTACTTCTAAGTTCTGATTTCTTATATTATGTTGTTGTAGATGTGTGCCACTGCATACTTTCTACTATGTGTACGATTATATTATACACATAAATATAAGCTAAATTGATTGGTAAGTACATATTATTTTTTATATTGTATTATGCGTCTTACTTATTTTCTTAATTATTCAAACTATTTTCTATTTCCCATGTAGCTTCTTGGTCCTAGTCCACATGGGAATAGCAGATACTTGGAACACATGTTACCTAAAGTCAAGAAGATAGATTTTCGAAAAGGTGCGCAGGTATGTTTTGAAAAATCTAAATTTGTTTTAGACTCTCACAGTGGTCTTTTTTTGTCTTGCCTAGATGTGTTTTAGTGGTTTTAAACTTTGTATGTTGGCTTCTGAACTCAAAGTTTTTCTAGCACATATTTCAAATTAATTGATGAGTTCTTTGTGGTCGTTCACAATGCAGCAACAGCATGCTTTAGTTATCACGGCTGACAGTGTATATTACTCAAAATTCAGCGAAAATTGTGAGGTGAACGTGCTTATTCAGTTGCTTTGTATCATGTTGTTTTGTATTCTATTGCTCCGACGATCATCGGAGCCATGATTCTTGAACATTATGTGAGATGGCAATGTATTAATTAAGATATTTTTTACACCTACAATTAAGTTTGAACAGTAAAAGATTGCATTCCTGATAAACATTACATACCAAACTTTTTCAACGTAAGGATCATCCTCTGTGTTACAACCTTGGTTTGTAATGTCATCTCATTAATCTCTAACTTGACAAGATTTTCCCTACACGTGTTCTCAGATGGTGGATTCCGGTGAAATCTCAACATGGTTGGTGACGCATGTTGATTAATTGGAGAGAAAATGGCACCCCAAATCCTATAGGGTTGGGTTCCTTACTCAGCATTTTTATAGTTTGTAAAAGATTTTTGTTCATTTTCTTTTTTATAAAAAATATGAAATTATTTGCTGTCAGAACTTAGTTGGTAACGGCTAGGGTGGCAGTGGCTTGCAGCTCAAAAGGCACTTAACGATGGCACACTAGCCACATGGCGATGGCTTACTAGCCACATGCCGGTTGCTAGTCGTTGACTGAGGCAAAGTAAGGTTTTTCGATGACATTTTGGAAATGATGATAGGTAATGAGGCAAAAAAATTAAAATCTCCCCATATGTTATAATGAAAAAAAAAAATTGAAGTTGCTTGCTTCTAAGTTTTGATTTCTAATATTGTGTTGTTGCAGACGTGTGCCATTACATATTTTCAATTACATGTACAATTATCTTATGCACACATATATTAGCTACATTGATTGGTAAGCACATATTGTTTTGGGATAAGTGCTACAAAAGTCCTAAATTTTGTCACGAAAATGCAATGGAATCCTAAAACTTGCAAAAAGTGCAATCAAGTCCTAAAACTTGTCAAATTGTTTCAATCGAGTCCTAAAGTTAACGCCGTCGAATTTTTTAACGGAAAATGTTGACGTGGCATTTAAAATTAATTTATTTTCCATGTGGCTTTTTAAATTATTTTTTTTAAATTAGATTTTAAAATTTTTAAAAAAAAAGTCAAAATGTATTTAAAAAAGAAAACAGTTCAAAAAAAAAAAAAAAATGGCAACCTTGTCGGCCCCTCCAGCGATGGCAGCGGTAGGGAGGGAGGAGCTGCCTTTTTTAAAAAAAAATTAAAAATACATTTTAACTTTTATTTTTAGTTTTTAAATCTAATTTTTAAAAATGAATAAAAAATAATTAAAAAAGCTACGTGGAAATTGAAAAATTATTTAAAATTCCACGTCCGCGCCATGTTAGCATTTTCTGTTAAAAAAAGTCAACGGCGTTAAATTAGGACTCGATTGAAACAATTTGACAAGTTTTAGGACTCAATTGCACTTTTTGCAAATTTTAGGACTCAATTGCATTTTCGTGACAAATTTTAGGACTTCTATAGCACTTATCCCTGATATTGCTAGTATGAGTACCTAGAGGGGGGTGAATAGGTGCATAAACAATTTATTAAAATACGAAAGCGATTCTTATCATATGATAGAAAGTAAATTCTCTCTTAATTAACAAAATGAAATACGATCGAGGTAGAGAGAATGAGGAAGAGAAAATTGAACACAGGATTTATAGTGATTCGGCTTATTCCAAGCCTACGTCCACTCTTCCGCACTGACAGCCCACCGACTGGATTTCACTATGATCAAAAGAGAAGTTACAGCACAGCTTTGCCTTGATTCCACAGTGTAAATGTTCTACCACACCTCCTCAAGGTCTCTCACAAATATAGACTCTCTCTTTCGTACACAAGTATTCGCTCAAAGGATTTATCTAAACAAATAGGAGCTTCAGACTTTGGAATTCTTCTATCGCGCACACCTTGAACAACTAAGACAGTCTTCCTTATATACTCCTTTATGCCATCATACCCGTTGGCACTTACCAAATGAATTCCTCCAATCTACCCGTTGGACGGAATCAATTAGGAAGATTGTTCAAGCTATAAAAGGAACGTGTTGATAGCCCATCAATCTGTTCGCCCATACAATCGGGATCTCGGTTTCCATAAGCAGAACCTTCCAATAATATTTAGGCAATCACCGGATCTTTAATTATCGAATCAATCTTCGATCAATCAAAGGACTCCGTTTATGTCTTCTCCAGCCATGATATCTTTTCCAGTTGATAAGGTTAAATCCTCAACGAAACATCCAGTTCTGGATAACCTTTCTTCAATGGATTAGTGACTGTCAATGAGGATAGACTTTGAGTCTTGAGTCTGGCTGTCCCAAGGTCTTCAGACTTTAAATAGCAGAGTCTGCAAGCCTTCAGACTAGACTGATAGAAACGATTTGTCAACTTCAAAACACTTCAAGAAGATTTCTCCAACAATCTCCCCATTTTTGATGGTGACAAAACTTTCCTGCAGATTTGGATATCTTTGACCTGCAAAACATTTCTCAAACACATATGCATATCTTATAGAGGTAAATGGCTTAACAGAATAACACTAGAATCTGCAACCACAGAAAATAGGTTAGTCCAAAGTATATGATGAAGCCATCCATAAGATATCAATATTAGTTAATAGAAGCGAGTCAAGTCCAAGTCTAGTTCAATTCTCATCCGGACACAAACCAAAGTCAAACAGATTCAAACCACAAAACAATCCAACAAACAATTAAAAGTTGAATGAAAGGTTTTTGATCAAATCTTGCATCTCTCCCCCTTTTGTCATCATTAAAAAGGATGAGATGAAGTTAAGATTGCTTGGGAATGCGAACAAGCTGGAAATCTTCCATAGACTGAACGATGCCTTCCAGCCTTTTAAAGTCTTCCTTTAGCTATGCAATCTCCTCACTCTTGGCATTGGCCTGATTCTGAACAGAGAGGGCTTGCATTTTATCATTCAATGAACATGAAGAAGCTTGACCTTCATTCTTCAAGCTTTGAACTTCGCATCCCAAGGCATAAATCGACCCCGCATCTCCAAAAGAATATCTATGATTCGCGAAAATCTGCTCAATTATCGGTTTGAGTACTTGCTTCGGCTCGATCGATGGAGTAAATGCGAGATGATGGTAGATCAGCATAATCTTGCAGGTTTGGCGATGAAACTTCATGACCTTCTTCTGGAAATTGAGATGCATAAACATCCTCTCGGGTCTGCTGGTGAGCGGCCCGACTCCTTCACTTTCATCGGGACATGAAGACTTCACTCCTTTCTCCCGATCTCCCCTGTTTCCATGCCTACGGGTGGAGAAGAGTGTTCTTCAGGTTCTCCTTCTTCTCTTCTTTCTTCTTGAGTCTTTCCTCCTCTGTTTCTTTTTCAGCTTCTATTTCTTCTTCTTCCTTCTCCTCTGCTTCTTTTGTCATTTGTTCCGATTCTTTCTGTGGAACAGGACGACTTAAATTCTTCAAAGCCAATGCAGAGATGGTGATGTCTTCCTTATCATCTTCATCCTCAACAAGGAGAGCTCTTCTTCTCTTGGATGGAGCAACCATGGGCTCCTTCCCTTTTCTTTTAGCTCGCGAGAAGATATTTGATGAGATTTTGCAGAGTCTTCTCCTTGAATTTCTCCAACTCCTTGCTCGGTTCCTTCGGACGCATTTTGGTCACCATTTTCAGACCTACCACCATATGATCGCATGGTCGAACACAAAAAGATTTGTGGAGGCTGAATATTCAGATGTCGAATAACTTCGTAACAAGGCTTGGGTAAGGGAGTTGACATCTGTCCTTCATCATTGCTCTATACATGTGAAACATCACGGTGTGAGGGAGAGAAAACCTTTTTCCAAAGAGAATGGCATACATCGGCTTGGCCTCGAACTTGAAACATCGAGTCTTGGAAGTTGATTTCGGTCGGAGGCAATTAATCACAATCTTGTGAAGTAAGATGTTGAATGCACCCATCCTTAAGTAGGTGATCTTTTCATCTCGTTCTCCTGTCCTTCACTAGTTCAAGAGTGGCCCGAGCAATGGAAATTTTGATTGGCCTGATATCTTCCTCTTTCGACTTCTAACACATCGCAGCATATTCATATCCACAACATAATCTTGGTCTTTAACGCTGAACGAGAATCTATTCGCATCCAAAAGCTTAGATTTGAATAGAAATATGTTAATTCAGCATAGGCCTCGCAGAGTCGAGCGAGAACTTTTCAAGTTGAAGATAACCGAACTTTTCCCTCAAGTTCATATTCACGGCATCCAGAAAATCAAAATCTACACTCCTAGGGTTTATTACCCCATGCTTCAAGCAATTTCGAGTACGAGATCCTTTTGCTCCTTTGATCGAACAAATCTCCCATTTTCCTTGATTATCAACCGCAACACCCATTTTCGGTTGGAATTGACTGTATAATTTATCATCATCATTCCCATCTCCAGATTCGGATCACGAGGATCACTTGGGATATTTGCAAGGGTTTCCTCGGCCACCCCTTTTCGAGTAATTCCCAAACTTTCCATTTTTTCAGAAAGATATATTCGTTCCCATGTCCTTTGTCTTTAAGAAAATCATCAATGTAGTTCAAAGGAGTACGAATTCCTTTTAGGGCACGATATAACTGGTAAATATAAGCGGGCTTTTGAACTCTTACGAGAGTGCATCCTCGATGATTTCTTCTGGTGTTGATGATCAACGCCTTGAGGACTAGATGGAGGAGAATGACGATGTTGAGAATGTTGTGGGCTTGCTTGCTGTTGCGGAGTCACTTCATCTTGTAAGATCGAAGTGCGTAGGCCCCTCACTCATCCGCCGTGGTCCCCCGCTTGCAATTCTCGAAGACTTTCTTGAAGATGACATCTTTCTTAGTTTTGGAAGATTCCTTGCTTGACTTTCCCGGGAAAGATGACAACTTTTGAGGATTAAACGAAGAAGACAAACGGGAATGGAGGATCGATGCTTTCTAGGGTTTTTGAGAGAAAAGTGAAGAGGAATCGACAGTTCACGATCGGTTAAAAGAGGGATAAACGAACCGTCATAAAGGAAATAAAAATATGCATTTTCAAAATAACCGACTTTTTCCATGAAATAGCCATTTCGAAAATAACTTCCCTTTTGAAAATGAAACAATGCAATATTTACGTCAATTAAATATAGCAACAATTTAAATACGATCGACAATCGTACCTTTTCAATATGAGATTCAAGAGAGAAAGACTTACGGTCGACGGACGTACCAAGACTTTGTCTTTCGAGATAAAGTCTTGTAAGTCGAGTCGAAAGTCTTTAGACTTTGATATCCTCATACCTCAAAATGTTGAGTCTGGAACATATAGACTCAAATTGATTTTTCTCCAAAGGCTTTGTGAATATATCCGCCAGTTGATTCTTTGAGTCAACAAATTGAATTGAAACATCTCCATTTTGAACATGGTCTCTTATAAAGTGATGTCGAATCTCTATATGCTTTGCTCTTGAGTGGAGAATTGGATTTTTGGTGAGGTTGATAGCGCTGGTGTTGTCGCAATTAATCTCCGTGCATGAGTCTTCAATTTCAAAGTCTCTTAGCTGTTGTTTTATCCATAGAATTTGTGAACAACAGCTTCCCAAGGCTACATACTCTGCTTCTGTTGTTGAAAGAGACACAGTGCTTTGTTTCCTTGAAAACCAAGACACGGGCCCCGCTTCCAAGCAACTGGCAAGTTCCCGAAGTGCTCTTTCTATCAACTCTGCAACCGGCCAGATCTGCGTCTGAATACCCCAGAAGATTAAAGTCTCCCTTCTTAGGATACCAAAGACCGATGCTTGATGATGAAGCCACGTATTTAATGATGCATTTCGCAGCACTGAGATGGGATTCTCTAGGATCTGATTGAAACCTAACACATATGCAAACACTCAACAAGATGTCAGGTCTAGAAGCAGTAAGATAAAAGAGTGAACCAATGATGCTCATGTACAGCTTTTGATCAACTTTCTTCCCTTCTTCATCTTTGTCTATCTTCAAAGAACTTGACATCGGTATGTCGGTCTTTTTGCACTTCTCCGGTCAAATCTTTTGACAAGATCATTAACATATTTTTCTTGATAAATAAAAGTTCCTTCCTTCAATTGTTTTATTTGAAGACCAAGAAAGAATGTTAACTCTCCCATCATACTCATTTCAAATTCATCCTGCATAGACTTAGAAAATTTCTTGCACATATTTTCATTTGAAGATCTGAAAATAATGTCATCCACATATATTTGAACAAGTAAGAAACTTTTGATTTCCTTTTTGATAAATAAAGTCGTATCTACTTTACCTTTGACAAAACCATTTTGTATTAAAAACTTACTTAATCTGTCGTACCAAGCTCGAGGTGCTTGCCTTAAACCGTACAAAGCCTTTTTCGCCTCAAGGCGAGTCGGCTTCTTTGGGTCTTCAAACCCTGGTGGTTGTTCCACATAAACTTCCTCATGGATAAATCCATTTAGGAAGGCGCTTTTGACGTCCATTTGGAATAACCTGAAATTCTTATAACAAGCAAACGCAAGTAATAGTCGAATAGCTTCTAACCTTGCTCTTTGGAGCGTAAGTCTCATCATAGTCTATTCCTTCTTCTTGCGTATATCCCTTGGCCACGAGTCTTGCTTTGTTTCGTACGACTTTTCATTTCTCATTCATCTTGTTTCTGAACACCCATTTAGCTCCAATAACGGTTTTACCTTTTGGTTTGGATGTCAATTTCCAGACATCATTAATGCTAAACTGTCTGAGCTCTTCTTGCATAGCTTCAATCCAGCTTTCATCAGATAAAGCTTCTTCTATGCTTTTTGGTTCAATTTCATAAACGAGAGCCACAGCACTAGACTCTTCTCGCCTTTTGGATCTAGTGCGAATTCCTTCATTAATTTCGCCGATTATAAGATCTTTGGGATGACTGGACTTATGCTTCCAGTTACTTGTTGATTTGTCTGTTTGATTATCTCTCTCTTTGATTGAATCTTCACAAACATCCTGATGCTGGTTTTCCAGAGTCTGAGATGCTTCTTGAGTTGTAAGCTTTGGAAGGTCAGGAGGCGAGGTTCGGACTCTTCTTGATGAGTCGACTTGATTCATCTTGTGTTGAGTCTTGAAATTTGACATTCATTGACTCCTCCTGATCGGCTCTTCTTGTTATAGACTCGAAGGCTTTGCTTGATGTAGAATATCCAAGAAAGATACCTTCATCTCGATCTTTCTTCAAACTTACCAACTCGATCTTTTGCATTTTTCAATATAAAACATTTGCAACCAAATACATGAAAGTATGAAACAATAGGCTTCTTATCTTTGAACAATTCATAAGGGGTTTTCTCTAGAATAGGTCTTAAGAAGACTCTATTGATGATATAACATGCTGTTGAAACAGCTTCAGCCCAAAATCGTGAAGAAATCTTGCTTTCAATTAAAAGAGTTCTAGCCATTTCTTGAAGAGATCTGTTCTTTCTTTCCACAACTCCATTTTGCTGAGGAGTATATGGAGAGGAGAACACATGATTAAAGCAGATTCATCACAAAATTTTGTAAAATCTTGATTTTCAAATTCACCTCCATGATCTGTTCTTATACTAGAGATAACACATCATTTTCATTTTGAACCTTTTTAGCAAACTTTTCAAAATACGAGAAGGTTTCAGACTTACTTGCAAGGAAATATACCCAAGTAAAACGGGAGTAATCGTCCACAATTACTAGGCAATATTTCTTACCTCCAATACTCTGTGTTCTGGTTGGTCCGAAGAGATCCATATGCAGCAACTGTAGTACATGATTAGTAGAGACATGATTTATTGGCTTGAATGAATTTCTTACCTGCTTTCCCATAATACATGGAGTGCATGGATCAGTCTTTTGATAAGGTAATTTAGGTAGTCCTTGAACAAGCTGCTTTGATGAGATTTTAGCTAATTGCTTCATGTTGACATGACCAAGCTTTCTATGCCATAAGCTTGCTTCGTCTTGAATTGAGATAAAACATTGCGATTCATTTGGTTTCACATCCGGAAGATAAATGTTTCCATGTCTACGACCCATGAAAGACGAGTAGAGTCTTTCTTGATTCAGAACATATTCCTTCTTGAAAAAGATCTTGAAAACAGTATCACACAATTAACTAATGCTGAGAAGATTATAATTGAGTCCTTCCACTAAGGAAACATTACTTATTGTGAGATTTCCAATTTTCACAGTTCCAAATCCCACAATACTTCCTTTGTTGTTTCCTCCAAATGAAACTTTTCCACCATTTACTTGAGCAAGTTTTATGAAACATTTTGAGTCTCTTGTCATGTGTCTTGAGCATCCTTTGTCAAGATACCACTTTACCTTTTTCTTGATGGTGACCTACATTTAAAAAAGAGTCTCAAGCTTTCTTTGGTACCCAAACTTTCTTGGGTCCTTTGATGTTAGTAACATAAGCAGTATTAGCCCATATTTTCTTAACAGGTTTCCAAATCATAGGACACTCTTTTTCAAAGTGATCCGGACTGTTGCATTTTGAACATTTTAGAGCATTTCTACCTCTGATTTAATAAAAACTTTCTTGAAGCGATTTTTGTAAACCTCACTCGAGAGTCTTTTCTTAATTCTTTCTTTTACTTTAGGAAAATCAATCAAGGGAATTGTTTCTTCTGTCATACCTAGACCGGACTTATTGAAGTAAGGTCTTTGTCTTTGAAAGAATTTTCTCAAGTTTTCAGACCCTATTGAAAATTTCTTTGATATATTTGATAAGTCTGTTTTTAAAAAGCATTTTCTTTTAAAAGATTGTCTTCATTTTCTTTAAGATTGGAAACAGAGACAAGTCTAGACTTTTAACTCTTTTCGCTAAAACATTTTCCTTTTGTTTTAGAGCTGAGTTTTCTTTTTTTTCAGTTCGGAAATTCTTTTGAGAGAAGTCTTAAGACTAAAACATAATTCATCAATATATTTAGAAACTTTGACAGGAATTTTAATATTACTTGCCTCAAATTCATTGTCGAGTCGATCCAGTCGAGTCGATTGTGCCATCGGACATAGATTGGCATATTCATTATCACTTTCTTCACACTCGTGTCACCTCCGGAGTTTCGGCTTTGAGAGCTTTTTGAAATCTTTCAGCTTTTCCTTTCTTCTTCTTCGAAGAGGACGGTTGGGTTTGATGTGTCCATTTTTCTTACATTCAAAGTAGACTATGTCTTTGTTTGGTTCCTCATCATCAACAGACTTGGTCTGCTGTCTTTAAAAGCTTTGTTTCTTTGAGTTGAACATTCTTCCTTTTCTATTCAGTTTTCGAATCTTCTTATCATGAGAGCAAGCTCCTCATCGTCCATATCTTCTTCGAATCTGTATCATCGAATCATCATTTGATTTTAATGCAATGGATTTCTTACCTTTTGGATCTTCATCTTCATTGATCCGTTCCACTTCATAAGACTGAAGAGTTCCAATTAGCTCGTCGACGAGATAGTGGCATAATTCTTTGCGTCTCTCTTATCGAAGTCTTTATGTGATTCCAATCCACTGGAGAGTCCACGCAGTAGCTTGTTTACCTTCATGGGATCGAAATTGGTTAACCTTGATTTTCAAGACCATTCACAATATCTCGTAAACGACTAAACATGTCGGATATAGATTCTCCTGGTTTCATTCGAAGGCTTCGTATTGACCGAGAAGAATGTTGATTCTTGTTTCCTTCACTCGTCTGTTCCTTCATAGGTGATATGCAATCTGTCCCAAACTTCTTTTGATGTACCACAAGAAGATATTCTATTATATTCAGTTGGTGATAAAGCACAATATAAGGAGTAAATTGCTTTTGCATCGAGTGCTTGTCTCTTGATTATTTCTTCCTGAGACATTCCGCTGGTTTCATCAGTTTCTTTTCCTCTTTCAGAGACTAATGCAGTGGTAGGAGTAATTCATTTTTCTACAACGTCCCATTCCAGAGGATCCTTTGATCGAAGGAAAGCTTTCATCTTGTTCTTCCAGATGTTGTAATCCTTTCCATCAAAGTAGGGTGGTGCAGTATTGTTTTGCCCTTCCATCAGCCCTAGTGCTAGCATACTAGCCATGGATCTTTTACTACGAAGTAAAACACTTCAAATAAAGTAAGCACACGGGCTCTGATACCAATTGATATTGCTAGTATGAGTACCTAGAGGGGGGTGAATAGGTGCATAAACAATTTATTGAAATACGGAAGCGATTCTTATCATATGATAGAAAGTAAATTCTCTCTTAATTAACAAAATGAAATACGATCGAGGTAGAGAGAATGAGGAAGAGAAAATTGAACACAGGATTTATAGTGGTTCGGCTTATTCCAAGCCTACGTCCACTCTTCACCGATGACCCACCGGCTGGATTTCACTATGATCAAAAGAGAAGTTACAAAGCATAGCTTTGCCTTGATTCCACAAAGTGTAGATGTTCTACCACACCTCCTCAAGGTCTCTCACAAATATAGACTCTCTTTCGTACACAAGTATTCGCTCAAAGGATTTATCTAAACAAATAGGAGCTTCGGACTTTGGAATTCTTCTATCGCGCACACCTTGAACAACTAAGACAGTCTTCCTTATATACTCCTTTATGCCATCATACCCGTTGGCACTTACCAAATGAATTCCTCCAATCTACCCGTTGGACGGAATCAATTAGGAAGATTGTTCAAGCTATAAAAGGAACGTGTTGATAGCCCATCAATCCTGTTCGCCCATACAATCAGGATCTCGGTTTCCATAAGCAAAACCTTCCAATAATATTTAGGCAATCACCGGATCTTTAATTATCGAATCAATCTTCGATCAATCAAAGGACTCCGTTTATGTCTTCTCCAGCCATGATATCTTTTCCAGTTGATAAGGTTAAATCCTCAACGAAACATCCAGTTCGGATAACCTTTCTTCAACGGATTAGTGACATCAATGAGGATAGACTTTGAGTCTTGAGTCTGGCTGTCCCAAGGTCTTCAGACTTTAAATAGCAGAGTCTGCAAGCCTTCAGACTAGACTGATAGAAATGATTTGTCAACTTCAAAACACTTCAAGAAGATTTCTCCAACAATCCCTATTGTTTTTTGTATTGTATTACGGTTTTTTCTTATTCAAACTATTTTCTATTTCCTATGTAGCTTTTTGGATCCCCACCACATGGGAATAGTAAATACTTAGAACGTACGTTACATGAAGTTGAGAAGATAGATTTTCAAAAAGGTTCCTAGGTATGTCTTGCAAATTCTAAATTTATTTTAAAACTCCTTTTTTGTCTTGCTATCATGTGTTTCAATAGTTTCAAACTTTGCATATTTGCTTTTGAACTCAGAGTTTTTCTAGCGCATATTTCAAATTAATTGTTGAGTTCTTTATAATAGTCCACAGTGAAGCGGCAACATGCTTTAATTCTCATAGCAGACGGGAATGTATATTACTTGAAATTAAATGACCATTGTGAGGTGAATGTGCTTATTTAGTTGCTTTGTATCTAATTGCTCCGACTATCGTCAAAGCCATGATTCTTGAACATTTTGTGATACGACAAGGTGTTAATTTATATATTATTTACACCTACAGCTAGATTTGGATGGTAAAGATTGCATTTCTGATAAATATTACATTCCAACCATTTTCAGTTTAAGGATCCTCCTCCGTGTTACAATATTGGTTTGTGATTTGATCTCACCAATCTTCAACTTGAGAAGCTTTTTCCTACATGTGTCTCAGATGGTGGATCCTGATGGAATCTAACATGATTAGTGACACATATTGTTTGGCTTGAGAGGATTGGCACCCCAAATCATATAGGGATGGGCTCCTTACTCGGCATTTTTCTAATTTGTAAAAGATTTTTGTTAATTTTTTTTAATAAAAAATCTCAAAGTATTTGCTGGCAAAACTTAGCCGATAACAGCGAGAGTGGCAGTGACTCGCGGCTCACAAGCTGCTAGACGATGGCATGTTGGTTGCACGACGATGGCACGCCGGCCACATGCCAGTTGCTAGTTGATGGCTAAGGCAAAGTTAGAGTTTTCCAAGACATTTTCGAAATTATGATAGGTGATGAGGCCAAAAAATTAATATCTTCCAATCTGTTATAATGAAAAAAATTGAAGTGGCTTGCTTTCAAGTTTTAATTTCTAATATTGCGTTGTTGCAGACGTGTGTTATTACATACTTTCAACAATGCATACTATTATCTTATGCTCACAAAAATCAGCTATATCGATTGGTAACACATTTTTTTTTCAATTGTATTATACTTCTTACTTATTCAAATTATTTTCTATTTCCTACATAACTTTTTGGATCCTTGTCCACATGGGAATAACAAATACTTAGAACATATATTACCTGAAGTTAAGAAGATAGATTTCCGGAAAGGTGCCCATATATGTCTTGTTGTTTTAGGACTCTTTTTTTGTCTTGCTGCCATGTATTTCAGTAGTTTAAAACTTTGCATGTTGGCTTCTGAACTCAAAGTTTTTCTAGCACATATTTCAAATTAATTGCTGAGTTCTTTACAATAGTTCACAATGAAGCGGCAACATGCTTTAAATCATTGCTGACAATGTAAAATACTCAAAATTCAATGACCATTATGAGGTGAATGTACTTATTTGGTTGCTTTGTATCCTGTTGCTCCAACTATCGTCAAAGCCATGATTCTTGAACACTCTGTGATACAATAAGTTGTTAAATTATGTATTCTTTACATCTACAGCTAGGTTTGGACGAGAAAGATTGCATTCCTAATGAACATTACATTCCAATCATTTTCAATTTAAGGATCCTCCACCATGTTGCGACCTTGGTTTGTGATGTCATCTCACCAATCTCCAACTTGACAAGCTTTTCCCTGCATGTGTTCTCAGTTGGTGGATCCTAGTGGAATCTTAACATGGTCGGTAATGCATGTTGATTGGTCTATGAGAAAATGGCATCCCAAAATTCAACAAGGCTGGGTTCCTTACTCAGCATTTTTCTGATTTATAAAAGAGTTGTGTTAATTTTATTTTTATGAAAAAAAAGAAAAAAAAACTTGAAATTATTTGCCGACAGAACTTAGCTGGTGACGGCAAGGTGGCAATGGCTCACGGCTCACAAGCCGCTTGACAGCGGCACGTTGGCTGCACGATAATGGCACGTCAGCCACATGTCAGTTGCTAGTCAGTAGCTAAGGTTAAGTTAGTGTTTTTTAGGACATTTTCAAAATTATATAGGTAATGAGACAAAAAAAAAATTAAAACCTTCCTATATATTATAATGAAAAAAAAATGAAGTTGCTTTTTTCTGAGTTCTGATTTCTAATATTGTGTTGTTGCAAACGTATGCCATTGCTTACTTTCAACTATGTGTACGATTATATTATGCATACAAATATCAGCTACATTGATTGGTAAGCACATATTGTTTTTTGTATTGTATTATGCTTCTTACTTATTTGAACTAATTTATATTTCATATGTAGCTTCTTGGATCCATGTCCACATGGGAATGGGAAATACTTAGAACATATGTTACCTAAAGTCCAAAAGATAGATTTTTGGAAAGGTGTCCAGGTATGTCTTGCAAAATCTAAATTTGTTTTAAAACTCTCTTGTTTTTCTTGCTACCATGTATTTAGGTAATTTGAAACTTTGCATGTTGGCTTCTAAACTCGGAGTTTTTCTAGCATATATTTCAAATCATCACTGAATTCTTTCTAGTAGTCGACAATGAAGTGACAACATGCTTTAATTCTAATGGCTGACAATGAATATTGCTCGGAATTCAAGGACCATTGTGAGGTGAATGTGCTTATTCAGTTGCTTAGCATCCTACTGCTCCACCTATCATCAAAGCCATGATTCTTGAATATTCTGTTATACAGCAAGATGTTAATTTAGATATTCTTTACACCTACAGCAAGGTTTGGATGATAAAAATTGCATTCTTGATGGACATTATATTCCAACCATTTTCAACGCAACTATCTTTCTCCGTGTTACAACCTTGGTTTGTGATAGCATCTCATCAATCTCTAATTTGACAAGTTTTTTCTTACATATGTTCTCAGATGGTGGATCTTGGAGGAATCTCAACATAGTCAGTGACACCTGTTGATTGGTCCGAGAGAAAATGGTACCCCAAATCCTGCAATGCCGGTTTCCTTACTCATCATCTTTCTAAATTTTAAAATATTTTTGTTAATTTTCTTTTCATATTTTCTGCCATAACTTAGCCAGTGGTTGTGAGGGTGGCAATGGCTCACTGGCCACTCGATTGTGGCACGCCAGCTACACGTCGTTGGTACGCCTGTTGCTTTTTCATATATAGCATAATATGCAATTAAAACTGGCTAAAAATTAAATCATAGATATATTAATAATTTGAATCTCGCATCCCTTTCTCCTTCCATAAAGGTGTGCACACTTGCACCTTCATGTTTGAACCAATATTCACAATCCAATGCGAACCTTAGGTAAAAACTAAGCCGCATCAAGATTAAGGTGTTGAAGATTTGATAGTGTTCATTTGCTAGTAATCTAGTTCACAAGTTGTTTAGGATGCTTGCAGCAGTTTATTCCTGTGTTATTATTCCAAATTAGAGCAAAGTATCCGGTAAAATCCACTGTTCAGTTAAACTTGATAAAGATTACTGGGCCAAGCCCAGTTAATGAGGTGAGATAAATGAAAGGTTTTTGATGGATGACAGTCATAGACTTAAACCATTTTAGAACATTTCTGCACCAAGGTCCCTTGTTGAGCTCTTCTTAATCAGATTAGATTGAACTCGGATATATGTTGTCCCAAACTTTATGCTGTACTCTCTAGTCATAGGACAACAACCATCGCAAGGTTACATAACATTCTCATTGAAAAAGGGCCCTGAATATCATGTTTTACAAGTATCATATGACCTATGAAATATCAAATATTTTCCTATATTTAGCCTGTCATATGGTCACTTGATATGTGTAGCTATTACTTTGCATCTTGCTTCATAAGCATCTGGTCTCAAGCTTGACTCTTACACCACCACAGTATGACTGGCCACAAATTGTACATTTTGATAATGCATATTCCACATATTAAGCGATGTTCCCAAATTTTCCTGGAATCATCCTCATTATGTTTTACAAAGTAAATCTTATTATATCATGGTTACTTTGTATTTGCAAATGTTCATGGCTTTCATTTTAGTAATTGCTTTGTACTAGATACAAGAAAATGGTAAGTCTACAAATATATGGAGGTGGATCTATCGCTAGTGCTGATGATTTTGACCAACTTGTAGCAAAAGCTCTTTAAGATTTCATTTATACCAATTTCATGATAAACATGTGACAACTCACTCATCAAAATGTGGTATCAATGACAAATTATCTGACTTCTCTTCTCTAGCTGTGGTTTTATTGTTTTTACAGGTACGGACCATGGATGGACACGAAACTTGTACTGCCCCTAGGACCAAGGAAATGCCACGTAATATTTGACTAATTTTCGAAAGATTGTTTCGAGGTGATCTGATTTCCAGTTAGTCCCTATGGTATCAAAAACTAACCAAAACCACCAATCACCTATTAGCAACTTGTGAATGTTCTTGCAGAATTTTCCAGTATTGATACAAGGAAAAGAAAAGGAATAATGTGCACTTAACAAACCCAGAATATATACGAAAAGTAGTAACCTCATCAAACAAGAACATTAATCTCATACATGAGCTCATATTGCAAGATGCAGTCTTGAATACACGTGCCTTTTGAAAGTAGAACCAAGTAACTAAAGGCCGGGATATGTACATGTTCTCATATATTCTACTGTCATATCCTGTAAAACAACTAATTTTCACTGTCCTCCAAAATTTCTGTTTTCATATTCTAGTTCATCCCTTGTCACTTTTGACGCTACCCACATCCATTAATTCATTTCCTGTGGGATATGCTTCAAGTCATTGGTCCACACATTTAATGCTTTATCATGATGCTGAATCTTATGATGGTGTTCTAGTTCATGGGAAATTATGCGAGTTTCTCAACGTGGTCGAGTTAGATGTCTATAACTATTCAGGTTCAACCTTTTTTACTCCTTCAAATTTCTTATCATTTTCATTAATTCATCTAGTCCTCTTCATTTGATTACAGGATGACAAGATTTTCTTAGAGAAAACTCTGCAAGATAGTGAAAGGGTGGAGGTATAAGAAAGCAAAACATGTATCTAATCCGTAGGGCCAACACTCGGGCATTTCAACGATCCTTACATATTTGGGGAATTGCAGATGGAAGATATCGTTTTGTGCGAAGGCATTCAAAAAGGCCTCGAATCTCTGGCCTATTGCAGTGGAAGATATGCCGCAACAGTTGAAAATGCCATGTACCATTTCCATGGTCTGCTCTATCGCAATCTCAAAGGGTGACTCCAGGTATCTTGTTCGATGAGGGTGAAAAACCTAGTCCTTGCTTTTTTACTCTCCATTTCCACACTATGAGATATAAACCCCCTCCAAGATTATTGAATCTATCATGTTTGGCTAACAAAACCCTCCAGGCTTTGGCAGAAGCAACTCTCGAGACATGGCCTTACGATTTTCCTTTATGTCGCGACTCTCAACCCATGGCTTTAGCAGATGCTTTAGATGGCGGTTTTATCTGGTCCCAAAATGGGCGTTAGTTATCAATGTCTATTTGGTAATTAATTATTAATTTCTCTCATGCTTGACAAAACAAAATTTTATCATATCTTTTAACAACTTTTAGTTATCATTTTTACCAACGATTTAATTTACCAACTAGATATGAAGTTACCGGCATTTATTTGTTTGACTCTGCTTATCAATATTCTCAATTTACCAAACTCTAAAAAGAAAATACCAAGCTTAGGTAGAGTGATTACCAACTTTTCTCCAATTGAGTTATATCAACTAATTTTTTGTCACTATCCCTTTTTGAGTCAATTACCAAACTTTGTTCGATTTTTTTGAGATTATCAACTTCTCTTATTAGTGATTAAAGACTCATCTTATCTTTTACCAAAATATCTACGATTGACCCACTATTATATGAATTTACAAACTCCTTTGTATGACCTGTCAATCGTTCCCTAATTAAGTTAAAAGCTGGTTTAGAATTATCATATTTCTTTTGAATTACTAACCAATGTTAAAATGATTTTTTATTATGTTAGTAACTTTTCTATTATGTTACCGCCTTTATTTGACTTGCCTACCAAACCATTTGTATGGTTTAGGTTTTTTTTTTTTTTTTTTTTGGCTAGAATTTTGTACTATCTAGTTACTAACTAATTTTGCATTACTAACTTTTATTTGAGTTGGTTACCAACATTCATTTTTGAAATACCACAGATAAAAAAAATTCACTAATTTTACTAACTTCTAGTTACCTTTCTCACCAATGCCTTACTATCATATAAATATCCAACCTTTATTTAAATGATTTTGGTAAACAGAAAAAGATATAAACTTTGTTAACTAATTCAATTGAAAGCTGGTAAATAAGAGTTTCTTAATAACTTAATCGAAGAAAATTTGCTAATTCATTTAAATTAGAATTAGTATGTTCATATAATAGTTAGTAAATCTAATACATACCTTAAGAAAGATAAATAAAATTTGGTAAAAGATAAGAAAAGGCGGTCATTAATATAAAAATAAATTTTGTAAATCACTCCAATGAGAATTGATAACCCAAATCTTGGCAACTTAACTGGTGAGAAATTGGTGAATCACTCTAATTAATTTTGGTGATTTGTAAAAGGAGTAGGCAAATTTCAAATGTTGCTTAGAAAGACAAATAAGTTTGTAAATGATAAGTTTGTAATAAGAAAAGAAGTAAATCAGCGAGAGTTGGTAACTCAATATTTGGTGGCAACGGAATGGGAAAGATGGATTTTTACGCTAATCAAGGTTGGTAAACTCTAAAAGAGTTTATGCATTTAAGAGGTTGATGTATCAAAAGCACACAAAAGTTGATAATTCACTCAAAAAAGTAGTATACTAATCTATTGTTTGTAAGTAACTCAGAAACTAATTTATAATTAAATCTGACAACCCAACTTTTAATTTAGGTTCGTAATTGCATATAGGAGTTAGAAAATTTAAAGCCATTTTAAATTATGATTATAAAATGTGCAAAGTTTGTACGAAAATTAATGATTTGTAAACTATGAAAAAAGGTCGGTGATTTCATAAAAGTATTGATGCAAACAAGATACTTGGGAAAAGGATTATTTTTCAACCAACAATTTACCATGAAGGTTCCACATTCTCTACGATTTGAGACATAACTACTTCGCATCACCTAAAACATGAAAGTTTGAGACGACAAGATTCAAGCCTCGTCAAAGTGCTACAATTGGGACATTTCTGGGTACGAGGTATATCGCAATTAGACAACATAGTATGAGTTGTTCAAAGGTTATCTCACGAAATGAATCAAACTCGTGACCTTATAAAGATAAATGATCCTTTTACCACTAAACCAACAACTTTATCGTATTGTCGTGACCCTCTCAAAAGGATCAAGGACAGATGGGTTTACAGGTAATGTCAAGTTAAGGACCAATGGTTATCAATCGATGTAGGTTCTCCCAATCCTTTATCTCGTGCAATGTTTAGGAATATTCATTTTAATTGATTAACCTATGAAAATTATCATATGAATGAGTCACCACTAACTTATAAGAGCTGGTTAGGAGCCAAGTGAGATATGAAAGTATATTTGACTCCTTGCACAACCAAAGATCTAAGTACAAAAACTTGATTACATTAGATTATTCAATTAATGCCCTTTTGATACCTAAACATAGTCATTTATACAATTATCAGTCCTAAATTCTCATCCGCTAAATGGCCATGTGATGTTTTTATGTTTATTATGATCTAAGGTGAGTCATGACCATCCAACTAGGTGAAATGAAGTAAACAAATGACAATCAAGGAATCAACATAAAGGTATCAAAACAAGCATATCAAAGGCGGTAATCAAAGGTAAATAAGAAATAAAGCGTGGAAAGTAACCGAATATGACATTGGGCAAAAGAATATTACATGGCCTTACTATAAAGTCCTAGACAGCATCCCCATGAGCTAAATCAAATCCAATCTTTTATGAAGAGACTAATCTACTTCAATCTAAACTAAAACCTAAGATTATCATTTTTATTCAAAATAACTGTTCTAAGTCTATGATCAAGCCTAATCTAGAGTATAAATTCTAAAATTGATGTAATCCTAAGGGAAGCTAACGAAAGTCTCCAAGCTTCTCCAATTCGTAACCATGAACAGTATCCAAAAAGTGAGAAGCAATGCAGTAATATCCTAATATCTCATGCGATTGAATTTCCTCATATTGAACTCCAAATGTCAAGAACTTACAGTGCTATAAGCTAATCACTCACTTTGGTGTAGAGTTTCTTAGAGCAACCTGAGTCTAAAACTTTAAGACTACATTTGGTAGTCAAGATAAAATTTAGAATACAATAAAATTGATCTTATCATGTATTAGGTTCTTGCTCAAGACAAGATAAGTCGAATATAAGAAGGGTATAATCCAAATAAAATTATCTCATGAGAGAGGTAAGATAAAAATGGAAATGATTTTTAATATTCATAACATACAAATTATTTTTCTCAAATAACAAAATTCCTAAATTAATTAAACTTGAATATGAATGGTATTTGAATTCTAATATAAAAAATCAAAATAACCAAAAATAACAACAATCTCGTATTCATTTATTCTTATTTTTATTTATATTTGAATTTCTTTCTATCTTATAATGTAAATTTAATAAATACATATTTAGTATCTATATAATATATCTATTATAGATTCTAGGCGATTTAGTATTTTAGGTATATCAATATAGTTTACTATATAATAAAATTTTATTAGAGAATGATGGATGGGGAAAAAGAAATACAAAAAAAAATACAAAAAGAGAGGGGAAAAAAAGATGAAGTAGGCAACATAAAAGATTCTTACCATCTTCATTTGGCAATTTTTAGGTTGATTATCATTAATATGCTATTCATACGACACAATGGGTACCATAGAATGTGAAAATATCCAGTTTTAGAACTACAATTCACCAAACAGTGGATAAGATATAGCAAAATTTATGAATTTCGTATTCTATCCTATCATACCTATTTTGGCTAAAAATCCAAACAACTAAATGCAACCTGAATGAACCCCATAGGTTTCAAAGAAAAAATAAATGGAATATTTCTCTTGATTTACTACTAATATTTAAGTGGCTCAAGGCCAAAGAGGATCATAGTCACAAGTTGGGTCCTCACCAAGCATGAGCAAATTAGGGGATATATGGTAATGTTCTAAGAAACACCCATTTCTGTTTTTTTGTTCTCCGGAATAGAAATATAACAAAAACACATTTGGTAAATTTTTTGTTTCTGAGAACAATTTGTTCCCGGAAACAGATTTTGAACAGAAACGAAAAAAAAAAAGTCGTTTCTTGTTCCTAGGAACAACTCAAGAAACAACTTTTCTTTTCTTCCTTTTCTTTTCTTTCTTTTTCTCTTCCTTTCTTCTTCCCTAGCTGATCACCGGCTCGGCGATGGCCAGCAACCGGCCAAACGAAGCCCAGCGACCTCGTCGAAGCCTTGTCGACCCCTAGTGAGGTTGCCTTGAGCTCGCCAGCCATCGGCAAGGCTCAAGGGAGCCTCATCATGGCCAGGTGAGACTCGACCTCACCCAAATCTGGCGAGGCCGAGCCTCGCTTGGCCACCGCGAGGCTCGACCTCGCGGTGGCTGGGCAAGACCAAGCCTTGTCGTCCGACGAGGCTCCCCCAAGGCCGGCGACCGACTAAGAGGAAGGAGAAGAAAAACAAAAGGAAAGAAAAAGAAAAATGTAATGAAATTATTAATATATTAAAGGAAATTTTAAGTCATAAAATTTTTTGGGGTTGTACCAAACGTGTTTTTGTTCCTGGAACATACATTATTTATAATTACCAAACGCCTTAAAATGATCAGAAAATATTCCTGAGAACAGACACGTTACCGTATGCACCTTTATTGTTTGCATCAACAGTATCGTATCATGTTCAAAAAACAGAGAACGGTTTAGCACTTTAAAAAAAAAAAAAAAAAAAACCATATCAAGACAACTGGCTTTTGCATTACTTAAATCCTCACCATGAACGTGCAATCAACTTTTCCACATTTCACTATTCCCTATCCATATCTCTTTGCACGCATAAATGTTTTTCTTTTGAAGATGCATGTACATTTATCAACTAGTGAGTCAATCAATGAATTTCGTCCATAAATCTAGCCTTATTTTCCTCTAATCTCAACATAAACATATCAACTGCAAATGCTTGTCGGCCAAATCCAAAGCATACAAGTGTTAAGGTCCATCAAGATGGATCCAATTTCATTTAGGTGTTTCTCAGCCTACTTCGGCAATAGTCAAATTCAAGCTTGTCTCATGTAAAATTGAAAGTATTTAATGAACTGAGACATTCAGAAATGAACGTTGGAGTGAGCAATTACCGGATTTGCTTCTAATGAGGACAAACAGAAATCAACTACACCTTATGTTGTAGAAATAGACAAATGAAGCCAGCGAAGACATTAAACTCCTTCTTCGCGTCTCTAAAATATCTTCTTTGAAGAAATCTCAAAAGTAACTACACCTTTCACAAAGTAGTCATTCATATTCCCTCTTATTTTAACTCAAGAAAATACCAAATTCGTCGATACTATATCGATGGATACTTTTTAATCACATGTGATCATACAAGTGATTGGAAAGCATCACAGTCGATCCTTTGAAAGAAAATTTTACCCTATCCGATGTCGTACCCTATGTTGTCGTATTGTTGTGCCGGCACTCCAATGAATGATATGCCCTTCATATCGTGTGGCGACTTAACGATGGCCATGCAAAAGACAAGAGCCGTTAATTGGAAAAACATGTTGTTGATGTCTAAGCTAATTTACGCGCCGCTTGCGAATTGCAAGGTGACAACCGGGACTCCCCATGCTCCCTACATAGCACACGAACTGTGGATGAATCACCCTGATCAACTTTCCCAACATCAAACTCTCGATCTCGTTTTGCAACGGAATTTACCCATTTTCCTTTAGGAACGTCAACACGGTTCCCAAGTCTATAACCACTCTTCCTTGACCATTAAAGGCGCGTTTGATAACTATTCTATTCCCGAAAATAATTTCTGATCAGAAATTATTCTTTTTTATTCTATTCCTAGGAATAATTTCTAAACAAAATAACACGTTTGGTAACTACACAAAATTTCTGATTCTGGAATAAATAAAAACAAAAACAAAAACACATTTGGTAACTATATAAAATTTCTATTCCAATCCTTTTTCAATTACCTTTTTAGATGAGTGTAAGTTTGATATTAAATTCTCATGGACCACTCATCAATATAATTATCTTCGTATGAGTGAAGAAATCATATTATATTTTCAATTTCAAAAGAATTCGAATTTAGAATTATATTCCATTTTAAAATTTTACCAAATCATAGACTTTCTATTGATCAATTATATTTATACTAAGTATTAAAAATATTAACTAATCAATTTTGTATTAAATAGTAAATAATAAACTATAGTATAAACTATAAATATAAATACTAAATAATAAATTAAAATACAAAATTAAATATGTATTCTATCTATAGCAAAATTTCAATTTCGACTTCAAATCATTTTTTTAATTTTTTAAATAATTTTATTTTTTATTTTTTATTTTTCTTCTTCTTCTTCTTCAAGGTAGCCGGTCGCGGCCTTAATATGACCGGCGACCGGCTAGACGAGAGTCCACGACCTCATCGAAGCGTGTCGACCCTCGGTGAGGCCATGCCTCGTCGGCCGAGCCTCGCCCGAGCCTCGCCAGCAAGAATAGGCGAGGCTCGGCCAAGCCTTGGCCGGGTGAACAACCTTGCCCAGATTTGGTGAGGCTGAGTTGGCCCAGCCGCCAGCGGGGCTCGACCTCGCAGTGGCCCGGTGAGGTCAAGCCCCGCCGACAGTTGGGCCGAGCCTCGTTGGAGCCTAGGCGAGCCTCCGACGAGCTTAGCAGCAATTAGTGACAATGGGCGGCGAATGGTGATGTTTGGCGAGGGGCGGCAGCAATGGTAGATGGCAATGGCGGCGGCGGCAAAGACTTAAAGAACAAGAGAGAGGGAAGAAGAACAAGAAGAAAGAGGAAAAAAAAATAAAAAATAGGTAAAATTAATTCTAGAATTGTTCTCGGGAACAAAGAATCAACTCTTTTTCTTTTATTCTTGATTCTACTCCAAATCTGTTCCCGGTAACAAATAAAAATTTTACAACACGCAATTCTGTTTCAAAACTACTCCCGAAAATAAAAGAATATAAATAAACATTTTTTGGCCGGAAACCAAATAGGCCCTAAGCCCTCCTTTGAATACCATGGGGTAGATATGTGGATTCTTCTCTCCAACACTTATACCTTGGAGGTCCAAAAGGTAGGAATCCTTGTAAATCTCCAAGGTCGTAGAATCGCCTTCCATGATTGCCCCGTTTCCCAAACTGAGCTTATCGTATTGATACTTGGGGCCGATGCAGTAGGAAAATTTGGAGCCAAATTGTTTAACCAAACTTGGGAAAGTAACTTCACGATAGCCTAGTCTTAATATCCCGCTTTCTTGCCCGTCCGCATGGTACTTATTTACGTGCTCTCATGTGAGCACCTCAATCGGCACTTGTTACTCACCAGTCGCACAGCTTATTTGCTAGTATGAATTGTTTTGTAAAGTTGATGAATGTTGAATGCCTTATATTCTTGATAGAGAGCTATCAAGCCTATCATGTCCGAGTGGGAGATGTTGTAATTAAAAAGGTACGTCCATGATGGGGTGCGAGATATTATTGAAAGGGTACGAAGTGGGAGATATAAAAACCTCTTAGAAGACAACCGTTGATGATTGTTGTTGGCAGAAAGTACGTTTAGAGAAAACGTACACTCCTTTCTCTCCCCTTTCCAGAAGGCGTTCCATTTTCATCTTTACGAAAACAGTTTGCATTTACACCGTGGAAATCGGATACTTTCCTCGTGATCGCATCCAGACCAACGTGGAGTAATTTCGCTCGTGATTTGTCCGCAATTCAACGTTCGTTCTAGGATTAATTGCTGTTTGCGCATCAGAATTGGTTAAGTCATCTTCTGCCGACTTGAATTCCAACAAATTGTAATATAGAGAATGAATAGAATCGTAGTGGATGAGCTTGATGGCCAATTTCCAAGGTTTGATAGTGGTGGGCTTGGATGAATCGACATTAGCCGGGTACGACGAAATGAATATGATAATGTAGATTATAAGGAAAAAGAAATAAGACGAGTTATTGTAGTAGCCATTAGCATAATCCAATATTCTTTGAATGAGTTTTGGTGTCCTTCTCTTATATAATTGTACTTCTTGGTGTTGCAATTAATGCATGGATTTTGTTTGTGGCGAAATTCTGGATTGCCGATATACAGCTCATCGTGTGAGATATATCCACCTGGATTTACTTTCTTGGTTGCACAAATAAAGAGTATCTCCCTAAATAAGTAGTAGAAGATCTTTGTATTTATAATTTAAGCAACTAACTCAGTAAGAAAATTGAGAAAGTCCGTTTCCTTTTTATCTCCAATCTCCTTTTTTTTTTTATTGTCACAGTTGACACCTAACTTTTGGTAATTTATTTAATTGTTCGTTGCATAAAAAATTAGAAACCTACCCCGCCAATGAACAAAACCATTAATTGATTTGCATATAATTTCCAGAAGCATTCAGCACATAGATAAATTCATTGCATTTTAATCAGATCATACCAAATGATTCTGAATTTAAATAGATTGGAATTAGCCCACGAGAAGTGGCAATTTCGGCCAGCCAATAGGACCACAATATACACAAAGTGGGCAAGAAAAGAAAAAAGAGTTGAGAGCAGGGAAACATGAGTACAAGAGCGAGCCCCAGCCATCCTGGCAATATTTGCAGGTTCCGCGGCCACACCTTGCCGCGGTCCTATGCCCCCAGTCCAGATCACCATCCCGGCCTGCCGTCCTCAGCTTCGTCACGCCCAGCACTGCCTTGCAACCGTCGCATCGGGCACGAGCAGCATCACGGTGAGCCACACCACGTCGCCCCTCGCGGCCTCTGCACGATTGGTCCCATCTTGCGCCACACCACACGATCCGACGAATCTTGGACGCTCCAAGCGGCCATGTTTAGCTTTTTTCCCTTGCAGGTTTTGACGACTTCCGGCCTGGCGATATGCACATTCCCGCCTTGTCTCGCCGAGAACGCCCTGGCGGTTCATTCATCTCGGTCAAGCATTGCGCGGGAGACTGCCTGGTGGGAATTTTAACCGACAGTCCAAGCGGTGGGCAGTCTAAGCTCGAAGAGAAAGTTTCAAAAGGAAAAGGTCGTAAGACCAAGGAGGCTCAAGCGTGGGTATCTAAGGGAATAAGAAGAGGACAAACCGAGGCAAAGTCTAGCATTCGCTCACTGCGCATGCGTTCATATTGGAGAAAACAAATTCTTCTCGACAAATCAATTTTCAGGAAAATGAGTAGTCTTCGTTTATTTGGTGATATATGACTAAAAACATTTAAGCTGTTTGGTTCGCTTAGAAAAATGAGTCAATTGATTTGTTTAGGTAAATGAGTCAAAGGAAAATATTTTGTTAATAAAGCTTAAATTTAGAAAAATAATTTCCTCTTTAAAAAAAATCAGAAAAGCTTTCCAAAATATGACTAGTTATCCGTGTGTAAGGAAACCCTAATAGTTGATTTGAGAGTCCTAGAGTTCAAGATAAGGTCTTTGGCGAATGGGCTCGAGCCCATTGTGGCCAAGCCTAGCCCTTGGTTGAGTCCATTAAGGCCAGGCCCAAACCCTAGTGCCCGTACTCAATGCTTCGACACTTAAACTCGAGTCCCCAATGCTCGAGCTTTGTAAAGACTATGCAGGGGTCCTCAACACTCGGGTTTGGATCCTTAGTTAATGAAACATTTGTTCTTTTAAAAATATATTAAAAATTTCGAAACCTAGCAATTGATCATGACCCAAGTCAAAGCTCGCGACTCGCCCAATCCCGACAATGTGAAGCTCACCTAAGGCTAGAGACCTCGAGTGGGCCATCTTCGAGGCCCGGTAACTGGCAAAGGGAGAAGTAAAGAAAAAAATTAAAATTTTGATTTTTTTAGAAGATTAAGTTATTAGTTTGAAATCATTTTCAGAACAAGATCCAAATGCTAGAAAATGTTTTCAGTCACATATTACCAAATAAAAAAAAGTACCTATTTTTATATTTTTAAGAATGATTTCTTGAAAATTATTTTTCTTTATCATAAAGTATTCCTCCAAATAAACGCACCATAAAATTGCTCTATCAATCTCATTTGAGAGAACAAATCCTTGGCATCTAGCATCCTTGTTTGAACCAGGGCGACCCACCTTGACAAGCTACTTGCCGATCCATCCACCAACAAAACACCCCCTCACCATCAACTGCGAAGCCCCTTTACCGCAGTCCGTGCTTAATCCATCGCCAGCCACCATGAGTCCATGGCCTCGATGATCTTGGAGTAATCAAATCTTCTTGACAAGATTCAAGCCAATGGGTAGATTGACTGGATAATCCTTTTGAAGATATGTCCAACGATCAACTTAGACTAGAAGGAGTATAAGAGGAGGTTTTCAAGCTGAAGCAAAAAAGAATTCGCATACACGAGAACTAAAGCTTTTAATTCCAAAGTCTGAATAATATTTTATGATATTATACTTTCGTCTCTGTGAGCATCATTGTGTAAACATTTAGAGGTTGAGAATGTATGAGGAGTTATGCACACAAGCTTGAGTGTTTAGAGTTCAGACCTTTTAACCTCTGATCAATTCATATTAATGGATTCCAACCAATAGGTTACAACACGGAAAAATGGACGTAAGCTTGCAAAAGCTGAACTACTATAAACTTTTGTATGTAATTTTCTATCATTTACCCTTTTTTATTTATTTTGATAAAATTGTACACTAGTAAGATCTGACAACTTCATTAGAAGTTATCTCGCTGCAATATTTATTTAAATTCTTTCATTTCCCCACAATCACCTATTCACTCCCCTATAGGTTATAAATCTAGCCATAATAGTTATTTCATCGTGTCATGTCATCATGATTGCTATGTCATTACCATGTCTACATGCACGTAATTGTCATGCCACATCATCAATTCCATATCATAATTTGCATGTCATTTTAGATTTCATGTTAGGTTCACTTAATTAGAGTGGTATACCATGTTAGAATAGGTTTCATTTTAGATGGGATATATAAGTAATCTAAAAGGTGAATTACTGGAAAATTACAAAATAATAATAATAATAATAATAATAATAATAATAATAATAATAATAATAATAATAATAATAAAAAATAAATAAATACATAAAAACTGTTTAGTTTGGCTAATTTCTAAACATTTTGACAATTTATTAATTTAGTCCTCTGAGTCAAAATTGGCCGGAAATTGCTAACATGGCTCTCTCTCTCTCTCTCTCTCTCTCTCTCTCTTTCTCTACATGTACAGCACGGGAGAGTGGGCATAGACTTGCAAAAGCCGAATTACTATAAACTTTTGTGTATAATTTTCTATCATTTGCTCCTTTTTTTTGTGATAGAATTATACACCGATAAGATTTGACCACCTTATTGGAAGTTATCTCGTTACAATATTTGTTTAAATTCTTTCATTTCCGCACAATCACCTATTCACTCCCCTATAGGTTATAAATCTAGCTATAACAGTTATTTCATCGTGTCATGTCATCATGATTGCTATGTCATTGCCATGTCTACATGCACGTCATTGTCATGCCACATCATCAATTTCATATCATAATTTGCATGTCATTTAGATTTCATGTTAGGTTCACTTAATTAGAGTTGTATGCCATGTTAGATTAGGTTTCATTTTAGATGGGATATATAAGTAATCTAAAAGGTGAATTACTGGAAAATTACAAAAAAAAAAATACTAATAAACTGTTTAGTTTGGCTAATTTCGAAACATTTTGACAATTTATCAATTTAGTCATCTAAGTCAAAATTGGTCAAATCGCTAACATGGCTCTCTCTCTCTCTCTCTCTCTCTCTCTCTCTCTCTCTCTCTCTCTCTCTCTACTCGTGATATTCTATGTATGATATAATTAGGAGGAGTTGCACCATACTTTGAATATATTGTTTCTCTCTCTGCGCACACGATATTGTATGTGTGATATAATTAGGAGGAATTGCACCATACTTTGACTATATTGTTTCTAATACTTCGGCGACTTAAATTCTGGGGACTTTCATGCTTTCGACTAGTATATTAATCTCCCCCACCCCCACCCACCCCCAAGACAGTGGCGATTGATTGAATTTCTGCATTTACAGTGCTCTGTTTTCTCAAATGTAAAACGAGCCAATTGATTATTGTGAATGGGTGTGTTTCTTCATAAAATGCTCTGCCCGTGTATGTGTGTGCTTCGATCAGGGGTCTGATGGGCTTTTTCAAACATCGGATCAAGCCTCAATGCTGTGTAGTCCATCAAGACAATCCAAGGAAAGAAATGGGCCAATAAACACATGGAGATCCCAGCTAGTCTCTCCTCTTGGCAAATTAAGCTGTGTCAGGAGTAATAAATTAACAGAGCTATTTAAATATTGCCATAACTCAAATTGTCAAGATGCACCGATGCCTTATCTGTCATATCTTATTGTCTTGGTGATCTGGCATGGTGGAGGCCAATATGGAAGTGAAGAGGACTTGGGTATCTCATCCGTGTATGTCAGTGCCAATGCTATATACGTCAAAGCTGGCTGCGGATTATAATAGTCTTAAAATAGCTATCAAGATATATAATTACCAGTAATTAGGATTTCATATGAGCCTGCAATCTTCCTCAAACCAGAGAAAGCACATGGCTTCGCATGAGAGCGTGGAACCAACTCACGTTCTGCTTTGATCCTTTTATCATGGCACATAATTTTCTTCTTTTTTCCCCTCAAATTTATTCCATCATGCCACTCGAGATGATGATGACGACGACGAAGTAAATCACGCCGATACTTATTATACACTTGTTCCTACCTCTTCATCGATAAATTCTTGGCCATACGAAATTTCTAAATATGCGTAATCTGCCAACAATAATCTTGATTATGGGAACATATTACATAAGTGTCTTGCCAATGCATGTATGCGGGCTTACTGAATTTTTATTAAAAAAAATAATAGATGCATGGCTGCAAGTGGGCATATGTCTGGAAAAATGGAAGCAGAATTCGATTCTATATCATCAATTATTAAGGGGACTAAATAGAGAATAAGGTGCAAGAGGTAAGAAATAATATAATGGGCTCTAAGCACATGGATGTCTATGTTCATGGATGTCTATGTTCATGGCACCAGCTCACTTCGTCCACCTGGAAACATGGGGCCATGCATGCAGGTGGGACCCCCCACTCCACGATGCCCTAATCTTGACATCGACATTCATGGCCAGATACGTATCTGTTCTGTCTCCCTTAGCCAACCCCTTTGCTTGATGAGATCAATGAAAGCCAAAGGGCAACCTCAGAGAAGGGGCAACCGAGAAAGACAGGAAGGACAACGCACGACGGTACGCGAACAAGGAAGGTGGGAAAACGAAGCCATGTCCATATTGTTCGGTGAATTGCCAAGAATTAGGTGATTTTGCGATCCATTGTCGAGAAAATCATCTTTCAAAGACATATAAGATTTGATTGGTGAGCGCATCGTAGAAACAAATGATCAAACGTATACCTAAGTTCAAAAAGTCATCTCATTAATCAAACCAAAAGAGAAAGTAGCCCATATTGTGGGTATACTTACACTATTTTTTCTCTCCATTGAAACTATATAATCAACTGCAAGATATGAAGGATCTTCACCATTAAAAGTATATATTATTGCTTTTTTCTTCCATGTGTACATTTTAAGCGTTGATGTAGATTAATCTCATCTTTAGTACATCGTTTTAATTGAATAAATATGTATTTCGAGTGATGATAATGGATAATTAGTGATAACTCTTAGGGTTTGTGCGGTTGGTGTGGGCGTTAGGAGATTTTCCAACATAAGACCATATGCAAGAAGGCTTGAACTTAGCCAATTCATGGGACTTGCTGGAAATTTCATGAACCTCCAATAGCTAGATCTCCACACCCATGTCGATGGTTAATAAATAAAAAATTGTTATTGTATGGTTCATACTTTCCATCGATAGGATGGTACAATGAATCACGATAAAATTTTGTATCTCAAATTCTCTTTTTTGCTTTTATTTTTTATTTCTTTATAATTGTGCGCCGAATTCTAACAAGAATAGTATTTTCTTTTGGATACTTTTTCAAATTTAATTGAACTTCAATCACTCGGCTTTCCCAGTTATCATATGATTATTCTATCCTCTCCTGTACATTGGACCTATCGAGTATAATCCCCTGTGGCAAGCCTACATAGCGTACGAAGTGAAAAGGGAATTTGATATTCCATCGGAACGTCCAAAGTTTATAAAGACGTGTTGACTTAGGACCATTCAAGGACATCTTCTATTTTTTTCAGTCATCCCTTTTCGCTTTCTCGCTAACACTAATAAATAAAAAATAAAAAATAAAACATTTCCACATCTCTAGAAACACGAAAAAAAAAAAAATCATAAAATGAACGTGAAGTCAATGCCTGGGCATTTCTAGAATTCAGGACGTTTAAATAAAGTTCATATTGCAATTACTACAACCGGAAAATTAATAAGAAAACAAAAGAAGCATCTCTTAAACACTTAATTAATTCCCATGAAATTCTCTCGATGGCCGATACCTTCTTGAAATTTTCCTTTTGTCCTCTTTTTTGTTGACTCCACGCGTTCCCAGCTTGATGGGGGGAATCAGACGGCCCCAAATGAAAGAGAAGCCACTACGGCCACGTCATTTACTTTTTCGGAAATGACGATTTTGTCCTTCCATTGCATCTCGGGGGGTAACCTCCTAAGAGAGGCGACCCTTCTGTCGTGTCCACTATAGTAATTGCACGCGCAAGTCAAAGTCAACGAAGCATGGAGGCTCTGTCGTCCTTGTTCAGAACAAGAAATATTATTAAACGTTTGAAATATGAAGAAATTTTTTATTTAATTTTCGAGAATAGAAATATAAAAAGTGTTTGTTTCTAAAGAACAATTTTGAACCCCCTTAGAAATCGTTTGGTAAATTTATATAATTTTTTATTTCTTTTAATTTTTAATATTTTTATTTTATTTTTCTATTTCCTTTCTTATTTTTCTTATTTATTTTCCTTTTTTCTTTTTTCTTCTTGGCCTGGCCGCCGCCTCGCCTTGGCCGGGCGAGCTCGAGCTCGCCCGGATCTCCCTCTCTCTCTCTCTCTCTCACTCAGAACAAGAAATATTATTAAACGTTTGAAATATGAAGAAATTTTTTGAAAGCCAAATTTTTGAAAAGTAAGCAGAAGTTACTTTCCCTCGTTAATTTGAACAACCGATCATATATCACTATGTATATTTATATGTACATATTTGAAAAGGTTTCTCACGTAATTTTTCAAAACAAGATATCTAAAGTCAAATAGAAAATCTATTATAGGCTTACCTCAATATTTAATCACCATTTTATGTATATATATATATATGTATTTATGTTAGTCATGCATTAAAAATTAAGGATGCTGCACATGGGCGAGGAATGAAAATACACTTTACATATAAATGGATTGAGATCCTCTAAAGATTGAAAACAATTTTACTCTCTTAGACTAAAATACCTATATCTTAAGGGAATTTACATCAAGTACCCAAAAAAAATCCTCTCTATCACTAATACTACGTCGCCGCCTCGCCATCACACCCCATTTCCCTTGCCTCCCATTATCGTCGCTCGGCTCACGAATCTTTTACCCCTAAGATTTGAATAAATTAGCAATTAGCAATAAGCTAATTTTTTTCCATAAGCTAATTGGACGGCTTAGGTTGGGTATCTTCTTAATTTTCCTTTTCCTTTTTTTCCCCCTCCCCCCAACTTTCCATCTACAGTAGTAACCCCCACATTATAGGTGATTGATTTCAAAGCCAAAACTTGAAACCAAACCTTTAAATCATGATTTCAACAAATTGAAACTAGAAACCAAACCGGCTAGCTCTAGAAACAACTTGCAATCGAACTGGCCAATTCTAGGTCAATTCTCTATTCTACTTGGAATCAGGCTTGTTTAGTATGTTACTAGTTAATTATACATTATCTCCACTTTGCAACCAAGCCATGGTCTTAGCTTAGTGGTCAAGAGAGTATATTCAATCCTCAAAAGATGATTTTTCACTTGAGTGAACTGATTTTGAATTAGCTTAGCCTGATTGTCTAGTAGAAATTTAAGTTCAAAACTTGGATCAAGGACCTTGCCTAGGGTAGACAATTCTTCAACCAAACTTATTCACCTCAGAATAGGTCTAAAATCAAACCGACCAAAGTCGGTTTTGAGTAGTTTCTCAATTGATCCGAACCCAATGGTTCCCCCTATTACCACACTACACTCTTTATGACTGCTAGTTAACCACCACCCCTCCATTACATGCCTAGGGAAACCTCCTCCATTTGACCAACACCACTAGTCCTCACTCGCACCTCTTAGAGATCCAATTGATGTCTTTGAGGCCCTAATCTCCCCCCCCCCCAATCGGTATCTAATGTCGTCGAGCTCACATCCAACCTTAGGCAACAATGATGGGGGATGTGATCCCACTGAATTCACAAAGAAATAGAAAGACTATCGTTACTAACCTCAGATGACGCCCTTGGTAGAGGAGAGGAGAGAGGGAGCACAAGGGGGGCCCACTTTGCAAATAAATTTATTATACCTAGCAAATTATGCAATTGAAACTTGGACAAGAATTCAATCATAGAAGTATTGAGAACGCGATTCTCCCATCCCTTTCTCCCTCCACAAACATAAGTGCACTCACATGCCCGTCCACGTTTGAACTATTATATGTTTCCAAATGATATGCATAACTTGCCCCGTCCAATATGGGCCTTATAACCTTGTCATTTTGGCACGATCGAGATAAGATATCAGAAGTTCCTAATCTGCAAGAATAATAATCGAGGACTGCTTTATGGGATGCGGAAGACCAATGGAATGTTGCGAAGTGTTTAAAATCAAATATAAAGCTAGTCTTATGCTTTGACTTTGCAAAAAAAAAAAAAAATGAATGGACAAAGTGCAGCTGTTTCATCTTCATCTTCGAGCTATGTTTCCGATCGATAACTCCAATAAAAAGTACATGTGCATGAGCATGTCGAAAGATAATATGTAATTAGCTAGCAAAAGAAGATTGTGCGTATCTTCAACATTACAAAAGATAACAATCGGAAGTTTACGGGTCTTTTAAAATTATATAAACATGCGATGTTGCTAGTTTAATTCCCCGCTTCACTAAATACAAATAATCCTTGGACTGCCTTGGACCACCTACTTGGGCTTCAATCTACCTTTCGTCCTATCTATGAGCTCGGTGGGGATTATTGTATGTTACTGGGGTTTATTTATCGGAGTTCTATGTCATTAAAAAATAAAATTAAAACAACTTGACTGAGTATCTACATGAACGCTGAATCAATTGCATTCATTTTCCTTGTGGTTAAGTTAAACTTTGTTTTCTCAAATTGTAACTGTTGGGCACCAAATCTTGTTACGACTAGTCCATATTTACTGCATCATCTTACCATGACTAAGCTATGCCCTCTTAATGAACAGATAACGCACACAAACTTTCTACATGGTTTTCTCTTCGCTGAGCAGGAATCAGTTCATAATGTATACAATTAATGAAATGATTCATTACTTACATTTACTACAAAGCTTCATTGCTTCGCAAAATAAGTTTATCTATCAATCCACGTCACTTGCCTATGAGAACCATATGCTTTCATAATTTCGCAAATGATAAGCCTAAATTTGGGTTGGACAAACTAACATGATATTGAAACTAATTCCGCTTCCAATTTATTTCGCGAGTGCGGCCCCTCGTTCATAAAGTTTCACGCATCATTTTCTAATTTAACTTGCACATGAGAGAGGGATGGTTTGTTTACAAAGTCTAACACGCTTTTTATATTATGCGGTCTTCCTTCACTTCTAAGTTTAAATTTTTGGGCTGAACATTCTAATCATCACACGTAGTAGAGCAAAACAAGCCATTTCCATGAAAATTGGAAATGAGTTCTTCGTTGTAACAAAATAAATCGTACTTTGAATAGAATTCCGTGCATTGATCGAGCTTATCATTTCAACATTATCACAAGTATGACATCCATGTGTTAGACATGACATCACATTTTCATAACCCCACGTTTAATAACAAATAGAATTTGAGATTTCAAGGGAGGGCGGCGTCTCAAATTTCTTGTTATTTTATTATTCATTTGGTCCAACTCCTTGGATTATACGTTCGACCATTTAGTACTTGTTCCATCCCCAAGCGATCCAAAAAGGGGTGTTTTTATTTTTCTTTTGGATTGCAAGTGATCATTTATGTCCGGTCAAACTGATGGTATTTTACACGGAAGGTTCGTTAGAGACCAAGATCATGATCTTGATCGAGGCGTTGAACATTAGAATTAGAATTAGGTCTGACCAAAAAAAAGAACATTAGAATTAGGAAATTTCCCTAGAGAGAGAGAGAGAGGAAAGAAAACCAACGGCCTGCCGTTTCACATACATATTTTTTTAGTATTATTATTATTTTTTTTTCTGGGGTATTGGGGGACGCGGTCAACTAGAGAAACAAATCATAAAAATATGGTTTTTTTTTCTGTTGACGAAAACAAGGCTACCGGGGAAAGCGACCCGCCCCTCCCCGCCCCGCCCCGCCCCGCCCCCAAGCCTTCGGCCAACCCGACGCGGTCGCGCTCCGATCCGTCCCCACGCGCCGCCGCCGCGCGTGGGCGAGGGGAGGAGCCGCTATACTTAACTGCGTCACCGGCTGAAATTTTCCACAGTTCCGCCCCCTTCCCTTCCGTGCGAAAATCGCAAACGCCGAGACAAAAACGACGGCTCCCTTGGACGCTGTCTCTCTCTCTCTCTCTTTCCCCCTCTAATTTCTCTCTCTAATTTCTCTTGAAGTAGTTAGGGAGGAGAGAGAAAGCAAGAGAGAAAAGCAAGAGAAAAAGGGCGGAGAGCTTTCGAAGAAGAGGGGAATCGGGAAGGAATCGTATTAATCCTGGTCGCCGCCATCATCATCGATTCATCGTCGCTGGAATTCCTTAGGGGGTAGGGGGCGGATGATATATTAATCGGGGGTGCGGTTGTGTTGTGGGGAAGGCCAAAGCTGAGATTTTTATTTGCCATATTAGTTAAATACTCTCTCTTTCTCTCCCTTCTCTCTCTCTCTCTCTTTCTTTCTCTTTCTGTGTTTGTCTCGCTTGGCTGGTCCAATTCTTGGTTGCGCCCCCAGATCTTGAACGCCAATACCCAACGGGTTCCCCTTCAGATCCTTTCCGATTTCGGGATTCGAGGGCTTTGGCAATCGAGGGGCCGAAGGAAGGACGGGGTGGGGAGGGGAGGGTTCTTCTCTCTCTGGTTTTTAAGGGAGAGCGCCCCGCGCGAGATTCGGTCAGGTGATTGTTTCTCTCTTCTTCTTCCCTCTTTGCTGTTGTCGTCGTTGTCTCGATCGATTCGTGGGGTGGGGGGTCGTGCGGGGAATGGGCTGGTTGAATCTTGGCATTTGGTTTGGTGGGTCTGATGGGGGGGGACTGATGTTTTTTCCCTTCTTGGTTTCTGGGCAATGGAAGAGGACAATGCTTGGGGCGTGAATAATTCGCTCCCGTGTTGTTGAGATGGTGGAGTGTCTAAGTGCGCCATTGCATAGGGCCTTGTTTCTGGGCAGTTTAAAGCCGTTTGGAAAATTGCCCCGGGGATTCGGTTTGACTTTTGTTCCAGGATTTTCTCTCATCGGTTCCTTGGGGTCTCTTGTTTTCTTTTTCTTTTTCTGAATCTTTCCTGGTTGGTTCTAGTGGTTGGGCCTATCAAGGAACTTGATGTCTTAAACAGTTGCCCATGCTTTAGATTTCTGCGATTTTGTGGAATTTCACGTCACACAGGATATGCGGCATGATTGTCTAGTTGGCCTCGATGAGGCTTCAAGGGGATGAAAAGGCATCATTTGATGGATACATCACGAGGTTGCCCGATGTGAAGTCTTGAATTATCCACTAGCAAAGTCCCGAAAATGATCTATTGTCTAGGCAGAAATTTTACACAGCTTTTTCTTATCATCCCCCTTTAGGTGTGTAATCTTAAAAAAAAAAAAAATGGGCGTGCTTGGCTTCAATCAGTGCCCAACGTTGGCCTTGTTAGATGAGAATATAATATGCATGTTTACTTGCCCACTGAGCTAACAGCACTGGACTTACCTATTAATTTAATGTGCTCATGTTGTAGTTCTTGTTTACTTGATGTTGAATGCTGCTTTTGATGTATAGCCTTCTTTCATTGCATTAGTAGTATTCACAAGATATGCTGCAATCTTTGTATTAGCTCATCCTCATTATCGATTCATTGTCGTATAACATTGCAGATAAATCTTTTGGATTGAGCTCCACTGGTATTAAGTTGACGTCCATTGGACGGGGAGTTAGTAATAATTGAAATTTGAGTTCAAGGATATAGGAAATTTTTATGGGAAGGCTTTGAGGCATTAATCCAGTCTTCTTGATGAAGACAGCAAAAGGTTGGAGATTGGGTATGGGTGATGTCCAGATTTTGGCGGGCCATCGCTCTCGTCCTCCATTGAAGAAGCCAGTGTGGATTATAGTGTTGGTTTGCTTGGTCAGTATGTTCCTAATTTGTGCATACGTATATCCACCCAGAGGCAGTGCTGCCTGCTATATGCTTTCTTCCAGAGGTTGCAAGGCTCTTTCAGATTGGCTTCCACCGGATCCTGCAAGGGAATATACTGATGAAGAGATGGCATCTCGTGTTGTGATTAAGGACATATTGAACACTCCTCCCCATGAATCCAAGAACCCTAAAATCGCGTTTATGTTCTTGAGTCCTGGTTCACTACCTTTCGAGAAGTTGTGGGATAAGTTTTTCCAAGTAAGATTCCACATTTACTATTTCTCTTCCTACACTTGCTGGCATCTCAAGCCTTTGTACCGTAAAAAATTGATAAGAGTCTTTCTTTTGTGGCTCTGACAATCACTGCTTGCACACTATGAATTAATAAGCGATGATGCTTTCTGCAGCGATTATTGCCATTTGTTTCAGTGTATGCGTTTGGTTTGTGCATTCTGAAGTCTTTTGAAGTCCTATCTGTGGAAAAATATTTCTAAATTTCTTGACCATCTAATGCTTGTCCCAGATATTCTTATCTTGTTTGATCAAAGAGTAACTTCCTTTGTTCTCATTGTTCTACTCTTCTTGAAAAGTCTGATATTATAGGAGATAATTTTCACTGCAGAACATTACTTAAGATTACTGACGGATGTTATTCTTAATACACATGATTTTTGTGAAGCATATTACACTTATGTATGAGCAGACATCAATGTAGTTGAAGAAAGAATAGCAGCTGAGCAGATGCATACACAATATTTTATGCTTATGGTCTCAGTGCAGAAATTCCGTGTGTTCCAAAGAAAAACTTAGGGAGAAGCTTACCTGTCAATTTGTTTCAATCTTCTTTTGGCATATGTGATGGCCTGACAGTTGAATGGGGTAAATGGGTCTTTTGGGTCCTTGTGACGATCCAGCCTTGATAGCATCATCATAACTGAGCCTTGAATATTTATGTTGTATCTTTGTTTTCTGAATACTAGGAAAATGGGTGTTGAGGAAATGATTATCCTAAACAAAGCTGTCAAGCGTATATGCCCATCAACTGTTTGTTGAGAAAGGCTATGCAAATATGGTTACATACGATGTAATAAATTGGTTGTGTACCGCCTTTCCTTATAAGACTTATTCCAGGAACAATATATTGGGAATTCAGATGACATTATTTTGGCTTTTAGTTTGTTATCCTGAAATAATGGCAAATAACTACTGCTGCTTAATTTTATCTTTCTCAACTAACAATATCTTTGTCTTCTTTGCTAGGGTCATGAAGGAAGATTTACAGTCTATGTTCATGCATCAAAGGAAAAACCTGTCCATGTGAGCCGTTACTTCATTAATGCAGACATAAGGAGCGACCAGGTCTAGTAACTTAGCCAAATCAGTCTGTTCTTGAAAGTTCATAACTGTATTCTGATAATCATGTGTTGAATCTGACTGGACAATTTTCCCAATTTTAGAGGTTTGCACTTTGGCACAAACCAATAAAATATATTGATTTATTTTTGTACCCTATCTCTGCATTTTTGATTGAAGCATTATATTTTGTTGATGAAGAAAGTTGTTTTGGTAAAGGCAACTTTTGTTTGTGGAGTGCAAGGTTTTTCATAAATGCCAAAAACTGCTAACTTATATGCAAAAGAAAGATAAATCGGGAATAGAAAAAGGAAAGAACAGCCTTCTCTGATCTCAGATATTTAGGTTTTGAAAGAATTTGACTGGGGCAGACTTTTGCTCAAATAGGCTGCTCTTGCTTTCATACTGCCTCCAGCTTGATTTGCCAAAAGAGCGAAGTGGATGGCTGATGAATCTTTATGTGGGAATAATGGCTAACGGATATTCTCTTTGCAATATCTGTGGCCGTGGGCTGTGGCAGTTATTGATAGATGCCGTTCCGCTAAACCTGTCATGAACTTTGTAGCATATTGCTATTTCAAGTGTTCTGCCTGAACTTGAGTAAATGTTACTCAAAATGGATGCTTTAGTTGGCATCCCTTCCTTTTCAGCAAATTGGTCTTTTGATTTGCTAATTTGCCGAAAGAATTTATTCTTCCTGCTTATTTCAATCGGTTCTATTATCAAATAAAATTATGAATCTACGAACCTGGAAACTCATTCGAAATGGTTGTGGTGAAGAATTTGGTGGCTATCTGCCTAGTGCATTTTGGAGTTTAATGCAAGTGTTATTGAACTTTATTATTTTTTAAGCAAAACCCATGGAATTATTACTGTACAAAAATCACCATGTAATTCCTTTTCTCTGTTTTGAAGCTTAAATGCATAATATCCTGGAATGGCTTTAATTGGAAGAAATAATTACTGACCCCTTTCTCCAGCCCCTTATTTAGTATCCTTCATAGCATTCTTGATTAATCATTTTCAAGTTGACTGTAATAGGCAAGGTCTGAATTGGATAAATTCAGAAACCAGCCAATCGGTTTAGTGGCCTGAGTTTGTCATGTATGATCATGAACCATTTGATTCATGCACGACTGGAACAATTCTTTAAGGCTATGAATTTACTGTAAACATGAATTAGATACCATAGATTTCAAGTTGCAGCCTTCATATTCTTTTGTCCTCCTTGGACTTGTGCTTCTCATTTTCCAATTACAATATAGTCAATAGTTAGGCAGAGATTAAGGTCAAAAGTAAAAACATGCAATCTTCTTTACACACTAGTCTTTGCTGTTATGTGACAGCATAATTTTTGCTGCTTGTAGTTGTACCAATTTTATTTGTACATGCTAGTTTTTGCTATTATGTGACAGCACAATCGGAGCTCTTCTTTGTTCTCTGAGCTCTTTTCTGTATGGGTTTGTACCCCCTTTTTGTCATATGGTTGTCCACTTTTATCTATAAAAAGATAATTTTATGAAATTGATGGTATATTTACCTATGCAGGTGGTGTGGGGAAAAATTTCCATGATTGATGCTGAGAGACGATTATTGGCAAATGCTCTCAAAGATCCTGATAACCAACATTTCGTGTTACTCTCTGATAGGTAATGGGGCAAAAAATTGAAAATTTTCCTATCTATTAGGATGAGAAAAATTGAAGTAGCTTGCTTGTAACTTCTGATTTATATTCTTGTCTTGCTGCAGCTGTGTGCCATTGCATACGTTTGACTATGTGTACGATTATCTTATGCACACAAATATCAGCTACATTGACTGGTAAGCACATATTGTTATTCGTATTGTATTGTGGTTCTTACTTATTTTCTGTACCTTGTGGCTGCACCTCTTTAGTTGCAACTCTTTTTTTTTTTTTTAAGTGAGAAGGCATGCATCCTTCCAGCTACGCCTTCGAACTTTGCCAAGGTGACTCATTCTCAACAATTTTCTTTTTTCCATGTAGCTTCTTTGATCCTGGTCCACATGGGAATGGCCGATACTCAGAGCACATGTTGCCTGAAATCGAAAAGAAAGATTTCCGGAAAGGTGCCCAGGTATGTCAAGAATGAGTGAGATGTTATGCGCATTGCGACATGGCTGCCAGAGTGAAGTTATATGCAACTGATGAATTTTTATTTAGATACATCTGACAAATTTTCATTTTGACAAGATTGGGAAGAATTGCTTTCTTTGACTAGACTTGAAGGGGACCTAAACTTTTACATTGCTTTTGTTCTTTGAGCTGACAAAACTTTTTTTCCAGATGAGAAGGGTAATCTCTCTAGAAAGTGAACTTTTCCTACACTGGCCCATGCATGCACAGATAGGTCTTTGCTATTTTGGCACACCATGTACCTTCTTTATAACTATCTGACATCGCAGTTCTTTGAACCTGCAGATTATAAAGCCTGCTATTTCAAATTTAGGAGTCTCTTTTTTCTTTTTTCTTTTTTCTTTTTTCATTTATATTGCTTTTTCAGATGGTAAAAGTCTTGCAAAATCTAAATTTATTATAGGACTTTCCAAGTCGTCTGTTTTTGTCTTGCTTACATGTGTTTTTGTGGTTTTAAACTCCGCATTTTGGCTCCTGAACTCAAGAGTTTTTCTGCCACATATTTTGAATTAATTGCTGAGTTCTCTGCAGTGGTTCACATTGAAGCGGCAGCATGCCCTAATTCTCATGGCTGACACTCTGTATTACTCAAAATTCAGGGACTATTGTAAGGTGAACATTCTTATTCAGTTGCTTTCAATCCTACTGCTTATCATCTTGTTATTACTGGGTTTGTGGATCATTGCGTATGCCCCTATTGTAAACTTCCCCATGCATGTATGCTATTAAGATATTTTGCTTTCAAAGAGTGTTGTTCCGGTTTCCTTCATTCATCATTTTTTTATTCTGGACATTTCTGGGCCAAATTTCTCTGGACAATCGACTTGTCAGTTCATTGCATCATATTTGATTTGTCCAGTCACTTCTAAGATATCTATCGTTGGAGCCATGAGTCGCAAATATTCTGTGATACAACAAGGTATTAATTTATATATTCTTTACACCTACAGCCAGGTTTGGACGGTAAAAATTGCATTGCTGATGAACATTACATTCCAACCTTTTTCAATGTAAGGATCCTCCTCTGTCTTATAACCTCAGTTTGGGATGTCATCTAACCCATCTCCAATTTGACAAGTTTCTTCCTGTGGGTGTTCTCAGATGGTTGATCCTGGTGGAATCGCAACATGGTCAGCAACGCATGTTGACTGGTCTGAGAGAAAATGGCACCCCAAATCCTACAGGGCTCAAGATATCACATACGAGCTTCTGAAAAATATTACGGTATGCATGACAATTTTCCATTGTTGGTACTTTTTACATAGACAAGATGGGATATTGAGTTCCTCACTCAGTTTTAGTTATCATCAGACTCCAAAAAAAAGAAAAAAAACTATCACTCTGTGAAGTGGGAAACTGCAAATTTGTGACTTTTCCTGTTTTTGTATGAAATAATGTGTAAATTACTGTTCCCATTTTTCTGTCATTAGTTTGACCGTGCTTATTATGTCATTTGTGCAGTCAATTGATGTAAGCATACATGTAACGAGTGACGATAAGGTATGCAATGTTTGCATCCGCTTGATTAATGATCTCGAAATATACATAATTCTCCTGAATGAAAATTTTGTGGCTTGGATTTCTGCAGCATGAAGAGCAGGTAACACCTTGTTTGTGGAATGGGGTGAAGAGGCCATGTTACTTGTTTGCGAGGAAGTTCTACCCAGAAACTTTGGACAATCTGTTGCATCTCTTCTCCAATTATACAACATTCTGAGCTGGACATTTTTTTTGACTCGATATTCTTTGGTCGAACCGATATAGTTGCTTTCGACCCCATTCACCCTCTCTTGTTCTCAGTTGTAAATTGCCGCATTATTAAGGCTCCTATGTTGCCTGACCCGGTATCTCGAGCACGATGGGGACTTCAAGTGCCTTTTAGGGCGAGTTCATTCTCGAGGGAGGCTAACAATTTGTTGGAGATCCCTTTGGAATTTGGGTGGCAATATGGGGCTTGATCTCTGTTTAACTCCATCCTTTGGGCTTAGAAAAAGGATTGAAATGTAGAAAGTGTGGGGATGGTGCAGTTAGTTCTTTTGTAAAAGTTGCGACTATTATGTTACATATGACTCAATCATAGCGCGCTTCTTTTGTATTTTTGGAGGTAAGATGATGATTTTGTGACGGATGATTTTACATTAGCTGAATTCCTTTTGACTGCTTAGAGAAAAAGAAGATTTGGTTAAGAATTTTCTCCCCCCTTGATCTGATCATTTCTATAAACGTTCGGCTATCATTTGTTTCTTTTATCCCTTTCCGTGGATACAATTCGTGAATTTCAATGACACTAAATACATTCTTGAATTTGTGCACAAGAGGGAGCGGCTCTAATTTGGGGAGTATCCTCTTTGGGAGCCATATAATTTGTGCAATAAAACAGCCCGATGCCAAGGCATGCCCTTGCCGTGCTTGGGGGTCACAATGAACAAGAGGAAAGAACCAGCTGGCCTTTGGCGAGGGAGAGGGAGAGATTTGTATATTCAGTTTTGGACATTTAGTAGTTTCAAGTGAAGGTAAGATAAGCCTGCGTGTTCACCAAGAAGTTTTAGTTGTTGCCAATGCATTCAACGAAGGATAAAAGACCTCTCTCCGTTTCTCAGTTGTTGATTAATGGTGCCTTTAGTGGTTGCCAGTTCTAGTCAAGCCATCTTTCCTTAGCTGTATATATTTATTTATGACCAATCCTCCCTACTTAAATTTCACTTTCAAAATTTTAAAGCTTTAGGGTTCTTGAGCAGTATAAGTTTGACCACTTTGCTCATTACTCAGTTTAATATTTAATACAAGCAGTTGAAGCTCTCTTGTCTCTACCTTCTCCTTTAAACTCGATGGCAACATTATGAGCATCACGCCGTCCATTTCTCTCTTATCATAACCATGATTTCGATCTTTCTTGCTTTCCTCTGCTTGACCCCCGCACCGGCTGGAGCAACAGCCAAAAGAAGACTCACCTGATGCAAACATGTCCAGACTGGCAAACATGTCCAGACTGGCTACTCGTGCAGTCAGAAGCTCTATGGCGCATTTGGCCTACTTGGAAGCAAAAGCCACGGGCGCCCTTTTGGCACCCAATGACGTCCGTGGCAGCATTGCTGCAGAAGAGGGCGCGACACAGTTTATGGTGAATCTCTCAATAGGCCTACCCCTGTGCAGCAACTAACGACCATGGACTTGGGAAGCGGCTTGTTCTGGATCCAATGCCTGCCTTGCACAAAATGCTTTGAGCATGCTAGCCCGCTTTTCGATCCTTCCAAGTCTTCCACCTATGCGAACTTACCGTGCACTTCTCCTTACTGCACCTACTTGCCTTCGGGCGACAAATGTGACCCAGCCAACTATTGAAAATTCTCTAACAACTACCTCGATGGAATCACCGTGAAGGGGCTCTTGGGCACGGAGACGCTCATGTTTGAGACATCCAATGAGGGGGAAGCAAAGATCTCGAACATGGTCATCAGGTGTGGCCATGACAATGATCGTTACAATGACCAGCCTAGTGGGATCATACTAAGATGGGGTCTAAATTCTCTTACTGCATTGGCAACTTCAAAGACCCTCACTATGCTCATAACCAGCTGATTTTAGGCGATGATGCTGTGATTGAAGGGGACCAAACCCATTGGAGGTCTTCAATAACCTCTACTTCCTAACTTTGGAAGGAATCAGCGTCGGAGAGAAAATGCTCGACATTGACCCTGCAGTGTTCCGGAGGAGGCCGTCTGGCACGGGTGGGTTAGTCATCAACTTCGGAACCACGATCATCCTCCTAACGTCGCATGCATTCGATCCTCTCAGCAATGAGGCTGAGAGGCTGCTGAATGGATCTCTTGAGCGGGTCGAGAAACTGTACAGCCTGTCCGACTTGTGCTACAGGGGAAACATGAGCCATGACCTCACGGGTTCCCCATGGTCGCGCTTCACTTCACTGGTGGCCCCGATCTAGGACTAGATGTGGAGAACTTTTTTCATGATAATGGACCAGGTGAATTCTGCATGGCTGTGAGCCCTTCCAGTTCTGACGTCAAGGAGTTGAGTGTGATTGGAGTGATGGCTCAACAGAGTTGTAACATTGGCTATGACATTGGAGGGAAGAAAATTTTCTTCCAGAGAATTGACCGTGAACTTCTAGAGTAGCACCTGTAAATACATCAATCAATATAATAATATCAACTTATGTGGATAGGATGTATTCATTCTGTTCATTTTATCCCTTCCGAAAGATGAATTTCCTCACAAAACAGGGGATAATACCACTTGACCTCAATATGCATAAGTAAAGGCCCAAGATAAACCAGCATCAGAGATCCATTCAGAGGTCATAGAGACTGTATTTCCCTTTGGTGTAAAGCATAGGGAGGTGGTCAGTTAGTTTAAGAGATTTGAGAGAAGTAACTTTCTCCTAGGACCGACTCTTTAAAGATCATGCCAAGAAAGATCAAAAGAGCCTACGACATTATACTTTAGAGTCGGCATTTGACTGACAAGGTATGTCTTGAAGCCAATTAATGACTTCATGTTGAGGCAATTTGGTATGGTAGATATACCACAATGACCTCATTTGATTTCGATGGTTGACTTGATTCTCGTAACGCATATATGGTACGCTTCCGTTTTTGTTGTTATTACTTTCTGGATTATGGTCTAGGTTCTTGAAATTATTATGCAGTAAGTGCATCTTAAACGTGGAAAAAGATGATGAAGCTCTCAATCTGAGAAATAAAAACTGAGTTTAAAAGGAGGGGGGTTCACATGAGAAGTTCGTCTTTGAAGAGGGATTTGCCATGACTCACGTCATTCCAAAGAACATTAATGGGAGACTAATTAAATGATTTTTAGCCTTTTCTGTCTGGTCCTTTAGATTATGGTGCCCAGTTAATAATGCTTGGATGTACTGGAAACAAATGAAGCAGTTGACGGCATAGCAATATTAAGGAAAATGAGAAGGGTGATTGATTGCTTATCGAGTCTAAATGTCTCAAACCAGTTCTTAGTAAGTATAGATAAAGAGTTTTTTTTTTTGGCACACCCATGAGACAAAGGTAGCTCTGCTATAAAATAGATAAGCACAGGAAGGAAGTTGTTCCTTCGAAGCCATCTCAACCTATGTCAATGGCCAACTCTAAAACGACAATCTCTTGCTGCCCTGGCCTCGGCCTCGGCCTCTTCCTCTTCCTTCTTTCATCAAGTTCGTCCCATCATCCTCGACTACTGTTACTTCCAATACTGCCTCACTGAACCCTCCGCGACTAGCCATTAGACTCATCCACCATGATTCTGTTCCATCTCCCTATTACGACCCGAATATCTCTGCCTACGAGGTAGCTGAACGTGCCATCGAAGGCTTGGCAGCGCGCATTATCTCCTTACACATAAGAATCACTGGTCCAGGCAATGGGATCCATGCCGGTCTCATTGCCGACAACCGGAAAGTCGGGTTCCTCACCAAGGTATTCTTCGGGAAGCCGCCAGTACCGCAAATCGTGCATGTCGACACCGGAAGCCTCCTCTTCTGGATACAGTGCATACCTTGCACACAGTGCTTCAACCAATCCACTCCAGTCTTCGATCCCACCAGATCATCGACGTACTCCAACTTGCCTTGCGACTCGATCGATTGTCAACATTCTCTCGGCAAGTGCGATCGTTACAAAGAATGCACTTACAATTATTCGTACGCCAGAGGAAGCACCATCGGTAACCTCGCCTCCGATATAGTGAGCTTCGACGGAAGTTTGGTGGTTCCGGTTAGAGTGTTCGGGTGCGGCCACATAAACGTTAATAGCACTAGGGATTGGCAGGAGAGCGGCATATTGGGCTTAGGATACGCTCTTTACCCGTCTCTCGTGGTACAATTAGGTTCAAAATTTTCCTACTGCATTGGCGACGTTACCGACCCCAAGTATCCACATAATCAACTGATCCTCGGAGAGGGATCAACAATGGAAGGCGATTCAACGACCCTCGAGACATTTCGGGGTCACTACTATGTGAACCTCCAGGGCATAAGCGTCGGGGAGAAGACGTTAGACATTGACCCGCAATCGTTCAAGCGAAGTCCATCCGGTGAAGGCGGAGTATTAGTCGACACGGGATCAGTACTGACTTGGCTGCAGACGGATGGCTACGTTCCTCTCCAGAACGAAGTCCAGAGCTTGCTCGACAAGCGAGGCCTGAGGAGGGTCATATACGGGCACAACCCGGCGTTGCTGTGTTACGCAGGGACCGCGGAGAGAGAGGTGAGTGATTTTCCGGCTGTGGCGCTTCATTTCGAAGGTGGGGTCAAGCTGAACATGGACGCAAAGAGCTTCTTCTTCCAGAGAAAGCCGGGTTTCTTTTGCATGGCGGTGGCTGAGAGCCAATCGAGTCTCAATGGCCTGTCTCTAATTGGAGCGTTGGCTCAACAACATCACAATTTCGGGTACGACATTGCTGGAGGGAAGATCTTCTTCAAAAGAATTGAATGTCAACTGCTTGCTGAATGACTTATGTATCAAGTCAGTGTTAACAAAAACAATGAGACAATAATTTACGCTCCAGCATCTTTCATGCGTTAGACCAGATCTGGCACGAGTCCCTGAAAGCTATGCAGTGAGCTCTTTTCTATTAAGGTGATGAATCGAACATTACTCAAAGAACATTCATCAAACTCGGGCTAACTCACTTTAATTACAAGATATCTGCACTGCCTTTTAGAAAATCAGTGGCGAACTTTCCCACAAGTAGGACAGTACAATGTCATAACAAATGTACATCGCTTAATTCAACAAGGGAAAAGTTAAAAGCCATCTTCTTCAACATTGAACTAGCATATCAGGGATGAGATCACCATTTATTCAAGCAGTACTTGCATTCATCAAGTAAGGTTCTGTACAGAAAATCAGTTCTGTTCATACCCATTTTTCCAGTCTGTTCAGTGTGAATTTTAAGTTGAACCTGCTTGGGAACATGAGCTTCTTACATAAAGAGGAAGACAGTATTACCTTTTAATCGCCCGCCAAATTCACACGGACATCTTAAACAAGACGAGCTCAAAGCTGCACCAATAATGTCATTAAGCAAAAACTTCTCTTTGTCTCGCATCTATTTTAGCCTCTCCCATGCAAACAATAACCTTACCAACCTTATTCTGCTAAATGAGAAAAATACTACTCATGTCGACAAATCAAGACCATTAGTCCTCTTCTGCATAGGCAACTACTAAAAAGGCGCAACAGTTGACACCAAAACTGTCCCTGAAACATTTAGAGATGGCATCAGTCCGTGCACCCAACACCGGTAGAAATTGTGACAACCGCTGTTGGTGTCACGCGACTGTTGGGACTGTTGCTAAAGCCGTCTCTAGCGAGATGGATTCAGGACAGCGGCCCTGTCCCTCTAACTAGGAAACATCAAATCGAGAATCAAATACAAATGCCAAAAGAGAATGATCCAATCTAACGTACCAAATCTGCCTGCCACCAAGGATCCAATCTGCTTTTGCAGAATAAACCACAAAAGTCGAAGCTAAACAAAGCATAAATTGCAGACAACAGGTCCTCCAATTCGCAGATCATCACCACCAACTAATAAGCAACCGGAAGCTTAGAAAGGACTGAGGCAATCAAAAGGAAGAGTGGTAAACCAAATTCTGTACACTTTACTCATCAAACCATTCACTTGAGGAAAAGAATTGATGAGATATAACAAAACTCGTTACAAGAAAAAAGAACCGCACGTACCAGTAAAGAAGCCAACAATATAGATAAGATTGAAGCAAAGAACGTAGATCGAAATAAGAACTACCCAGTCATGTTTCAATTATTAGGAGTGCCAGAACAAATCATGAGAGAAAAGCAGGAAGAAATTTTCCCCAAGCAAGATCAAATCCGCAATTGGTTTTGGTCGGTCTTTCCAAATTCAATTTTTTTCACACAAGCAACCTCGTGCGCGTATTGGCTGGTTAGAAACACTTAGGAGAGAAAAACAATTAGATCAGTAACTTATTTAATGGAAATTTAATGTGGAATATACTGATTATACGGAGCAGCTAGCATGACCGTCTCTATAGAATGACGGAATTGACGGTCAATGGTCTGTCACAATTTTTTTTTTTTTTTTTTTTGAAACAGGTAAACTTCCCAACTGGTTTCAATTTTTACTCTATATTTCCTTTTTTTTTTTACTTCTAAGTTTCCTCAATGCAAACTCAAATTAAGAAACAAATCATAAGAGAGCCCACAAAATCGTATTCTTTGAATATGAAAAGAGAAAAATAAGTTAGATGTTAAATATAAATAATTACAAGTAAATAAATATTATCACTTACTAAAAAGAAATTCGTTAATGTCATTATATAGATTTATTATATTTATAAGTTGAAAAAAATACTTGAAACATTGGCTTTGCAACTAATTATGACTTATTCAATTACAAAATCTTACAATAATTGGAAGTTCAAACTGTATGAGATAATTATATTTCTTTTTCTTTTTAGTTTATGAAGTTTTTTTTTTTTTTTTGGAACGATATCCACATAATCTTTTCTTTGGCAAGAGAATAATATCCACTATTGTAAAAGTTGCAACTAAACTCTTCATATATTTATTATTGTTTGAATATAATCACTTTGATTTGTTTCTTATTATTTGAATACTATCACTTTGATTTGTTTCTTCATATATCAACCATTTTCAATTTGTTTTCAAAGATTTTATTTCTCAATTTAAGCTTGCAATAAGGAAACATAAAAGTAATAAAAAATGAAATGGAATGAAAAATTGAAACCGGTTGGGTAAGTTTACCAGTTTTCAAAAAAAAAAAAGTGTGGCCGACCATCGGAGAGACGGTCATATCAGCATTTCCCTATGCCAACTCGGCCATAGAAAAAAAGGAAATTGGAGAAAAAGTGTAACCAACTTTCTAAATTTCCTCACTGAGCTTGTTGCTTAAAATTGGGAGATAATCTCATATTTGTGCAACCGAGTGGATGAAGTCCACATGAGCTGTGTATCCACAATCAATGTGGCCGTACCCAATCCTTTACCTAATCAAAATCCATTCATTAATTGCCACGCCAAGAAGTACAATTATATAAGTTACTGATGTGAAAGTTCATTTAAAGAAAATGAGATAATGCTAATGAATACTACTAGGACTGATGGGACCGAGAGGACCTATTCCCATATTCCTTTTCGGGAACCAGACCAACTAGTCTCTGGAACCGGGAACCAAACCAATTGATCGGTCCGGTCCAATAGAACCGGTAAATTTGCTATTTTTGACGAAAAATAAAATGAAAAATTGGAGAAATTGGAATGAATTAGGGTAAATTTCTTAAGAAATTTTTAAAAATATTATATAAAAATATATATATATATATGTATATATAAATTTAACCAATCCGGTCCGATCAGTCTGGTCGGTCCGATTCTCACCTTAGAACGGGGAACTAGACCAACCGGTCACCGGTTCCAAAAGTGGGAATCGGAAATTGAACCACCCTCTTTGGGAAACCCCCAAAATTGACTGGTCCGGTCCGGTCCGGCAGTTCCGGGTTCGGACGGTTCTCATTGCGCACCCCTAAATGCAACAATGACATTATATTATTTCTTTTGTAATATGCATTATCAATATCCTGACGTCATACGCGTCTAGACATCTGCGGTTAAACGTTGGGGACTAGCCATCAAAGCTTATCCGCCATGATTCTATTCGATCTCCATATTACAATTCAAACACCACAATCTCCAAGCAAGCTAAAATGTGCCCATTAACGGTTCACTCGCTCGCAACCGCTCCCTCAGCAAAATAATCGCTACTCCAAATGATAACAATGTTCTTGCCGATCTCGTCGCGACCGACAATGCACATGGGTTCCTCGTCAAGGTATCCATTGGTACGTCGTTGGTCCCCACACTAAGCTTGCACATTCTATTTTCATAATTTGCTAATGCTTCAAATTTACTAACTTTCATATGCAATTACAAACCTGAAATAAATTGATCTCCGTAAGTAGCTCAATTGAAGATCGGTGACCCAAAACTATTTAGCATTTTAATCAAACAAAAGTAGTTTTCGGAAAGCATGTCTCCCCTGTTAACCCAGCAAAGACAATCAAATTTCACCATTGGAGCTCAGCTTCTCAAAACCGGATAGAAGGTGAAATTTTTTTGTTCAAGGCATCCATCCTAACTAGGAAACATCATATCAAGGATCAAGTACAGATACCGAAAGAGAATGATCCGATCTGCCGTAGCAAATCTGTCAGCTACCAAACATCCAATCTGTTTGTGCAGAATAAACTACAAAACTTTGAAGCTAAACAAAGCATAAATCACAGGAGAAAAGAGTGCCAATATGAAACCCGGAATGAGCTTAGTAAGGACTACTGGCATCAGAAGAAAGAGTGCTGCACTAAATTCTGTACGCTTTACTCATCGAACCATCCAATTGAGCAAGAGAATTCTTAACAAAATATAACAGAACTCGTTTAAAAGATCAAAGAACCGCACGTATCAATAATGAAGCAAAATATACAAACAAGATGGAAGCGAAGAGCGGCGTTCCAGAACACATCATGAATGAAGAGCGAGAAGAAATCTTCCAAAACAAGAAAAAATCTTAACTTGATCTAGGTTAAAATCTTTCAAATGTGTCGCGTGCGTATTTGCTGGTTTGGAGAGAAACCAAACTTTCTAAATTACCTTACTGAGCTAGTTTCTTAAATTATGAATATGAAGATCTTTTATTACTTAATTCGAGAGATAATCTCGTGCAACCGAGAAAACATATCCCGGTGCATGCGTATACCATTAGCTGTGCCTCCACAATGAATGTTGCAATATACAACTTCAACATTTATGGATTTGGCCCCCAAAAAAAAAAAAAAAAAAAAAAAAAAAGAATCCATGCACCAATTGCAACACCAAGAAGTACAGTTATATAAGAGAAGGAAGTGTTCATCAAAATCATATGAAGAAATTGAGATTCTGCTAATGGCTACTGCAATGACAGCAGCTTATTTATTTTTCCTTCTAGTCTACATTATCGATATCTTTTCGTCGTACCCAGCTAATGTCTCTTCATCCATGACCACCCCCATTAAACCATGGAAAATGGCCCTTAAGCTCATCCACCACGATTCTATTCATTCTCCATATTACAATCCCAACGCCACTATTTCTGAGCTAGCTGAACGTGCTATTAATGGTTCGCTCGCCCGCATCCAATACATGAGCAAAATAATTTCTCCTCCAAATGATGAGGACGCTCGTTCCCGTCTTGTCCCGGCCATTAAAGCATACGGGTTCTTCGCCAATATATCCATCGGTACGCCGCCAGTCCCACAACTCTTGATGATCGACACGGCAAGCAACCTCCTTTGGTTTCAGTGCCTTCCCTGCACTACTTGCTTCAAACAATCTCTTCCTCTTTTCGATCCAGCCAAATCGTCAACATACTCCAATATTCGTTGCGGTTCCCCGCTTGTAAAAATTCCAGGGGCAGCTGTGATCCTAAGAACGAGTATTGCAATTTCAAGAAATCGTATCTTGATGGGACCTCCACAGCCAGTAACCTCGCCTCTGAACAAGCGACCTTTGAGACATCCGACGAGGGCACGGTAAAGGTACCGATTGAGGTGCTCGGATGCAGCCACGTGAGTACACTCCCCGTGGATGGACAAGAAAGCGGGATATTAGGACTAAGCTATGGTGCTGGTAATTTGCCAACTCTGGTCAAACAATTAGGATCCAAGTTTTCCTATTGCATCGGCAACATATACGACCCCCATTATCAGTACAATCAACTCATCTTGGGAGACGGGGCGATCCTGGAAGGCGATTCTACGACCCTGCAGACCGATAAGGGTTTCTACTTTCTGGACCTCGAAGGCATCAGCGTCGGAGAGAAGAAGCTGCCGATCGACCCCTCAACATTCAAAAGAAGGGCTCTCGGCGAGGGAGGAGTGATTATAGACTCGGGAGCCACCTTCACGTTCTTGAAGGAAGAGGGGTACGTTCCACTCCGAAACGAGGTCGAGAGTTTGATGGCCGGAATTCTGAATAGGGCGGCGAGTCTTCCGAAGTTCTTGTGCTACACGGGGAGCATGGAGAGAGACTTGACCGGATTCCCGGTGGTCACCTTGCTTTTCTCAGGCGGCGCGCAGCTCAGCTTAGACACCAACAGCATGTTCTTCCAATTAACGACAAACGTCTTGTGCATGACCATCCTTTCGGTAACTCCCGCAATGAAGGGCGTATCCACGATTGGAGTGCTGGCGCAGCAGTCCTATAATGTAGGGTACGACATCAAACAGGGCAAGATTTTCTTCCAGAGGATTGATTGTAGTGTTCTCGAATCAATTGTATGATACAATGCGGATTTATTCCGCGTTGTCTCGAGTAAAAGTAAATGAGAAAGAAATAGTTGCTTTGGCGTTCGAATAACAAGTCAATTGATGCGTGCGAAGAGAGCCATTTCTCCAAAGGAGGAGGTCACTGACAGAATCGGTTCCTCTCTTCCCGTTCCCCTCTCATCTTGCCGTCTTGATTCCTTCATAATATAGGTGTCTCTGGTCTTCTTCCTTTAGAATCGAGATCAACTCGATTCAGTCGATTGCCTTGTTCTCAGCATTTTCCCGAATTCCCCGTGGCTTCTACACTCCTCTCGGTCGCCTTCAGTCCGCCAACATGCACTACCTGTTGGATATTTTAATAATATTTTGAAATATTTACAATAATAATTTCGGTAAAAGTTATGACCACATTAAAGATCATCATTATTTTTAACAGTCACATAATGGTTTATTAACGGCCATATAACGGCTTTTCAAACGTTTTGTAACATTTAATTTATTTCTCAAATAAATTATTCATTATTTTACAACGGCTTTTTTAACGGTTTTATTTTGTCTGAATATAAAAATAAAATCTCAAAAAATAATCTTAAAATATACACTGAATTATAGAGAAAATATCATTTCTTCATAAAATCTTTCATTCCATTTTTCATTGTTGGATTATATACAACGTTATTTCTATTTGTTACAATATTCAGTACGGAATATAAAAGAATATCTATCGTATCTTGGGAGGATAGCCGTTAAAAGCACAGTTTCATACTTCGAGGAGCGGAATTATTCTTGAGGACGGTGCTTGCCCTTACACGCCTCAAATAAATTTATTTATTCTCATTAGATTTTTTTTAACACTGCCGGTCACTCGCCGCTTCCACAACCGCTTCGGAAGCCTCATTCGGTCTACCCTGTCTTCCGGTCAGTTTGCTCCAAGTGCTCTCTTACTCGTTCCTTTCTCATTCGCTGGCTAAAATTCGGTAACACTTCACTCACCAAACCATTATCTTGAGCAAAATGATTGTTGAGATATAACAAAACTCGTTACAAGAGAATAAAAAATAAATTAAAAAAAAACCGCACGTACCAGTAAAGAAGCCGACAATATCGATAAGATTGAAGAGAAGAACGCAGATCGAAATAAACTACCCAGTCATGTTTCAATTATTACGAGTGCCAGAACAAATCATGAGAGAAACGCGGGAAGAAATCTTCCCCAAGCAATATCAAATCCTTACTTGGTTTTGGTCGATCTTTCCAATTTCAATTTTTTTTCACACAAGCAACCCCGTGCGCGTATTTGCTTGTTAGAAACAATTAGGAGAGAAAAACAATTAGATCAGTAACTTATTTGATGGAGATTATATGTGGAATATATTAATTATGATGGGCCAACTTGGCCATTAAAAAAAAAGGAAATTAGAGAAAAAAAATCAAGGAAACCAACTTTCTAAATTTCCTGACTGAGCTCGTTGCTTAAAAATTATAGGTACGATGAGTTTTCATTGCTCAATTGGGAGATAATCTCCTATTTGTGCAACCGAGAAACATAAATCCAGATGCATTTATCTCGCATGAGATGTGTATCCACAATCAATGTGGCCGCATCCAAACCTTTGCCTAAACAAAATCCATGCATTAATTGCAACGCCGAAAAGTACAATTATATAAGAGAAGGAAGTGTGTATGAAAGTTCATTTGAAGAAAATGAGATTATGCTAATGGCTACTACAATGACATTATCTTATTCCTTTTTTCTATTAATATGCATTATCAATATGCATTCATCATACGCAGCTACACCACCTCAGTTAAACGTCGAAGACCAGCCACCAAAGCTCATCCTCCATAATTCATTTAAATCTCCATATTACAATCTGAATGCCACCATCTCTGAGCAAGCTGAACATGGCCATTAACAGTTCGCTCGCTCGCATCCGCTCCAATGCTGATAATGTTCTTGCCGGTCTCGTCGCAGCCGATAGTGCATATGGTTCCTCATCAAGATATCGATCGGTATGTTGTTGGTCCTGCAACTGGTACAATGCCGAGCGACCTTCGATGGTTTCAACCTCTGCCCTGCACTGCTTGTTTCAAACAATCTCCTCCTCTTTTTGATCCATCAAATCGTCGACGTATTCCAATATTCCTTCTGGTTCCTTGGAGCATGGAGAGAGATTTGATGGGATTACCGGTCATCATCTTGCAATCCTCGGGCAGCACATAACTCAGCTTAGACATTTAACTTCATCTTTTCAATTAACGATGAATGTCATGTGCATGTCTATCCTTCAGTTTTCTCCCCCAACACAATGGCATATCCATAATTGGATTGATGGCACAACAATCCTGTAATATAGAGTATGAAATCACGCAAGACAAGATTTTCTTCCAAAGGACTGACTATGATTTGCTCAAATCATTTTTACGATTACTTGTGATTAAAAAATATCCTACTATACATTATCAATCTATTCCAACATTTTCTTGAGTAAGAATAGAGGGATATGAATGACCTTTTGAGAAAGAAAAAGTTACTTTTGCTACAAGGATAAATGGTGTTCAAATGAGAAGAACTTAACTGATATTTTAAAGTTGTTAGTCTAGTGGTAAAGGAATTACCTATCTTTCACAAGGTCGCAATTTAATTCGCGTCATGAGCTAACCTTTGAACAACCCATATTGCGTCGTCATCTTGCAGCACACCTCGGTATGCAGAAATGTTTTGTGATGGACAAGCTTGCGATGATGAGCTTGCAAGTCTCACACATTCAAGTTACAGGTGTTGCGCAGTAACTATACCTCAAATTGAAAATTCCATGGAGAATGTGGAACCTTCATGGTAAATTGTTGGCAAAAAAATAACCAACGATCTTTTTCCTAAGTATCTCGTTGGCATCAATACCTTTACGAAATCACCAACTTTTTTCAGATTTATAAATCAGCAATTTTCTAAAACAAATTTGCGCATTTCATTTTCATAATTTGCGAAGGCTTCAAATTTACTAACTCCTATATGCAATTACAAACCTAAACTGAGTTGACTTACCAACTTTTGTCAAATTGAATTATTAATTGATTTTTGAGTTACTTGCGAACGATTAATTTATTATAAATATACTACCTTTTTGAGGGAATTATCAACTTTGTTTGCTTTGGATAATCGACTCTTAAATTCATCAACTCTTTTGGAAATTACCCACCTTAATTTGCGTGGTCCACCATCTTTCCATTCAACTACCACCAAATATTAGGTTACCAATTCTCATTAATATATCAATTTTTTATTGCTAACATTTTTTGTCATTTACAAACTTCTATTTGTCTTTCTTAGCAACACCTGAAATCTACCAACTCATTTTACAAATTACCAAAATTAATCGTAGTGGCATGCCAATATTTCTTCAATTAAGTTATTTAGATTTGGGTTGCCAATTCCCATTTGACTTATTTGCCGAGTTTATTTTTCTTTTAATGATCGACTTTTCTAATCTTTTGCCAAACTTCATTATTGTTCTTAAGGTATGAGTTAGATTTACCAAATATTATGTGAACTTATTAACTCTAAAAGTAAATTATCAATTTTTATCTAATTAAGTTATTAACTGGCTCTCATTTACCATGTCTCATTGAATTAATTACCAATGTTTAATGAGTAAGTATACTAAAAGTTCTAAAACTTATCACAAAATGACAATTGACTCCATCCAATTTAGCTAATGGAAAGTGCCGATGTGGCCAATAGAAAATGCCGACGTCCAATTTGTTGAATTGGCACAATTAAGTCTTTCCATTAACTCCGTCCAAAAGTAGGTAAATTTTAACGGATTGGTAAGCACAATAAATAAAAGTTGGTAACTCAAAGAAAAATGTTACTAAATTGGAAGAGTAAATAAACGGTGGTGTCGGTGGGTAAACTAAAACTTGATGGTGAGATAATGGGAGAAAAGCTGGTAATCACACAGCTAAATATTGGCATTTTAAATATGAGTAAATGAATTTTGAGACATTTGTAAAAAAGACAAAAAAATATGGCAAATGATAACAAAATTTGATAAACTTACAAAACAAAATACGTAAGTAGCTCAGTTGAAGATTGGTAACCCAAAACTATTTAGTACTTTAATCGGACAAAAGTCGTTATCGGAAAGCATGTCTCCCCTGTTACCCCACCAAAGACGATCAAATATCACCAATGGAGCTCGGCTTCTCAAAACCGGAAAGAAGGTGAAATTTTTTGCTCGGGGCATCCATCCTAACTAGGACACATCAAATCGAAGATCAAGTACAGATACCGAAATAGAATGATCCGATCTGTCATAGCAAGTCCGTCAGCTACCAAAGATCCAACCCATTCGTGCAGAAATCGCAGACAAAAGAGTGCTAATAAGAAACCCGGAACGAGCCTAGTAAGCACTACTGGCATCAGAAGAACTGTTAACAAATTGGCCAATTGAGCAAGAGAACTGTTAACAAATTGTGACAGAACTCGTATAAAAGTTAAAAGAACCGCACGTTTCAATAGTGAAGCAAAATAGACAGACAATATGGATGCGAAGAGCGGCATTCAATTATTAACAGAGTGCCAGAACACATCATGAATGAGAAGCGAGGAGACATCTTCCAGAACAAGAACAAATCTCAACTCGATTTTGGTTAAATATTTCAAATGTGTCGCGCACGTATTTGCTTGTTTAGGAACAATTTGGAGAGAAACCAAAACTTTCTAAATTACCTCACTGAGCTAGTCTCTTATATTATAATATGAAGATCTTTCATTACTTAATTAGACAGATAATCTCGTATTTGTGCAACTGTGAAAACATATCCCTCGGTGCATGCGTCTCACATGAGCTGTGCATCCACAATGAATGTTGCATTATACAACTTCGACATTTATGGACTTGGCCAAAAAAAAATTCCAGGCATGAATTGCGACACCAAGAAGTACAGTTATATCGAGAAGGTACTGCTCATCAAAATCATATGAAGAAATTGAGATTCTGCTAATGGCTACTACCATGACAGCAGCTCATTTCTTTTTCCTTCTCATCTGCTTTGTCACTATCATTTCGTCATACCTGGCTAATGTCGCTTCGTCCATGACCACCCCCTTTAAACCTCGGAAAATGGCCATCAAGCTCATCCACCACGATTCTATACATTCTCCATATTACAATCCAAGTGCCACCATTTCCGAGCGAGCTGAATTAGCCATTAACAGTTCGCTTACCCGCATCCGCTACTTGAGCAAAATAATTTCTAATCCGAATGATGATGACGCTCGTTCCCATCTTGTCCCGGCCATTAGAGGAACCGGGTTCCTGGCCAGTATATCCATCGGTACGCCACCAGTCCCGCAGCTCTTGCTGATCGACTCGGCAAGCGACCTCCTTTGGTTTCAGTGCCTGCCCTGCACTACTTGCTTCAAACAATCTCCTTCTCTTTTTGATTCCACCAAATCGTCCACATACTCCAATATTCGTTGTAGTTCCCCAGCTTGTTCAAATTCTACGGCCAAGTGCGATCCTAAGAGCGAGTATTGCATTTACAAGAGGACATATCTTGATGGAACCTTCGCAGTTGGTAACCTCGCCTCTGAACAAGCGACCTTTAAGACATCCGACGAGGGCACAGTAAAGGTACCGATTGAGGTGTTCGGATGCAGCCACATAAATAGAGTCCCCGCGGATGGGCAAGAAAGCGGGATATTAGGACTAAGCTATGGCAATGGCGATTTGCCAACTCTGGTTAAGCAATTAGGCTCCAAATTTTCCTACTGCATCGGCAACATAGACGACCCCCAGTATCAGTACAATCAACTCATTTTGGGAGACGGGGCGATCATAGAAGGCGATCCTACGACCCTGCAAACTGACAAGGGTTTCTACTTTGTGGACCTCCAAGGTATAAGCATCGGAGAGAAGAAGCTGCCGATCGACCCCAGGGTATTCCAAAGAGGGGCTTCAGGTGAGGGAGGAGTGATGATAGACTCGGGAACCACCTTCACATTCCTGAAGGAAGAGGGGTATGTTCCGTTGCAGAACGAGGTCGAGAGTTTGATGGCGGGAATTCTGAACAGGGTGAGTCATCCAAGTTTCTTGTGCTACGCAGGGAACGTGGAGATAGACCTGACCGGATTCCCAGTGGTGACCTTGCAATTCTCGGGCAATGCGCAGCTCGTCTTAGACACCAACAGCATGTTTTTCCAGTCGAGTGCGGGTGTCTTGTGCATGGCCATCCTTCCGATAATTCCCGAAATGAATGGTGAATCCATGATCGGAGTGATGGCGCAGCAGTCCTATAATGTAGGGTATGACATCAGACAGGGCAAGATCTTCTTCCAAAGGATTGACTGTAGTGTTCTCGAATCAATTGTATGATCACGTGTGATTAGAAAGAAAAGGTTGCTTTTGTGTTTGAATAACAAGTCAATTGATAAGTGGGAAGAGAGCCATTTCGCCAAGGAAGGAGGAGGTCACTAACAGAATCGGTTCCTCTCTTCCCGTTTCTATCTCATCTAGCCGTCTTAATTCCTTCATATAGATGTCTCTGGTCTTCTTCCACTAGAATCGAGATCAACTCGTTTCAGTCCATAGCATTGTTCTCAGCCTTTTCCTGAATTCCCCGTGGCTTCTACACTTTTCTCGGTCGTCTTCAGTCTGTCAGCAACCACCACCTTTGCTGCCAGTCACTCGCCGCTTCCACGACCACGTTGGAAGCCTCCTGTGTTCTGCCCTGTCTTCCGTTCAGTTTGCTCCAAGTGCTCTCTACTCGTTCCTTTCTCATTCGCCGGCTCAAATTCTGAGCGTTTGTTGTGCTTGATTTGTCTGAGATTATCATCACCTGGTCCTAATCGATGCTCTTGACAGCACCTATTTGCGCATACTCATTCTCAATCTTGTTTGATTTTAGTGTTCCTGCTCCAGCATTCAGCTCACCTTGTGATGTCGTTTGCAATCATGATTCTCTGAATTTGCTCGGATCGATGGCCTGCAGATCACCCCACTTTTAGTTCAGATTATTGTTTAACCGAGAGAACGTTTAATGTCGCAACGTGTTCAACAAAATTCCTGAGTTGCATCAATGAACGTCCGAGTCCAGATTTGCATCATCTTGGGCTTGATCCGAAGTTCTTTTCTGTTTGCCCTCATCAGAAGCAGATTATTTACTTCCGATGTTTATTTGAGACAAGCCTGAATTTGAATATTGCTGAACTTGGCCAAGAAACATCTGAGTGAAATTGGATCCATCCTGATGGGCGTCAACGCTTGTATGCTTCGAATTTGGCCGAGAAGCATTTGTAGCTGATATGTAAATGCTGAGATTTGATGAGATTCTATGTTTGCATGTAAAAAATGGTTTGGTTGTGAGGAAAATAAGACTAAGATTTATGAACGAAATTCACTGATTCACTCACTTGTTGATGAATGTATCTAAAAATTAGCAAGCAATGTAAATAGAACTTAACAAACTATAAGAAAAAGTTGGTAAATTGAAATAAAATCGGCAAACAAACGTTAGCAAGTAATTCAAAAGGAGTACTCAAAACCGGTTTATAAATAAAAGAAAAGTTTGTAAGTTACTCAAATAAACGTGGTAATTCATATGATAGTTGCGAGCTTAAGCCATTAGCAGGAAAGTTAAAGAGAGGTTGGTAAAAGATAAGAGAAGTTATCTAATCGGAGATGTGAGAAAAGTCGCTAATTTAGAATAATTAAATAAAAATCGATAATTAACTCAAACAAGAGCTAATAAAATTAAAAAAGATAGCAATTAAATCGATGAAAAATTGGTAAATCACTTTAATTAAAAATCAATAATTTCTTAGAAGTGATAATAACTTTAACGGATTGGTAAGTAGGATAAATAAAAGACTCAATAAAAGTTACTAAATTAGAGAAGTAAATAAATGGTAGTAAGCAATGCAAATGAAGGTAGGTAACCTACAACTTTATGGTGATCTAATGGGGAAAAAAACCTAATGAGTCACACGACTAAATGTTGGTAAGTTCATATAAGAGTCAATGAATTTTGAGATGTTTCTAAAAAAGACATAAATTATTGCAAAATTCGATATCTATGAGGGTGATAGAAAAGGGCCTTTGCCATTGTTTTTGATAACTCATTGGTCCTTTATCTATGAGGGTTGGTGACGATGATCTCCGAATAGCAGGCTCCTTTCTCTGTGATTTATGCTTTGTTGAGCTTCAAGTTTTGTGGTTTATTCTGCACAAACAGATTTGATGACAGATTGGATCATTCTTTTTCGGTAATTGTACTTGATCCTCGATCATATGTTTCCCAGTTAGGATGGATGCCTTGAACAAAATTTTACCTTCTATTTGGTTTCAAAGTACTAGACTTTTGGGTTACCAATCTTCAATTGAGCTACATACGTATTTTTTATTTTTTTTTTTTATTTTTTCTTCAATTTAGCAAAGGTCCTGTTCCATAAAATAGTCTCGCATTTAATGCAATTAAAATATGGAAAATAGAGCTTACAGACTCATCAGAGTGAAGAATGCGGACTTTTACCAAAGCAAGTTCACATCAAAATTAAAGGTAAGAAGTAGTGACATAGATATAAACTGTGAAATTCAATGGTAACTCTATCGTGCGCTTTCTTATCACTGATATGGTAAGACATTTATTGTTTCTTGTTTAAGTAATATTAAAGGTGATTAGATTAAACTATGGTTGGCGTATTAAATGACATGGATAAGCTACTGCTGTGTGCCATGTCATCTGGAAGGTGTGGAGTTACTAGTTGGCAAGCAAAACAGGGAACAAGCTTCACGAGTGTAGTTAGCTGTTCTGTTCTTCCCTCTTCATTGAATTGCATGGTCCTGAAGGATTCTATCTATGGCATTAGAGTCACTATGCATCATTTCCTCGTCAAAATTTTACCACCATTTTCCAAAATTCAAGCACACAATATTTTCGGACATGCATAGTTTTTATCTTCTTTTTTCTTTCTGATTTTTCTGGGAGCTTTCGTTCTTCATTTGGTTTGTGCAGATAATTACCAAAAAAAAGAGTCCTAAGACTATTGTATGATGTCAATTCAGTCATAATCATTTTAATTTGAATAATTTAGTACTAAATCTTTTAAAGATTTGCCAATATAGTCATTTTAACCAATTTTGGTCGGAAATCATTAACATGGCAATCCAATCAATGTTGATTATTTTAGGTGGTTGGCATTAATGTGAACAATTTTTGTAATTTTTTATTTTCTATTTTTTATTTTTTTAGTTCTTTTATTTTCTTTTCTTTTTTCCTTATTTCACTCCATCAGTTGACAAAACCTTAGCAATGGCTAACAAAGGTTGCTAGTGACCTTGCCGAATCTAATGAGGGCCGCCCTCACTGGCATTTGGCAAGCATCTCAACCCTCATCAATGCTGGCCATTGGCAAGGTCTTGGCTACCGATGAGAAAAATAAAAAAATAAAAGAAAATTTAAAAAATTTAAAAAAAATTGTAAAATTCATCCATATCAGTGACAATCATGTCACATAAAAAGGTTGACGTCCATAACAATGCTTTCTGACCAATATTAGTCACTAGGGTTATATTGGATAAGTGACAAAAGGTTTAAAAATAAATTAGTCATATTGAAAAATTTATAACTGAATTGTATAGTAAGCATTGAACTCTTTTAGTAGTTCAGTTCATATTTGGATGGGCAACTAAGTTAATGGCAATGCAATGAATATCAAGATAAAAAAAATGGGAATAATGCTGGGGTCCTCATTTTTTATAACAATTTGCCACAAATAGATCCAACCATTAAGTGCAACTCCATTATGCACACATATGTAAAGCAAGACCGGCTCTGTCAAGTATCATTTCAACCTCGTTCAAGAAAAGAGGAATTTGCCAAATGGCTCTTAAGCTGACATCGCCCCGCGCTGTCGTCCTTCTGGTATGTGTAATCAGTATCATCTCGTCACCATCCTTAACTAATGGTGCTTCCAAGACCAGCCCCATGAAACCTCCGCGAATGGCCATGGCACTTATCCACCCTCATTCTATTCATTCTCCTTATTACAACCCAAACGCCACTGCTTATGATTTAGTCGAACGTGCCATCGATGGTTCAATTGCTCGCATTCGCTCCTTGAGCAAACTAGTTGCTGCTCCAAATGACTACGCCTTCCGTGGCGGTGTTATTGCAGATAATAAAGGAGTTGCGTTCCTCGTGAAATTATCCGTGGGCACACCACCGGTACCACAGCTCTTAATTATCGACACCGGAAGCAACCTCTTCTGGTTTCAGTGCGACCCCTGCATCTCCTGCTTCCCGCAATCTCTTCCTCGCTTCGATCCTGCCAAATCCTCATCGTATTCCAATATCCTTTGCAACTCCGTTGCATGTAATGTCTCTACACATGAGTGCGATAGCAATAAAGAATATTGTACTTATAATTTTAAATATATTGACGGAGCCAGCACACGTGGTAACCTTGCGACTGAAAACGTGACTTTCGAGACATCTGATGAGGGAACAATGGTAATACCAATTACAAAGATCGGGTGCGGTCATGAGAATAGTGGCAGCATCGATGGGCAACAATCTGGCTTATTAGGGCTAAGTTACAATTATTACTACTCTTTTATTCAACAGGTAGGTTTGAAATTTTCCATCTGCCTAGCCGACGTGCATAACCCGCAGTATCCATATAATCAACTAGTCCTCGGGGATGATGCAGTGCTCGAAGGCAAGTCCACAACCCTCGACCTGTATGGGGGTCACTATTACGTGAACCTCCAAGGCATAAGCGTCGGAGAGACAAGGCTAAAGATCGATCCTGAAGCATTCAAAAGAGCGCCTTCCGGAGAAGGCGGAGTTGTTTTAGACTCAGGAACAGGACTGACATATCTGAAGGGAGATGGGTATGTCCCATTGCAGAATGAAGTTCAAAGATTGCTGGACCCACGCCTACGTCGGGTGAAACAAGGGCGTAAAATAAAGCTCTTGTGCTATGCGGGGACCATGGGGAAGGATCTACAGGGGTTTCCAGTCGTGACGTTTCATTTCGAAAACGGGGCCGAACTAATCCTCGACATCGACAACATGTTCTTCCAAGTAACGCCGGCCATGTTTTGCATGACAGTGGTTCAATCGGATCTCACGCTTCGGGGTTTGTCTCTAATTGGGGTGTTAGCACAACAGTACCATAACATCGGGTATGACATCCAAGGAAAGCAGCTCTTCATTCAAAGGATAGATTGTCGCTATCTGGATCAACAGAGTGCTTTTCCGTGATTTATGCTGTAAACATGAGCTATTATTGAGCAATAATTGATTCTGTATTCGATCTCTCGAGTTAAACTAGAGGAAATGACTTTCTGAGGGAGAAACTTATCTCCCACCACCAAGAAAGAACCATCACTAATTCATTAAGGTTTGGATTAAGACGAAAGTCCCTGTTTGTCCAGTTTTAAATGCAACCCAAATATGGAAAACAGAAATCAATGGTGGTAGCTAATTTCATCAGATAACTAAATGCAACTCTTTACTAAGAGGTCCGCATAAATATTATAGGCAAAAGGTAGTAAGGAGAAGTAGACCTCATAAAAGGCTACCGCAGTATTGTTTGCACGGCCATGTGTCTTATTTTCATTAAAAAGGTACCGTTATTCCTATCTCTCAATGAAAACTACGATAAAGTGCAAGCAATTTGATTAGGTTATAATACTACAATCACCATAACACATTGTATAATCATTAATGAAGTCCTTTCGAGAGCTAGGTCGGTCCAAAATTCAAAAAACCTAGACATGAAAAGCACAAGAGGAATTGTTCTTCTCTCTATCAGATTGAATGCATATCTTTTTATCATTTGACATATTGTGACAACTAATGACCCGTTAATTGATTTCTCCTTTTCCCGTTACGTGATATAGGTGTTCATTTTTCCCCTTAAATTTCAAGAGTAGCTCGAATTATTAAGTGGCCGAGAATGCTCGGTCACCATGTCAAGACAAAAGATGCCGAAGCCCCATGGTCTCCCCTAGGCCGTCGTGATTAACGACTTAATCATCACCTAAAAATCCTACCAAATTCCATGGCCCTCCGATCACAAATGACCTGATTGGCAAGCTTTTCCCACTTGAGAGTTGACCAGCTCAAGAAAACCGACAAAGGGTAAAGATAATCACCACAGCTTATTGGTGGAGATATTAATTGACGGGGCGCCATGAACGAGTCGTACCGAAACCGTTGATGACATCGACCCAAAAGTAAGTGCCTCGATTTTCGGAATTGTGCTTCCGAACAATATTTTAGAAGAATCGGCATTGTCTTCTTGTTAGTGATGGAGAGCATCAACCAAACATAACCTGACACAATCTTTTTATGGTTTTTTAGCTTCTTGTAACTTAACAAGGATAGACTGAGCAAATCTTTAAAAGGCTCACGGAGGAAACAGATGGGAAAATCACCCTAGGGTGAGAGACCCTACGCTGTCTTCCTATTCCTTCTCCGTCGAGAAAACAAAGATAGATAGGGAATTATGAGGCTTTATGGTGATAAAGGTAGAGACTACATCAGGACTTCGATTCTGGCTACTACCGCGTAGGCAGGTATAGTAGCCTCTTGTGCTTGGAGTAAGTAAATGTGGGTTAAATGCCACACATGCCTTACGGCACTCTCCTCAACCACAGGTTGACTCAGTTCCCCCGGTTGAGGACAGTGCCGTTAACAAGGATAAGTCGTCGGGATGAGAGGGCCTTTTGCTCCATATTAACCGGCATGGCGTCCATTTATATAAAGACTCAAATCCTTTACCGCCAAGCACAATAGAGTATGTGAGAGATGGCCGATGCTTTCCTTTTTCTTTTCTTATTTTTTTGAGATAAAAATTTTGACAATGGCATTTAATTTTGGTTTTGTGTTTGCTTGATGTCATCTATGGTTAAAGGGGCAGTTTAACTTTCAAGATGCGATACTTTAGCGCTTTTAGCATTGGTTGCATTGATTGATGCATTGCAATCTTCATGTGTTGGATGGAGAAGTTTGATGCTTTCTCATTTATCTTGTTGAAAATGTAAATGCACATGTGAAAAAGGTTTGTGGGGCAGCTTATAACTCGTCTTTGATTTTGTTAGAATATTTAAATATTAGACCACACATTCATCTAAAAGTTTAAGTTTTAAAATAGTTGGCAATAATCCAACAAAATTAACGCATGATATCTTATCAGAAGTTTCTTAGTTCAAATCTTTCCAGGCCCTTATTATGTCCCCAATTACATATTTTCAAGCTTAGGCCAAAATCCAATCTATGTATAATATCGAGTATTATAATAATTAAATATTGAATAACACCTTCATCTAAAAAATTTAAACTTTTAAAATAGTTGACAATGATTTCCAAAATTTCAAAGATCTAATTTGCAAGAAACAAAAATGAGATATGCACAATTCCATTTCTTAGGCTTGTCACCTTATGATATGATAAACATTACTAAACGTGCAAAAGTTTTATGCCTTTTTAAACGTGATCTGAGGTAATCCTCAGTTGGCGACTATATTGAGAACAATGCTGGAATATAGAAATGCTCATAGAAAAAGAGAGAAAGACTTTGTCAAATAACATGACCACTTCAAATGTGATTCATGAAGTAATCCAGCCTGCATTTTGATGCATGCGAAGGCTTTGCCAATGGGAGAAGAAGTCAAAACCATCCCCTTGTCCCACCAGGTAGGACCTATCTCCAACAACTTTTACCCAAAGTAGTTGGCCAGCGACCAGCCCCTGGCCCAGCACGAAAGCCGTCCCACTGATATCGCCTATGCAACTCTCACCAAGTCTTCTCTTCAGGCAATTCCATAATGCACAAAACATAAATGTCACAGCACAAGAAGAATTCCTCTTTTCTGTCTTTATCTCCTTGCAAGTAGCCATTAGCAACTTGGCCGAGCACGCATGTCCATGTTATAAAACCACCGATCCTCATTTTGTGATGATTCATCTTTTGTTTCTTCTCTCGGCAAATTTGATTGAAGGGTAGCATAGCGATCGAGGAGAAATTATGGGTAATTGCGCGCCATGCAGATCATTATCGGCAACGTTACCTACGTGCAAGAACAAGAGAGTCCGGGTGGTGCATTGAAATGGCTTCGTGGAAGACTTTGAGGAGCCCATCACGGTAGGTGAGGTCACCGGCAAGCCGCCCAAGCATTTCTTGTGCACCCCGGCCGAGCTCATCTCAGCCGGGCCAAAGCCTATGAAGCCGCACGTCACGCTGGAGCCAGGCCGCATCTACTTCTTGCTTCCCCACTCTGCTCTTCAGGCCAACCTATCTCCCATGGACTTGTCTGCATTGGCGAGGAACCTCATGGTGAAAGCAAAAGCTAGCCCAGGGAGACCAAATGGCACTAGTCCTGGACATAGTTCTCCAGCTCGGAGCATCAATCCAAGTCCCACGTGGAACTCGCCCAGTCGGAATTACACTTCTCACCCATCAGGGGGTTCGAGTCCGTCTTCTGGTTCACCAGGCCGGAGCCCGACCCGCTTATTGGGTGCAGATGCCGCCGTCGCAAGGCAGCGGTCCGTAGGTGCTAAATCGTGGAGGCCAGTTTTGGATCCCATTAGAGAGAGGTCATTTAATAGGAGAAGCGAGTCGGATTTGCAGGAGAAGTACTCCTGACGGAAGACAGCGGCGTGATGATGTGGCTCGCGACAATGAACTCCCCCTTCGGAAAAGAAGTTGGAGTTGAATTATCAGTACAGCTAGAACAGGAACGAAAAGTTTGGGACACGAAGTGATTGATTTTTTCGCTTTTGGCCCCCTGAGTTGCTTTTTCAGTCGTTCCTACGGGGATTTTGGGTGGATGGAGTTATACATCATATACCCCAGCTTTCATCCTTGGCCAATGTTAGCTCGCATTTTCGTGCTTGTACATTATTACAGAGAAACGAGAATTGCTGGTTTGCTGCTTGATTTAGCTGTGATCGCGATCTTCAATCATGTTGAAGTTGCTGACACCCGAGACATGCACAAAAAGCCACATGAGAGGCTATCGATTCTCAAGTGAACTCGTGGTTGTTGATGATAGTTATCTTTTGATAAGACCAATGTGATGTTTGGCGTAATGTGAAGTTCCATCATCTGGATTTCTTCTAGCACTGAAAGAACTCTCGCTTGAATATGCCACGGACTCTTACATATGTGGTGAAAAATCAAGTATAAAATAAAATTCTGCATCTACTTTGGCGTTTGGATATTTTGGTAAACTCTCTTTATCCATTGGTTGGCAGTGGTAGATGCAATTATTTCTTAGCACTGCTGGCCAAAAATGTATAACATCATTGACAGTTTTAGCTGGTAAAAATTGAAATGCAAAACCAGACAGCATGCCAACCAGCTTTAGCCCCAGTGATACAATTGTTAGCATGATAATATGCTCAAAATGGTAGGCTTTACCTAAAGCTAGTGCCTACAGACCGTAAAGACTGTAAGATAACTTGTAGGGCTTCGGTACAACTTAAGTTCCAATCAACCACAACCGCCACAGTGAAGCGATGACAGTGAGTTCCCCAGCTCAATTTTCAAATCTGCCAAATACCGAACCTCACAGTATGGTCCATGCAGCAGGGTTATTTAGATGGATTTTTCCTAATATGAATTGGATTTGTAAACTAAAAGATGAAAAAGAAACCAACATATCATAAGAGGAAGAGGAATGCAAAAAAGTCCAAAATATTATTTTAGAGACCAGAATTTCAGCCTACCACCCACAATCTTCTTAGACCATTGGTAGGGATTGTTTAACTACTTATAGTTGTGGAAGGAAATATTCATCCTACATACCAAAATTGGTAAGAATTATTGCACCTGGGTTCCTTCAGCTACTTAAATGAACACACAAGGGAGAAAAAACTTGTTCCCCATTCAAAGGTCCGAATTTCTGTCATATAACCCAACCAAAAGCTTAAGCATGTCGCTTCCACGTCCCTAGACAATAATATCCAATACCACAGTGCACTGTTCACGCAAGTCATTTAAAGATCTGAGCCTAATAGCCTGTTAACTAGGGCTACACAGTATAACCAGAGAACTTTGAAGTACTTATCAATAGATTCTTCATGCTTCAGATATGGCTACATCATGAACATGAAGGGGAGCACCCAAAATGTACAGAAACTTTATTCATTCTCTACAGGAGGACTGGCTGCCTTGATTACCTAAGTTGTAAACCATACTCGTCGCCAACTTTAAACAGGATCTGATGATTTTATTCCATAGCGCTTGAAGAATTCTCTGAACCCGTACACACTTTGGTCAAAATTGAACTGGGAAGAAGAAAAGGAGAAGTATAGAATCAGGAAACCCTTAAAGCAAAGGTGAAAGAGCATATCATGACAACCAGATTCTTTCCAAGTTTCTAACCATTTTGGAGACCACATCCACTAGCCCAACTACGAGCATGTTTGACACTCGCTTATTTCAAGTGGTTTCCATTTTATTCTGAAAATGTGGTGGATGAAAAGCTAGAATATGCTATAAGTGAAAGGTCGTCCCAGCTCTAATTTAATTATAAATGCAATATGCATGACATAAACTTAAGCAACCATCACTTCACTGATGTTACACATCAAACAAGCTTCAAACTTACAGGTAGAACCTTGACAGAGTACTTTGTAATATTAGGATCAGCTACTCTTCCCTGATTAGAAGCCTGCTTAACCAAAACACCAAGAAGCAGTTAGTTGATAGTGATATATATGAGCCCCATCTGCATATTGCAATTTCATTCATGCATTGCAAACAAAAATATACATTTTTTTTTTAACCAAACAAAGGAAAATTCAAAAGAGAAAGAAGGGTTATAAGTTTCATGGATATAGCGATCCTAGGTGAATGAGTAATCCCAACATGATCACCAATGCTTCTGAAAACTTCCAGATAAAAGGTACTCATTGAGTGGTCTCGGTTTTGAAATGATTCTCCATCTTAACAAGGAGAAAATAAGACTTTAAAAAGCAAAGTAGAGCGGTGGCAATAATGCAGTAGAAATAAGATAGAAGAATGACAAAATTTATGTGATATAAGGACATTCCTCTTGCCTGTTCAGGACTATGAAATATCTCAATAAATGGATATTCCTTCTTTTGCCGTGATATACAAAACCCAGGATATTTTGGACACTCCACCTGAAAAGAGTGCACGAGAAACAGAAGCACATAGAGTTAATTTTTCATCTTAAAGACTAATTTCCAAAAACTGGCTCTGAACAACCAAGGAAAATTGAAGCATCAAAAGTTCAAAAGAAACAGTACCTGTATTAATGTACAGCAGCCAACTAATGGCAACATTATAAAAAAGACCTATTGGCTAACATGTTCACTGCACGTAAGTCAAAAACTGACTTACCCTCATAAATTTCACATGAGGATGAAAATTAACAGCTGATTCCTCCAATACTTTGTCCAGATGCTTTGTGTAATTACCTCTGTATCATCAGTATGGTCACAACCATGGGGAAAACATGTCAAGGAGGAGAAAAATGAAAGAGGCAGAAGTAACAAGATACCTGACCGTGAATGCGACCACCACAGGATAGCCTTGATGAAGAAGTTGCACAAACTCACGTTCCGATGTAAAATGAATCAAACGTGATGGTCCGAGATCCTTTGGAAAACCAGTATAGTATCTATGGAGTTTTTGTTATAAAAAAATAAGAACTCGTAATGAGATTTATGGACAAGATGTTTGATCACACAGGAGTTTGAAAGGCCATGCCTAACTGAAAAATCATAATCGTGTTTGAGCATTTACACTCTAAAAGCTTTTAACCATAATTGTTGGTTATGTCAAGCACCACTATTGAGGTTATCAAGTTCTTCATTTTCACCATTCTTAACTAAAAAGAATGCTTGCTAAATAGATAAAGCACATACAAATAATGCTGGGGGCTTAAATTGAGGGTATCTCCATTGGAGGTTTCACAAACATGCAGAATAGCGCAAATATTAACTTCTCATAGACTCAATATTCAAATGTAAAGAATGATGAGCAAACACAGGAAATAAAATGAAGAAAGAGGATGAATTTCATACTTGCATGTTGCACGGACATTTTGCATCATCCTATCAAAAGTTGAATGTTCGCCCATTTAAATTTTAAAAGAATTAGATCTCCCTTCCAGTGACTCCAACTAAACTTCCCGATCAGATTGTGCTGAAGGCCTCAAATGCTGCATCACAATAAAGTCCACAGTAAGTTTTTATGTTCTTATGACAGAGCATCATTTCATCACGATGAGGTGAAGATCAAGAGATTGACGCATCGCACAAAAAGTAGGAAGTAGAACACCCGGGTGCTTGTGTTATTAGTGTAAGGTATGTATACTGGTATCGAAGAGATACATTTAAATCGGAGATCACGCCATCCATCATCAGAAACTCACACGGTGATCACACAATCCCTAGTACGAGCAAAACAAGAGCTTCTCATCTTGAAAACTAAATGCTCATCAATGGACAGGCTTGACCTTACACCGATGGCCATTTTGACAAGGAACTGTGCTACCTAAACACATCATACTCACTGGCCTAATAGTCAACCGTAAGTTAATCCCAAGGCTTCAGTTTGTCCATGCATTCTGACCAAGATATACAAGCACAAAGCAATGAAATTCTACAGAACCCACAATCAGGGCAAACGAAGACTTGAAAATTGAACCCACTTTCGAAACGAATTTAGAGAGAGAGAGAGAGAGGTGGTGCGCCACTAAGCATTTCGTCGAACAGCTAGCGTGCAAACATCCGTGGCGGCTTGTAAACAAGCGCAGCATGAAAATGATAACGAAGCAACTAAACTCAAAAAAGAAGGGACCGGCGAATTAAAAAAAAAAAACGAACTTTTAGCCAGTACATGCCGATTCTCGAGGAAACCCAAACAAGCACACAGTTTGTGGGAATTGACAATATGAAGAATGCTGCTGCGATAAAAGAAACGGACGACAACAAGCAATCAGAAGCAGGGGCAAGACGGAAAGAGCGACAAAGACATGACCAAATACCTGGAGGCTGGAATCTTCTCGTTAGTCCTGTACTGCTAGGACGCGAAGCTGCAGTTGTTGTTGCTGCATCCTGGAGTGCTGTCCCTTGGCTGAGTCGTAGAAGAGGCACACGAACGAACAGAGATACAGAAATGGGCTGGCGAACTCAAAACGGGCCGTAGAATCAGGCCCAAGATGACTTGATTCGGTCCCCCTTTTCCCATTAACAGCCCAATATTAAATGCCTGCGTTGGGCTTCCGACGTTGGACCAAACCCCCCCCAAAACAGGTCGAGCTTCTCGTTCGTCTCATCATCATCATCATCGTCATCGCCATCGTCATCATCGTGGTGGTGTGGTGGTGGTCGTGCATGTGAGAAATAGGACATTGCAAATGGTCAGCAAATAATTAAATGAGACGGTGCGTGTAGCCTCTTTCGACGGAAGTTTGAATGTTAGCCACAGAGTGGAACCGGCACGCGAAAAATGAGTGGCAAAAGAGATGACGGTGCCTCGGGTGGACCCCTTTCGCCGATAGCAGCGTCTGGTCCTGAATCAATAGCCGGCGCATGACCACGCCTCCCTCCTCATTTCACATCATGTAATCGTCAGGCATCTTCGGATCAGAATTCCACGAGGTTGTCAGGGACTTTCCTGGAATTCACCATCGCTGTAATGGTTGACCCACTTTTTCTGTTCTTCAACCTTTTCTGTTCTTAAAGTTCTTGCTATGAATGCGTCAAAACCTCGTCCGGAGTCGTGCGGCATTTTCTGAGCGGTAGCTTGGTAGGTGCAGTGGAGGTGAGCCAGGTCGATGGTGACTTTCGACCCACATTTCAAAGCATCTTCTCCCATGCGCTGATTTTGGTTCCATCTCCACTTTGCTTTCTTGAAGGTCGTAAATTCAAATGGAGCTTCGTGCAATTGAGACCTCTCGGCCTCTTGGTACATAGCATGAGGATGTTAGGCAAAATAAAGTCCATAAAGAGTTCGTGTTACAATGCAAAATAATTTATATATATCTTAATTGGTTTATAATATTTTTATTTAAGATTTTCAGTAAAATTAAGTCTTACTAGATATATCGCAAGTTTGGATTTGAATTTATCTCAAGTTTTACTAAGCGTCCCAGATACTATTACATATGATCCATGGTGAGCAAATCAACATCATTTATGGTGCCAAAGCAAGTATAAACTGAAAGCCAACCAGTTGGCGTTGCTTCTTTGTCATGGCTTGAGGTTGCGATTGGTAGCAACCAATCTTCTTGTTATGAGATTGAGTAGAGAATTGGGTAGTTGGTGGAAGTGTCAGATGGCACTTTTCTCTGTTTCAGTCAGTAAGACCAGATGGAAGCGGACCCCTCCTTGATTTATACCATCTTTTTCTCCGAACTACCTCTCAAGTAAGAATATGAAACGGTGCTCCTGCCTTAAATTAATATTCTGGATACCTTTCTTAAGATGTAGTAAAAGGATGTTGAACATGGAATATCTTTCCTATTCTTTTTGGTTAATTGGGGAGTAAATTAAATCACACTGCTCTTTAGTGTGACAAAATTACTTTACATGATATATTTATCTTTTGATTTAAAATATGCTCATTCGGTTGAAGAATTAACAAGCCAAGCCCCACATCCAAGAAAAACTCTACTTCTTTTCCTCCTCTCTCTCTCTCCAACTTTCCAACCAATCGACCCATCCTTGCCAACCAAGCCCCCGTGGGTTGCAATTTTGTCGCTGTCCTGGCTCAATGTTGTCCTATAGGATCTCCCCTCCTCAAAATCGGACGTGAAAGTTTCCGGAGGCTCCGAGGAAGTCAGAATAGGAGAGCACTCATCTTGGGGGCAGGCCCCATCAACAATACCAGTAAGCTTGCTAATTTGCCGCATCACCCCCTTTTATCACATCCCGGTTGACAGTTGCAAAGGGATGGGGGTGGCTGAGCCACCAAGTGGGCATCGCCTGAGCCCGACGAGGTCGAGTCTAGGCTCCGCGATGTCGGCTCTGGCATTACGAGCCCTGACCCAACCGGCAACACGCCGGAGAAAGCAGAGCAAGATTGAGAGGTGAATTGGGACTTTGGGAGCTCGCGAAGTGGCCAATGGCAAGCTTAGCGAGATCCTGCTAGCGAGGGGGGTGCTGCTGGGAGGGGTGGTCCCGCAGGGCCGCCTTGGCGGTGTTGTGTAGCAGAGGTCGTGGCTGAGAGTGAGCTGGTGATGCTCCACCTTCTATTTTGCGGACAAAATCACGCTTGGTACGGGTATGGGATAATAGATTTAGGCCTTCCATTGGCTCGATAGATAGTGTGTCCAAATTTAGGTAGGTCCCATTGAAAAAGGGGAAAGTGAGTGTCTACGAGGATTTGATTCTCCATCTTCTCGGGCTGTGGTAGGGATACATGAATGATAGAATAGAGTTTCGTAATCCATAATACATTGTACATACAATAATTTGTAAAATGGATATAAGATGAGTTTAGATAAAAAAAAAATTTACCTAAATTTAGATAGAGATAAAATTTAAAGAACCTCAATTCTCCTGCCGATAAATTATGAACAAATGACAGTAAGTCTATATAAAGTCACTGCAGCACATGGAAAACACCTTTTCGCCTACCAAGGAAAAGTTAAAATGTAAGAAGATATTGCCTTGTCAAGAAAAAGAATGACATCATGTCCCCAAAATCATCTTCATCATGATTAATTAAGCAATATCCACTTCTGTTTAAGTTGCTTAATTACCTCCTTGTCCGAATAATAGCTAAAGCAATTAAAGTTCATAATGGAAGACAAGACCTCCCACTCATCGACTTAGCTTAAACAAACATACTTATTATGTTGATTATATGTTCTTTTCCTGTTTAAGCACGCGATCCCCCTTGTTAGCGGTCGCTTTTGACTAAGGTTGTCCCATTTTAACACGAAAAGACATAACTTTGCACATGTTTGAAAGCAAATACAAAACAGATTCAATAACGATTTTTTTTTTTTGGGTCGAAGATTCAATGATGATATGACCGTGCTTTTAAAACAAATTAATATCTAGGAAATTTAATAATGACACTTAAACATCACCCCACATAATGGAAAATTGTCAATTGAGTCATGAACATATTGCATTAATACAAATTCAATCCCAAGTTTTTTAATTTTATCAATTTAGTCTTAAACTTTTAGGTGAAATTTCAATGTAATCCTTCTGATTAATTTTCGTGTCTCACTTGAATCGACGCAAATTCATTAGCCTAATTCGATACATAAACACATATTCCTCACCCAAATTTTGACGCAAGCAAAGGAGTTCCACGATGTATCACTTAAAAGGGTCTCCAGATGTGATACGCCTTTTCTCTTTCTTTTTTTCTCCACAATGGCTATTGCATTTTAAGCAAGTTGAGGTCCAAATACATGAGACATAGTTACCAAAGGTAGATGATAAAGCTAGAAATTAAGCTGGCTCCTACGTACGTTTCAATCGTATTGAGACCTGAATGAAAAAGGAGGACAATAAATCTAAGACATGGACAAAATACTAAAAGTGAAAAGCTTGTTGGGTGAATTTGATTTAATCAAGCCGATGCAATTTACTATTCGAGTTGGAATAAACTCCAACATTTGAGTGTCGATTACTCTACTCAGACTTGATGATCAAATTTGATTTTGTAAATATAGAGCTTGTTGCTACTTATTTTACGAATGCTAATTCATTTTTGAATTTTTAAATTTTACCAATTTATTCTTATATATGAAAGTCTATTGTAATCCTTCCGATCAATTTTTGACAGAAAATGGATGACGTTATGGTTAAGTTATTACCAATCATCATACATTGCATGTCGCCACAATAGCAATTTCCAATAAAAATTGATCAGAATGATTACATTGAAATTTTGCACAAAGATTTACTGAAAGTTTAAAACTGAATCGTCATCCATACAATATATTTATATTGGGCAATTTCCTAACACTTTTTCTCTCTCCTCCCTAGGGTTCTCCTCTTCCTCTCATCTTCACATAACTTTCTTCTTCAACTCCATGGAGAGGAGGTTTGAGCTAGATCTCCCCCCGCCCTCCTTTTAACCTATTTCTTTAGCTGATTTGGTTCTGTCTCTTTTTCTTGCTTTCTTCCCATTTTGAAGAGTTTTCTCTAGGTTTCTATCATGATCTAGTCTAGATTTTGGGTTTCTTTTTTTTTTTTTATGTATATAATTTCAGGGTTTCGCTTCCCTCGGATTTTGTTGGTGTACAAGTTCAGTTTCAAAAAAGATCAAAGGAGCCTCATGAATGTTTTGTTCTCACGGATGTTAGATTTATATGCATTTAATCCTATTACTCTACACGACAATCATATTAGGAATGGTGAATGTAAACGTGCACCACCGAAAGGTAAAATTGTAGTAACATATGGAAATCTTGTTATATGATCATTATTGAAGACCGATTCAATAATCAACTGCCGATTTTGAATTGAATAAATCACAGATCTATTCTTTAAACGCATGGCCTCTAATCTTGTTCTAATTATTCATCTTCTTATTTAAGCCTTATTCTGTTTTAGATTTGTCTTGATTTGCAATGGGACTACATTTCTCTATTGCATATTCATAAAAATTGAATAAAATGTTTTTTTTTGGCAAAAACAAGAGTGGCAATTTCCCCTCTTTATATTACCATGGTGGGACCACTCCCAAGCCCTTCAAATGATTCTGGAACGATGTTCTTCCAGAACAAACACCTCCTTGAGGTTTAGTCAATTGTTTAGCTTGCATTTCAAGACTTTCCATTAATTAGAAGGAGGAAGAAATTAGAAGACACGTAAAGGTAACCCCTGAAGATTGTCGATTTGGGGATATCTCGATCATGCTCGTGAACAGGAGATTTCATTCCAAACTCCGTGATCCATGGTTTGCTCTCAACTAATATAATATAGTTCTTTCACAACGGGAGATTATTATTTTTTTGGCACATGGTCCGCAACAACAAATTCTATATGTTTTTATTTCCTTCAGCTTCAAGATTATATTAATTACATTAATTTATTGCTTAATGGAGAGAGAGACGTGCATATCCATTCAAGAAAAGTCGCCAATCTTTTTTTTTCTATTTTTTTTGGAAAAAGTCGCCAATCTGATTGGCAGAATGATGTAGAAGATAGAGACTCGTGACTTGTTCAAATTCTGACTGGTTAATCTTCGGCTGCGTGTGATAAACAATTGTGTTTGGTCAAGGGTTTGATCCTGATCAGCTCAGATGATGACGTATAACGACGATTAATCATTTGCGCCGCCCACTTTTAGTTTTTTGGGTTTTCCCGGAATTTTCAATTGACGGGGAACGGGAGAACTTACGTGATCTCGTGGAGTACCGACGATGGTGTAATTCCTATTTGCCAGGCTAGGGTTTTTATAAAATTGTCTACTTGGTAAGGTTCTCACTTCCTCACCGTCCCACAAACTAATCAAAATATTGAAAATTATCACACGGGCTGATATGACCATTAATGCTTTGGAATTTAGTTTATTCAACCCTTAGAAAACTAAAGGTACGGCACTAAAAAATTATATGTTGATCTACCCATAAATCATTAGTTTATCTCATCTTTGGCACAACCTTCGAGGACCTTTAATGTTTGGATCTGAGATTTATGAATAAAATCAACGTAATGAATGATGTATTCTTTTAGTTTCTAGGGTTTGAAATGTTTGACGGGTGCATAAAAAAAGGGGTCAAGGAGCATGAGAGAGGGCGGGTATTGTTGATGCGACATGAGGGGGAAAGGAAAGAAAGAAAGATGAGGAGCAAAACATTTAGATTCGCAAACCACGTTCATGATGGAAAGCACTAAAATGCAAAAGTGGAGGGGAAAAGGAGAGCCACTAGGAGCGTATGAACCGACACGAGCAGATCTAGGATTAGAGCCAATGGTTGCCAGAACGCCTGGGCGATTAGGATCCGTTTAATCAACGGCCATTGTTACTACGTGCCGATACAAGATTAATAATTTAAAACAGGAAAGGGAAATAGCAATTGGCAATACATACAATTCCTCCCAACGTACGTATGCATGACACTATTTTGTCTTGGGCGGCCTACAGTTACAAAAACTTATTTTCTGCGGCATTAGGAGTTGAGGAGAGAGAGGAGAGAGAGAGAGAGAGAGAGAGAGAGAGTTGTCCACATCAAACCTGCTTCTACATCTGTGGATGCTGAATGGAGATGCATAACATGCCAAAGCTTTCATTTGGTGGAAGAATAATCAAATATATCGAATGTTATTTAATGATTATGAGAACTTGGAGTGGGCAAGCCTGGAATTTTAAGTTTCGATCATTAGAGAACAACATAATATCCACAGTGGCTCCACTGGATGAGGTCCTACTGATCCTCAACCCAGAGGTGAATGGTTCAAAACCCAGGGGAGGCGCTAAGTGTATTAAGTGTATTCATGGGTGGTGGTGGAGCCGGTGAGTTCTCGATTCCCTCCCAAAAAAAAAAATAAAAAAAATAATGTCGTAAACAAAAATGATAATTTGAGAACCACCGTGTAAAATTGTATTCGTTATTATAAAAAAAATCGAGGATTCAATGGATCAAAACACATTGATTACGTACTTGTAATATTCGAAGGGATTATTCTTTGTCGATACTGGAAAACCTTCACGCGTAATGTGTAGTATTTGTACTCGATGATATTGAGAATCAAACGGATGTAATGTGTAAATCCATGCACGCAACGTAAAGACAAGATTAGTTCATTTATTGTGCGACAAAGCCAATAGATTATTAGGAGAGATCGATCGACGCGTGGTGGTCAGCTCCATCATGGAGCTATCAGATGGTCAGTGTTCTTAGTGCAACTTTATTTCTATAACTGGGCCAAACCAACTGAATCTTGGTAATTCCCATATATAATGATTTGTGCTTCTGTTATTTAATAGCGCATAAGCAAGGAGGGACCAGGCGGGATGGCGCGTGGACCTTACTCAGCATTCCTTAAATTATTAAAGCGTATGGTCAAGTTGTCATCTTTATTTGCAAAACGACATCATCATACCTACCAAAATAAACAATGCATACCCACAAAATAAACAAGGTATTCCACCCCCCCCAACGACGTTGGGGCTAAGATGGGCTAAACCATTCTTAAATATGAGGTCAATAGGTGAAACCTTCCAAAAAAAACATTTATGTATTGCGAAATATGACTATTTACAGCCGAGATGATTTTACATAAAATTGGGTTTATTTTTCTAAGGATGGACTTTTTTGGTACGGGAAATTTTAGTAACTTTCAAACACATGCTTTTAAAGTTTTATTTATTTTTTTTCCCAAAGCATGAATTTATATATAATTCGAGATACTAAAGTTAGCTAAGAATATGGGGTTCCTTGCAAGTTAAACCGAACAATTGATGACATGATTTCTTAGCACCAATTTTCCAATTATCACTATTTATTATTTTCGAAGACAAAGGACAAGAAAATCTAGGGTTTATTATGCGGCATGGGTCAAGCTCCATCTTCCCGGAAACTTTGTCTCTATCAATTCTGCATTATTGAGCGTCCTATTCCTATTGACTGTTTAATATGCTCTTTCATCCTTTATGTATTTTCTCAATTATATGTTTTGTTGTGTTTCGATCATGGGATCAAGACAAAAATACTTGAAGGAATCTAGAGACTGCTTTTTCTGACCAAATCTACCTCATTCGATATGCCTATTCTAGATTCATCTATACAAGGTGAACTTTTCTCATCTACATTTTCCCACTCATTTGCATCAGTCGATATGGATTTATGTGCGCGGAATATACACAGAAATTAAAAAATATATATACACACACTACCATGGTTAATCAAGCAGTTGAAACTTTCTTCTTTACTATAATAATCTAATTAATATTAAGTTCACTAATCTCTATTTTTGCAAATGAACTCTATTTGTATGCACCGGATAAGACTTTACCCATAAGAGATAAGTATAATTATTTTTAAAGTTACCCTAAATGGTTTATGGTGATATGCATAATAAAAGTGAAAGTTTATAAACAAGTCATTTTGTTAAAAATCGTATATCTTAAACAAAAAAAAAACTTTATCAGAAAACCGGTCCATAAATTTGCTCGACAGCGAAAAAGAGAATTAGGTTTCTTGAAAATTAAACTAATCTATATGGGAAAAAAAATCTAACAATAAAAAAGAAAACATAGTGCCCAACAATACGCAAAAACAGAATATGTGAAATCCTTAACCATGCTAGTTAGATCCTAAAGAAAAGAAGGAAAGTAAATAAATATGTGGCACCAATTTAAATTACAATTTAAAGATCCCGGGTAATTTTTGTACTTTTGTTGGGACTTAGTTGGGTTTAATCATATAAAGAGTGGAAATAGCGCCGCCTCATTTCAAATATAAAATTACCAAAGTTGGATTAAAAAAGATGGAAACAAGGACAACAAAGAGCCGAAAAGAATTTGCTCTTTTGACGGATGAAGATGAGGCGAAAAATTGAAGTAAACCACCCCCCGGAACCCGTTCGTGGGAGGGTCAGGGCACGTATGAATCCAGCTCATAGGAATTTACGAGCGCATTCATGGATGGACCAGACCAAGAGAGAAACATGGGAGACAGTGAATTGGTAATATTCCCTCGTGGGGCGTTGAGCATATGCCACAAGCAGAGGCAGGGAGATTTAGAGAGAGAGAGAGCGTCCTAAGAAGTCCATGAGCTTCACGTTTGGTTGTAGGTGTTGAAGAGGAGGAGGACGACAGCTCGCCTTCACCGTCCCAACAGGTCAAGCTCTCTCTCTCTCTCTCTCTTTTCTCTCTCTGCGCCAACAAACAAACGAATCATTGTCCTTCTTTCTCTCTCTTACTCGGACGAGAAAGGGACAAAAAGGGGAAGAAGAGGAGGAGGAGGAAAGAAAAGGAGGAGATGGACATGGAGGTGTCGTCCAATTCGACCATTATCTCGGCGCAGACGTAATTCCTCCTCTCTCTCTCTCTCTCTTTCTCCTCCACAGGGCTTTTCCCAGATTTACTCCTTCTTCCCCTTTTCGTCCGGCCCGTCGTCTCGCGTTGGCTATTTCCAATTTCACCCAAAAGTTCTCTCATCCGCTAGCTCATTTCCCTGATCCCCTCCCTTCCTTTCCTCTCTCTCCCCCTCCCTCTCTTTTCTCCTTCTCCGGCGACCCTTTTGGCGTTTCTGCGAAATTGTAAATCTTTCGCTCGATAATTCTTTCGTAATCGGACAAAAGTTGGGAACTTTTTCTCTGGGTTTGATAGGTTTTTGGGTTTTCCGAGAAGCATGTCGGAATCGATACCGAGGTTGGAGAGTGGGGGGTCATCGGATCGTCGTCGTTTTGAGGGTTTAAGAGGAGTCCAATGGCGTTTGGATCTCGGGGTCATACCTGCCGCTCCGTCTTCCTCGATCGACGATCTCCGCCGCGTCACCGCCGATTCTAGGCGACGGTAACTTCCAGAGCTTCTTCTTTTTACTTTATTTTCGATTGACTTGATCTGTGCAGCTTTGCTTGGAACGTGATGGAGAGCTCAGGATGCATTGTGCTTTGCCTCGTGCGAATTTCGCTTTCCCACGATGTGTTTATTTTTGTTTTCGAGATTTACCCAAGTTGTTTTCATGGCTAAAATAAATTGGGTTCAGCTTGTAATCTGAATTGGGAAGGAATTCATCGTGTGGAAGCTGGGTAAGGTTCATCTCGGTTCTGTAAGTGGAAGTGCCACATGGAAGAGCAATAACAATGTCGGCTTTAGCTCCGTGTTCACACATGGAATGGTGATTATGTCAATAGATCTCCCACGTCCTTGAGCAAGTAATTGAAAACTTGCGCGCATTTTGAGGTTTTGAATTTCGGTCATCTGCTTTCCAGCTTATGCTCCATAGACTACAATTCCCTTCTGTGGTGATGGAGCCTTGTGGGGGTTAACATGCCCTGTCATCTTAGACCTGTTTAGTGTGAACCACTACGAGAAAAAACCCAAAGAAGCTTATAAGGTGAAGCCGCAGTCTTGAATAACATTGAACAATAGGAAGGTTCTTCTGCAACTCCATCTCTCTTTCTGTAGAGCCCTGCTGCAGCTGATTGAAACCCAGGATTCATGTAAAAAAGTGTAAAAAGAAGTAGGATTAGGTTTTAGATCTATGAATAACTTTTGGTGGAGGACTCTTTGCTTGTTTATTTTATCTTTCTTGCCGCTTTATAATCCACCAGGGTGGTCAAGAGATTTGATTGGACATTATTCCATCCACTTAAAGCACAAAACTTGTTAATGTCACTAGTCTGCATGGGTGCATTACAGGAATGCCTTGTCATCATAAGCATGCTGCTTAAATGCAATTTATCGCTGGCTTTAGTCATCAGATGAGAACTTTGGATGTAATTTTGCAATCTGGTCTTGGTTAATTGCTTTATGTTCATTATATTTACATCTCTCAGATATGCAAGTTTGAGGAGGCGCCTTCTGGTGGATCCGCATATTTCAAAGGATGGAAGTAATTCACCTAATCTTGCAATGGACAATCCATTGTCACAAAACCCAGGTTAATTCTAGTCCTACTGATGTGCTCCTTCTCGATATGTTCATTTTATCTTTTTGTAAACAACTGTTAGTATACTTTACAATGAAATCTCTTGTAAAATTTGCTCGTTCATACATTCTAACCAATCCTAGGACATGAATAAAGAAAATATAGAGAAAAGGAGGATCCTTTTGCGGAGGATCATTTTGTGGACAACATTGAGGATTTGGAATTTGGTTTGCTTTTCGAGATTTAAGTGGAAGGGTGACATTCGCATGCATAATTAGGATAATCAAAATTTAGCTAGTGGATATCAGATCGACAATTGGGACATAACATGATGTGGTCCCATGCACCCATATTTTGCGTAAATGTGGTTTCTCCAAATTGTACTTTAGTCTAGTCGTAACTGTTGTAGAAGAAGACATTAAATTGTGTGTATCCTGTTAAGTTACATCATCGCTAATTTATTGAAAAGCTGTTCGTTATCCATTGCCAGACAGCAGCTGGGGTCGCTTCTTTCGGAATGCTGAGCTGGAGAAGATGGTTGATCAAGATTTATTACGCTTATATCCAGAAGATGGGAGTTACTTTCAGACACCAGGATGCCAAGGCATGCTAAGAAGGATACTATTGTTGTGGTGCCTTAGACATCCAGAATATGGTTACAGACAGGGTAAATACCGTGCATAGAAGATAGTTACAATCATTTCTTTATTCGTTTCGATGACTGGGCGGTATGGAAATAAAGTACGTATAGGAAGTATCTTAGATATATCTGATGATGCTTAAGATATTGGCATTTCAAACATAGGAAGTTCATTGAATTTGGCATTGGCATGAAGTGTCACTTTTTCTTCTGCAGGGATGCATGAACTGTTGGCACCATTGGTCTATGTTCTCCATGTTGACATTGAACGTCTCTCTCAAGTGCGAGAACTTTATGAAGAGCACTTTACTGACAAGTTTGATGAGTTATCATTTCATGACAATGATCTTACATATAATTTCGATTTCAAAAAGTTCTCCGATACTCTGGAGAATGGAAGCTCCCAAGAAAATGCATCCAAGGTGAGGAGTATCAATGAGCTTGATCCCGAGATACAGAAGATTATATTGTTAAGTGATGCCTATGGGGCTGAAGGTGAACTGGGCATTGTATTATCTGAAAAATTTATGGAACATGATGCATACTGCATGTTTGATGCATTGATGAGTGGGGTCAACGGGTCTGTAGCCATGGCAGACTTCTTTGCACACTCACCTGCATGTGGGTCTAAGGCTGCCCTGCCTCCCATAATTGAGGCTTCCGCCGCACTGTACCATCTGCTATCTACCGTTGATTCATCTTTACACAGTCACCTCGTTGAGCTGGGGGTTGAGCCACAATACTTTGCACTTCGTTGGCTACGTGTTTTATTTGGTCGTGAGTTCTCACTCCAAGACCTTTTGGCAATCTGGGATGAGATTTTTGCACAAGACAATAGAAAAATGGACATAGTTGCAGAAGATGATGAAGGATCTAGCTTCAGAATTCTCAGTTCTTCTCGAGGAGTGTTTATTGCTGGTATTGCCGTTTCTATGATCCTTCACTTGAGATCTTCCCTGCTTGCTGCTGAGAATGCTACTTCCTGTCTTCAGAAATTGCTGAATTTCCCTCAGAATGTCGATCTAATGAAACTGATAGAGAAGGCAAGGTCATTGCAGGCGCTCGCTCTGGAAGTTAATACTTCTACCTCTTCTTCGTCCAGTGGGGCTTTTGTCCAGAGTAAGCGAATGGTAGGTAGAGGCCATAGCCTGTCATCCGACTCCATATCTCCTAGAACTCCATTAAATTTGGTACCTGATAGCTACTGGGAAGAGAGGTGGAGGAATCTGCATAAAGAAGAAGAACTTAAAGGGGGTAGTTTACAGAAACAAGTTTCGACCAAGAAAAAGGGATGGTCGGAGAAAGTAAAATTGAGTCTTTCCAGAACGGAGTCTGATCCATCTCCAGCTAAGGCTGAGAACATCAAAAAGGTTACTAGGACATCCGTGAGGCGTAGTTTGTTGGAAGATTTGTCTCGGCAGCTTGGCTCTGATGAAGGTGCTGAGAAAAGGAGCAGCCATCAAATTGGAGGTCAGAAGGATCATCTCTCTGTTAAAGATGATTTGGCTAGATCAGAAATCCATAATGAGTTTAGTTGTGCTGATGAGGAGAGACGTTTAAGTGCCAATTGTGGGAGCGAAGAGAATTCCTCAATATTCTCTGACCCAGTTAGTCCTCTTAGTGGTCCTATTGACCATGAGAATGACTCTGAGAAAAGCAGTGTCGTCTCGAACTTATCCCTCGATGAACATGATGATCAACTGCAAAGCACAGGCTGTACGGTGGAGGATTCACCTCTACCTGTCTCTGATGTTCCTGACAACACCTCTCTAAAATCCGAACCAAACAACGATCCAGCAGGGAAGGCTGCAATAGGTGTGAAGGAACGGAGGCCTCTCTCTGGTAAATTCCAATGGCTTTGGAAGTTTGGACGGAATGCTAGTGCTGAGGAGACATCTAATAAAGAGGAATCTCCTGAGGCTTCAAAATCTTCTGATGTTGAAACCATATATCATGATGCAGCTGATCATTCTGTAATTGATCACAGCATTTCTTCTGGTGGTATTAAAGGGGATTCCATTGATGGGAATATGATTGGTTCCTTGAGGAATCTGGGACAGTCTATGATTGAACATATTCAGGTATCTTTTCTTCTCATTGATCTTAACCTCTGTGTAAATGTAGCAAATCCCACAAAAGGAAAAGGAATGGCATTCATAGAAAAGACAAATTTGTGGGGCAGACATCTTACTTTTTGCACATGTGATTTGCAAGTTATATTTGTTTGTCATGCCAAATGAATTAAATATGGTTTAGTGAAGTTGTTGTCTTTCTGCTTCTTAGTACTTTAGCTCTAGAGCAGGCTTGAAGGTTAGGGAAAGATGGGATGAATTTCATGAGGGTAAAGCAAGATTGAGCATGATACAGCTACTAGTTTATAACTGAAACTACCCCTGTTAGATGCAGCAGCTTGTGATATCCTATGATAGAGCAAGTTTTTCGTTTGACAAATGCAAGAGCTATGATGATGTAACTTACACGTCATTTTCGTACATGAGGAGGTTGAAGGAAGCCTAACAATGGCAAAAGATTCTATGCACATTACCGATGCTCATGAAAATTCAGATGGTTCCAATTTTAGTGCTGCTTTGTTGATGTTGAAACTTTCCTATACGCTTTTTTTGATTTGAGTTTCTGGAAATGATATGTCTATGATGAGTTTTATGGGGTTCAAAATGCCTTTGAAACCAACTTCTGATGGTCATGTGATCTTGTGCAGGTGATCGAGTCAGTTTTCCAGCAAGATCGGGGCCAAGTTGGCTCACTGGAGAATTTCTCTAAGAATCTATTAGTTGGAAAAGGGCAGGTGACTGCCATGAGCGCCCTCAAAGAGCTTCGCAAAATTAGCAATCTTCTCTCCGAGATGTGAGGCGCAGAATAAATCTCTCGCTTGTATATATCTTTTTGTAATTATTATTTGCTTAGTCCCTGGACGGTCGTTATCCTGTGGCTCCTCCAACATTGCCGGCGAAAATATATATTTTTGAATCTTGAAGAGAGAACTGCATGTAATTATATGTCAGCTTAGAAATTGGAAGTGAGGTGATGATGATGCCTATCGTTCTCAAGTCTGGTGAATGTAATTGCGTTCAAACTAGATTTCCATGTTCTTGCTTCATTTACGAGTTTTGCAATAGGAAATCACTTTCTCCACCTTGACCTTGCAAATTCAACCGTGATCTCTCCTGGGAAATAGCAGTAAGGGGAAATCTACTGATGTTTTTGTTTTCTAAGGGATGGCTTGAAATTTCAAATGCCAAGCCTCCTTTTCATTAGTGGAAAAGGTAATCTTCACGTATTCTTCTCCCATCCAACGACGATGCTGCCACATCACATCCATTAATTTCCGTCTGCATCGTACGCACGGATGTTGTATCTTCACATATACCAAGTTGCAAATCAGGTTATACAAAAGACGGAAGTAAGGTTACACCATCGTGTTCACGAGAAACAAAAACTGTGTAGGAACGGAAACAAGCGAGAAGAAAGGAAGGTCCTCTACAAAATTTGAGTTAAAATGGAATGGTAAACATGAGACTGGCCCATCAAAGAAGTGGGCCCGTCGGGTTTGTTCTGGGTCGAAAATAATTCAATTTAAAATGATCTTTTTAATTTATATCGGCTGATTTTATATAATACGATTTTAGCTACTGATACTTGATCCACCCCAACCAAAAAAAATCTTGCCACGCCCAACCCGGACTCGACCCAATACACGCTCAATTCTTAGCAGTTTTTCTCCTTAAGTTGTTTTCTCTGAAAAACGTATGAGATTGGCTTGCCGAGCCAATAAGGGAGCTCGGAAGTCAGTTATGGAGGGATTTAGAGGTGGTGGTGAAAGTGAAGACTAGTGGATCTTGCTTAGATGACGAGCAATGCCCCCACTTTTGTGAATCAAATCGCTTCCAAGAATCGGCCGGCCACAGGGGCCGGCATACATCCTTAGCTCTAACGCACTAATTGGGAACAGTTTCTGTGACACACACATAACGCACTAATTTTCCGTTATTTGACCTTTTTATTAAAGTAAAAGGATCAGTTACAGGGCCGCAAGGGGGTGCAAAACCCATATACAGAGGGAGCTAAAAGAACTGAAAGCCATGTCCAAAGCAGCGCGCAAAACCAAAAGGGAGCCCAGGTACTAAACAAATCATCAACTGCATAACTCCAGGCATTTACAATTACATCCAAGGAGTTGGTAAATGACCTACACAACGTCAATCTGAAAAGTCGATATTGAATCTTCTTTCGTGACGCTGACAGAGAAGACAACAAGAGAGATAAAGTTAAGTAGCAGTAGTTAGAGAGCGAATGATAACTATCTTGATCATAAATTGATTTATTTCTATTCCTAAATGAATTTCTGAGTAAAAATACACATTTCATAATGACACAATATTCTTTTTCTGAATAAAAATTCGCTTGATAACAATACAAAATTTCTTTTTCTCAGGCGCTAGCATGGATGACAAGCAGTAGATGGCGAGCAGGCGGGCAGGCAGACAGTGGAATAGGGGGCGGGTGGACAATGAGCAGACGGCAAGCGGACAGTGGGCGGGTTGACGTTGTGTGGGTCATTACCAACATATCTAGAGTCGATGGAACGTTTAACCTCTGTTTAGAATTCTCCACTTCCTTTCAATCTGAATAGTTTTATTAAAATTAATGAATCATGTCAAGTCCCTCTGCCAGTGAGCACTAACTAATCATAGACAACGGCTTTCAAGAGGATCTTGAGACGAGAGAGATGAAGATAGAGACAAAGGAGACTAAAGCGAAGCTTGCCCACTACACATGTGCAAAGTCATATCAACCAGAAAACAGAGAGACTACCGATGCTGAAGACAGATGACTTTTGACTCCCAGCGAAGATGGGTGGCAACGACGCCAGAGATAGGCAGTGGAGCATCGGCACCGCCGATCAATTGGGATAAAAGAGGAGGGTGAAAGCTCACCGAGAACACAAATTGGCAGATTGTGATCGATGGAATCTAGGAGGGAGAGAGAGAGATGACAGGAGCGAAGATCGAATAGGGACCGAGACCTGTATTTTAACTTGTTTTACTATCTTGAAATTATGGGCTACAAGTGGACTTATAATAAACCCATTCAAATCCATCTTTTTCAGGAACTTATATTTCAAATTTAAGTTGACTGATATATAACTCACTTTAACAAAATTGAGTTTGAATCTAAACTTATGACTCATTTTGACAGCCCGACACGAGACTACGCTTTTAAACAAAATCCCTTGGATTGATATATGTTTCATATAAAAGGAGAACAAACTGAATGGTTCGAAACCAATTTATCCAAGATCCTTCTGTTCCTGTAATATACCTCTCTCCTCCTATATCAACATAGACCCAGCTATGACTTTTGTACATTTATTTCAAAAAAAAAAACACTAAAACACAAAAAGCATTAGATTGAGCCTCTGAAGCCACTGCCTGGCTAAACCGCTTAACCTAATCAATGTTGTGAAAACCAGGGAGCAAGGAAGAGATAAAACCGAAGACAATCATCTGGATTTCCTTCACAATCCCCCACCAATTATTGGCCCCATTCTCAGCACCCGGTTCTGCTGCATTCCGGTTCTCAGCTGCCTGATTTCCATCGTCTTCCACTGCATGGTTCTCGTTCTCAGCGCCAGCTTGTCCATCAACTGAATTACATTTCAGGAAATATAAATTTGCATTGACCAGAAAAAAACATCAATTTGATGGGCACAATTGTCATATACCAAACACCACTACTAGTGCTTTGTCTATCCTTGCTCCATGGAAAACATGACAATCTCTCCCATATCTCACAAAGCAGCCAGTAGATACATGGACTGTCATATGCATGGAAGCAGAAATTAAACTCTTTTGAATAGATTTCTCTACTCTGAGGCTTCTAGAAATGTTTTACTAGAACACAGTAGAACCCTAGGAGATATAGAGTTAATTTCACAAAATAAGGGACTTGTAAGGACATCATCATATGATGGAAAAGGTACTAAAATCTAAGAATTGACTCTCTAAGAGACAACTCTATGGATCAACTGTATGAAATATAATAGAGTTGACTTTAACTTTCCCTGGATTGAGGTTGACAATGCATGAATTTTGCATTTCTCTGAATGAAATGTACCTGCCAGGGGCTGATTTTCATTTCCTTGACCTGCAGCAGGTGGGTCATTCTCAGCTCTGACAGCAGGCCTTGGTGGATGAGGAGGTGCAGCCGCTCTCTGCATGCCTTGAGAAAGCCATCGAATCAATGGCGCCAGAGCTCCAGTTTGATACCTACATAAGCCAGTGTCCACAGAGTCAGCTTTACATTCAATAGAGATGTTGCTAACACGAAATCCAAGACAAAATGAGAACTCTGGGAGTCTCTTATTCCCTGACTCCAAATGACAACGATTCCTCAGCATGCATTAATTAGCGTCACATGACAAAATAACATAACAAACCAGACCAAGGAGGATAAAAGTGCAATATTCCCCCATCTATAAGTAAGATTCCCATACTAGAAATTAAACAAATAAGGCAACGAATAAATAAGTCCTTGCATTAATCAAATGGAGAGGTTCACATGCAACGATCTGCAAACTCATCAGTAGGCCTAGACACTTACAGATAAATGATGGAAGCAAAAAACACAAGGACAACCAGCCTTTGTCTTGATCCATCTTGGTTGAACAAAAATATCACAGCAGCCAGCTTCAAAATGAGCAACAAATCAAGCTGAATTGCAATCTGAAATCTTCTCACAACAACTTGTCTCTGAGGTGCAGGCTGTTGCTGGGGGTTCTGTTGCTGGTGGCCCACCTGCCCCTGTTCCTCACCTGTTGACCCCGCCTCATGAACTCTTCTACTATAAGCACACAAGCAACAAAGTATAACAAGATCGATTATTATTGAGAATCAATATTTTCATCTGATTCTCAGTATTGATGCATCACATGAGAACTTCAACCTTAAGAAACTTAGGCATACAACCAATGTCTAAAAAACCGGAGGTGATGCTGGAGAACCGGTGAAATCAGCTGATTTAATGTGAGGTGCGTTAAAGTTATATAATAGCCAATATACATTAAAAAAAATGCATATAAGTTCCAGGTGTGTGGCACAGCACAACTGGTTTGTGCTTTTAATGTGCATTGAGAAGGCTCGAGTTCGAGACATATGGCCTAAAACTTCGTAAATTTTTTTCAAAATGGGAAATAAACTTAACTTTATACATGTAAATTGGCAAGACTAAGTACACAAAGGAGATTGGATCAGCTGGTATAATTGCCGACTTGACTTCCATCCATGCACAATTTCCAGACCTTTATTTTATAAAGTCAATGAACCGGTCAAAGATCCATTTTAACCAAAACAGTAGGAACTTGTCTACTATAAGCACACAAGCAACAAAGTACTAAAAGATCATTTATGATTAAATATAAATTTTTCATCCTATTTTCAAACTCAATTCAGATATTAGTTTATGAAAGCTCATATGAGAAGTTTAACCTTAAGAAACTTAGACATATGACCAATGTATTAAAAATTTTACAGAAGGACAAACTGGAGAACTGATCAATTCAACCAGGAGAACTGGACAAACCGGCTGGTCTAAAGTGAGATGAGTTGAAGTTATATAATAGCCTGCATATAAGCACAAGTTCCAGGCGTGTGGTTCAGCTAACTGGTATGGGCTTTTAATGTGTATCAAGAGGACTCAACTTCAAGACTCAAAGCCTGTAACTTTGTAAATCCTTTTCAGATGGGAAATTAACCAACTCTATATATGTACATTAGCAAGAATACGTAAAGGTAATCGGCTAAGGTCGTAAAATTGCCAAATTAACTTCCATCCGTGCATGATTTGAAAACTTCTGTCCACCCATCCTCTTCTTTATTTTAAAAAGTCAAAGAACCGATTGAAAATCTGTTTTAACTGAAACTGCATGACCTGTCTAACTGGTTTCAGCCAGTTCAACAGGCTCTTGACCACCACAGGCATAAGATTCTGACATCAGAGAACAGACCTGTACACGATTGAACAATGCGGTCCAATCCAGTTTCTAAAACACTGCATACGACACACTTTCGAGGCGATAGAAAGAGCATGTTTTTCCACTTACTTCATGAAATAGTATATAGGAGATAAGGAGATGATACTTTTATGCAATTGTCAGCTTGAGGGGGCAGAAAGGAACTGAGCAATATATAGGAGAACTGCTTCTCAGGTAAGGTTTCTAGACCATGAAGGCAAGCATTCAGATAATTTCAATTGATGGATACTACAGATGGATTTCCTGATTACAAATTAATTACAGAAAGACAAATCAACAGCACCAAATAGACCTAACATAAATGATGAATGTCGAATTAATTAAAGCCAAGTTTATAATAGATTTAATGTCCTCGAACAGACAATGGATTGGATGTACTTACGTTGGTATGTTATAGGTAAGAGGGATGAGATTGTTGGATTGGAATCCAGAAAACCCAAGGTACGGAGAAACTGGAACTGCGTAAATGCCAGCTCCCCTATTTGTCTGTTCTTGATTCTGCGAATTACTTAGGCTGGGACCTTGGGTAGGATAGAAGATGGGGAGCATTTGCATACCACCATTTCCAGGAACTGGAAAAGCAGAGGATAACGGAACCTGAGAACACAAAGGCCAGAAGATGGAATGTGACGCAGAGTACAAATATGATCCAGAGTCTATATACTACTTTGAAAAACTCTATGATAAGACAATAACGAAGAAATGGTGCCACCGAAGTTACCAATCAACCAGAAAGCAACATGATTTCATAACCGCGAGCAAATTTAACAGACAACAGAAGCAGTCCTGTATGACAACAGAGCTCGGCAGCGGGAAACGGGTTTTTCTAAACCAAACGTTAAGCTCATCCGATTCACAGGTGCATCTGAACCTAATACATAACTCGATGTGCAAAATTTCAAATAATGGACAGAAGGTCCAAGCAATCGAGCCGCTTATTTTTCCGTCACATCTCAGATACGCGAAAGCAACAAATTCAGCGTGATTTCACGACGAATAGAGAGAAACAGACTCCGCGCATAGGACATTCCACAAGGATCGAGCAACCGAAATCCCCCAAACCAAAACCCTAAGCCACCGCAAATCCAACAGATCGAGTTCTAAGAAGGCGAAACACGAGAGGAAGACGTGCCGGCTAGCACATAAAGGAAGACCTGCGTCTGTTGCCGGATATTGCCTTGAGGGGATTTCTCCGGCGATGACGACGGCGGAGGCGGCGGCGGGGGCTGTGGCGTGGACGACGGCGCGTCGGGCCCTTCCGCCATCGAAGCAAACGCCTCCTCTTCGGTCTCGCGGCTTTGTCGCGCAGATGATGGAGCTGGCGCGCGAGGAGATTCGTTGGGTGCGGGTGCGAGTGCGAGTGAGAGGCTAACGGATCATTCCAAATTGCAGATGCGATGAACGGAGCTCTGGTTTCGTTTTCATTTTGCGGGTCCGCTGGGTTGGGTTTCGTCATTGGGTCCCCACTGAACCAATGGGCTCATGCCATGTCAGCACCTTGAAATGTCATTGCTCAGTCTTCCTTCTTGCAGGGAGGAGAAATGGCCTTGGTCTCTGTCCATATCAAAATTACTCTCTTTTCTCGAATTAGTGAAATTACATATGAGACATGCCAACATTATTTTCTCAACATAAATGATCCATAAACTTTAATTTAATATGTAATTTGATTCATAAATTTTAAATTCGTTCAATGTAATTCTAAACTTTAATTTAATGTGCAATGTGGTTCATGAATTTATAGTTTATTCAATTTGATCCCTAACTTTTGATAGATATTCGATCCAGTCTCTAAATTATATGAAAATGTTTAATATCATCATTCCACTAATTTAATATCAAGGATAACATTGAATTTTTTAATATAGTTTAGGAACTAGATTGAATATGTACCAAAAATTCAAAGATCATATTGAATAAATTAAAATTTTAAGGACCACACCACATTATATTAAAATTCAGAGATTATATTGAATAAAGTAAAAGTTTAATAACCACATTGCACGTTAGGTTTCTATTTGTGTCATTTGTCGTCCCTTCAAAGCAAAATACATTGGGCACACGCAGCGCGCATTTATTCCATTAGAAGGTTTTGACGCAATGCAATTTACCACTGGCGAGCCTTATTATTCTTAATTATTCTTATGATTTTTAATTAGAGATTATATAAGCATTTAACCCATTTCACATGTCACATTTTATCACGAAACCATGGTCCCATTTGGTTCGGCTTTGGGAATGGGCTTTGGGACTAAAGTCCCTTGACCAAATGCAAATGCGTTTGGTTCGTTTTTTTTTTTTTTTTTTTTTTTTGCTACTTTGGCAAGATGCAATTGAATCTCCAAAGAACTCTAAGGGCATTTAATCCAATGTAGCTCTAAAGGTACTTTGGGAATACAAGTCTTCAACACTCTTCATCTTCTCCAAACCATCACATGGAAGCCAATCGGAGGTCGATGATTGCTGGCTAAGGGGTCGCGCGCACCGGCGACGCGCCGGTGACCGTCACCTAGGGTCGCCTGACCCCGGTGACCGTCCGAGGGCCAAATCCGGCGGTCTAGTGGTTGGACTTAGAAAAATAATTTTTTTGTTTTTTTAATTGAATAAAAAGTCATTTACAAATGCAAATTTTAGCAAACGTTATTTACATTTCGGAAAACCCCATTCATCAAAAGATATTTGCATTTTTGCGAATACATTCCAAAAGCTGAACCAAACATCCCTACATCGTTTGCTGCGATAGAGGAGACAATTTAACCCAATGCAAATCTTTTTAACAAATTTAAAACATGTTTAACCCAAAAGAACGTTTGCTGCCATGTCGATACTTGTAAGTTTGTTCCCCCAAACCATGTTTCAAATTACAAGAACATTTCATTTCTTACGTTGAAGAAACAAATTGTTGGGATATTGACCACGCTAGTGAAAATGCTTGCTCCTCATTGCACTTTTCCCTCTTCTTTAGGCCGTTGCTTCTTCTTGGAACCTCTCTACTCTTTAGAAGATGGTATTGGAAACTTTCGGACACAACCACCTCCGTGCTATAATGCTCGATACCTGTTAACTAACTCCATGTACTCGAGCTTTCGTGCACTCACGTGTCTTAAAGAAGATTACTAGAACGAGAAATCGAGACTAACAACTGCATGTTCAAACGATCAAATATATTGCAAGCTTGCAGCAAGTGAATGATTTACAAAGAAGATAGAAATAGAATGAAAACAGACAGGTTCAAATTGATAAATGAAAATTTTTGTCCCCCAAATCATTCTAAATAGTATATGTACAGCACTTCCAGTCTGCTCACTCGTCCTTCTTGACCGCCCATCTTATTATCATAGCCTCCTGCGTTCCATATCTAAATAGCACTTGATCCTGCAGCGTATTTCAGAAAAAAAGAAATGAATTAGCTCACTGAGTAAAGAATGCAGAGAAAGGTCCTTAGATCCGATAAATCCTCTTTCCAGATTGGGGTTCGGTACCAACTTAATGTTTCTTTTCAAGTCGGAACTAAAGTCTACCACGTATAAAGAAACCTCACGTTTCACAAATTCATTACATCGCTTCACTCCACCACTCTTGGCTTAAATTAAACATGTTCCTTCGGCCAAAAAAATAATTCCAACATGTTCCACAACCAGACATGTTAGGTTAGTTGCTTTTTCTATGGTTCAAGTACAGGGTCATATGCAGATTTCTTTCTCTGACTGTTTGGTAAGTTGTTTTGTGAACTATTTGCTAGTCAGACAGTCCAGGCAATAATTTCCCGATGGTCAAAATAAATTCATATACGTCAATTGAAAACGGGGTTATCAGTAGAGACAACCCTCTGATTTGATACCTATAATGCTAAAAAAGTTACATTTTTCATGAATTTTTGTGGAAGGACAGTGGTGGCACAGCAAGAGAATGTGGCACATCCCTCCATGCACGACAGCAGGTGCCAGATACACAGAAGACATAAGCCAAGCAGCAAGCATAGAGAGCATATCCAATCCAACATTTCAGGATCTTCAACTAAGTTGAGATCAGAGAAGGCAGGCACGACTTACCCCACTAACCACCATGACTTTTGGGACGCCGATGCTTCTCATTCTTCATCATCGGACTCACGGTCTTCTGAGGTAGTCAAAACCTTAATCTCTACTACCTCTTCCTTAGACAACTCATTTCCCAACTCCGTGTTGGGGCACATGCTGATTGACCATCTGCGCAGGAAGAAATTATCACGACCATCACTCATTGCTTAGAGGTTGTCAAATATACAACAAACCGAGGACCAATGACTTAACCCTCTGGTACCTGCATGCTTGTAAACTGCTTATTTTTGAAAGTTTCTACAATTGATTGGGCTCATCGCTTAATGTGAGAAATTTTTTGGTCATAATACTGAGTTGGCTTTCCTAAAGATGGATACCCAAAGAAAGGTATCTTCACCACTTCTCTCTCTTTCTTTTTATGAAGTGTCATATTTTAGTACAAAAGAATGGACCAACCAGGAAAAACAAGTATTTGGTATAGCAATTTGCAGTTTAACCAGCTTCTGTAATCAGTATCCAACAACTAAGCACAAGCAGCCAGAAACTTAAAATATCATTCAGAGCTGCCTAGAAGAAGATTTAAGAAGGGGAAAAAAAAAGGCAATACCCCAAGGAAGGTGCTGATGCATACAAACACAAGCAGACCAATGATCAACTGGGGCACCTCACTAATACTCTTTCAATAATCTTCCATTCATTCCACCTGATAACTATTAGTTACAAACACTAGGATTTTCTCATCTTGACATCTAAGCTATGACAATGTTCATGTTTTCTTGCTGGCAAGTCAGAAAACCTGTCCCCCTCAAAGAAATAACTTCTTTTAACTATTGCTACTGCGAATGATGACATCAATCTTATGTCCTCGGCTAGCGAATTGAATTGAATTAGCAACAGTTAAGTCCTTGTCAATCCAAATCAACAAGGGCGACATTCAGTTGAACTACTTAGCACAGCCTCCACTCACTGTCACTTCTTATGACACCTCCAGACAGAGAATTGAAATTTCAGTACGACAATTTCGTTTGTTGGACTCTGCAAACTTCAATTAAGCATCAGTTCTTGAAATCCAGAGAATCGATCTCATGAACAATAAATAGATCATCCACCGTCGATCCAGAATTTCTCCAATTGCTTGTACAATTAGCTAACGAATAATCAGCAAATTAAAAAAAAAAAAAATTAACATTTTGCAATAACATGAAAGCGTCTCAACCCTAACCTGGTCGTGCCAAAAACTCAAAGCTGGGCCAACCGCGGACGGTGGCGAAAGACAGATTCTCCTCCTCCTCGTAGGTCAACGGCCTGGCCAATTTCCCGACGAGATCGACGACGTTGACCGGCCGCCGCCGCGGCGGAACCCAGAAGGAGGAGCCGGGGACGAAGGGGAGCCAATCGGGCGTAGACTTCTGGACGACGATGGAGTGGATGGCCTCCTCCAGGCCCTTCAACCCCAACGCCTCCCCCTCGTCGTCCGACGCGGCGGAGGAGGAGGAACCCGCCGCCGCGGACGAGGACGACGACGAGGACGACGACGACGAGGAGGCGGAGGCGAGGGTCGATTCGAGGTCGATCTCGATGAGCTTGCCGGAGCGGTTGGAGCGGTTGCGGAGGGCGATGAGGGCGACGGGGGGCGGCGGGGGCTTGAGGGCGCGGAGGGAGGGGCGGAGGAGGCCGCGGGAGAGGACCCTCGCCATTGCTTTTCTTTTCCTTCTTGGCCGGAGGGAGCTGAGTTCGAGACCGAGACGACCGAGTTACGCGACTCCGAGTCGGAGGACTGGGTGGGTGCTGCAGGTGAAGGGGAGGTAGGCGCGGGGAGGCGATGACTATTGACTGCGGGCGATCGGCACGTGTGGAATTAAGGGATTAGATTCTCTACGCTTTATCGTGTTGCTTTTTTTTTCTTTTTCCAAATTGAAGTTTCGCCCAAATTTCGTTTTTGATCTCCGTAGGAAGGTTCTATCTTCTCTGTTCACCTTTTGCTATTGTCATTCCAACATCATTGTGCCCCTCAAATTAAAATTTCTCTTTTTATAACAGGTCGACGGTTTGACTCCATTTATTTCATAAACATTAATAATTATTTTAAATAATCATTTACAACGCAAATGAAAAATAATTTTATCAACCATCTTAATTTTTAAACATAAATTGTTTGTAAAATATTTTTCATTAAATAGTTATTTTAAGCAATATAAACTATAATTTTAGAAAAATATTTTCTAAATTATTCATTTTAGAGTCATTAACTTTTCGAGATAATTAACAAATTCTAGAGATTAGAAATAAATGAAGAAGTAAGCTTACTGTTGCAGTTATTAACCTTTCGATATCAAAAAGAGTATGCCCATGGAAACTCGTGCAATTTCTACGTGATCAATAATTTTGGGGTAGGAAAGCAAATAATCTTCACTTTCTATAGTAACTTCCACATAAGTGAAGACGTAAGTTTGACCATCTCAAGGAACCAATAATTCTCAACGTGTTAATGACTTTACCTCTATAAAAAAAATTGGCAAACTTCTGACGGAAAACTTATTCATATAATCTTTAATATTTAATTCGTGATTAGGGATTTCTATAAAATGGTAAAAAAAGAAAAAAGAAAAAGAAGAACTTTCGCGGATCATGTCATGTACATTCTCATTGACTCTTTTCCCGTGCGAGCCCAATATTGACCGAGGGCTCTTAAGCCTCTGATTGAACCGAACCGGATCCAAAGCAAAGCCCAGCCGTACGATGGGGCGGGACCCACCGTTTCCATCCCCATCCAATCAGCCCGTTAACTCCTCCTCCTCCTCCTCCAACATCTTCCCAATCGAAATCGGAGACGAGAATCCGGGATTAGGGTTTGCCCAGCGGAGACCAGAAGGAACGAAGAAGCTTCTGCAGCAGCAATGGCGCTTAGGCAGTTCTACAATGAGATCAGGGGGATGAAGGTGAGGGAGATCCCCGACCACGTGAAGCCCAAGCTGTCGATCGACTACGTGAAGAAGTCCTTCCAGAGGGGCCTCGACAAGTACCATGCCAAGTACATCGAGACCGACTCCATCGACCCCGTCTACCACGTCTGCTTCGGCGGCATGGCCTTGTCCTACCTCGTCGCCCTCCCCAACGAGCGCCGCCACCTCGAGCACAAGCAGCACGCCAAGGAGCACGGCGGCGCCCACTGATCCATCCGTCGGTTCGTCGGGGGAAGGTGCGTTTGCCGTCGGATCGGGGGATTGGTTTGTTGGCTGTGCCCCTCTCGCGGTCGTTTTTTTTGGGCTGGATCCGATTGGAGTTATTCGTTTGTTGTTCTTCGATGAATTCTCGCTCTCTTCATTGACGTGATTGCGGTCGTGGGTGTACCGCATTGGGGTTTCAGTTGATGTCGTGCGACCTTGTTGGCTTTAATCTCTCGTTGAAGTGTGAGTTGAAGGATTCTTTTGCTTCGTTGTGGTATGCGTGGGTAATCTCGTGGATTTGTTACGATATGATTATAGACGATGGGAAATGAGCTAGGTTGGTTTGATTTTTCTTTTCTTGAAACACGAGGTGAATTGGGTTGGGTGCGTCTTGAACATTGCGATCCTTGGCAGGTCTTTGCGGTTGAGTTTTTGCAAAGGCCTGAGCTCTGGTTGATTAGGAAAACTCGATATCAGGTTCTAGAATTGATTGATAATTATTTTGATGTTGTTGAGTTCAATAGGATCCCAGTGTTCCCAATGTAATGTTTATGCTCTGGTGAGTGGAGTGCCTTCCTGTGCTGCCTCTTATTGTAGAACTATTAGATCTGCCCACCTGGTGTTATTTTGGTGCTTCGTTGATGTGCTTTTGAAAAGTTGGTCTGGTGGGTGCATTGATTCAAGAGTCGTTTTAATTTGTGATTATCCCGTGTTGATACTATAGGGTCTTATCTTACGGAGCGTACTGTTGGAAGTTCTTTCTATCTTGCCATTTATACATGGAAATGTGCAACTTGGTCCTGATGTTGATTGAGGAAAAGAGGTGGAAATGAAGTAGTGGCGTGTTTTTATGGGCCTTCTTCTTCCTATTAGTATATCAGTTTATTGGACTTAAAAGGTTTTTAAGGGAGAATTCTTATTAATATTGGACAAACTCGAGAGAGTGTATTGGGGAAGCAACCAGTGATTAGCAAGACTGGAATAATGACTATTCTATTTTCCCTTTGCCAGTGTGTTTCCTGGAGGTTTTCTTTTCTGTTATCACAGACCTTAGCAACGTGCCCTTTTAGCATTTTACTGAGTGTTCCTTTTCTTTTTAAGAAAAATAACACACCTACATAGAACTTTGCCACTCGATAGCAAGGTATTGCGTGGTTATGATGTGAATGAGGTGCAGTGTGCTAAGGCCTTAGAGATCTTTTGAAATTCTAGGGAAACAATGTATAGACTGCTTTGGTCAGCTTCTGTCAATTTTCTCTTCAATAAGTAACAGCTTCTAAATCAAAGGTAGGCATCTTTATGAATTATGGTTAAAAGCATCAGATCATGAATTAAGTCTATCAATTTCTTATCTCCTGTCCCCTTTGCTGGCCTTAGCCTTGCTGCTTTGGAGTATCTGTCTTCTTTGACTAGAGAGATTAGGTGACTTTATCCCCCGTTGATAGAAGTTCTGAGTCAGGGGTTCAGTTCTCTGGCTTTTCTTTCTCAGTTTATTCTGTTGGCTTAATTACTCAATCTTTCAACAGAGTTGCATCAACAGTGCTTTCATACAGGGGCCTCCAAACTTACCTGTGCATCACCATGAAATTGACACGTTTTTGAGCATCACCCTCTGTGAATTACTATAGTCATCAGGCTTGGCTCGGGCATTGTATACCCCAATATGAATGTTAAGAAGTGCACTTGCATGTCTATCTAATGAGATATTGTAATGTGCTGAGCCGGGGTTGATTTCACTTATGAACTCCAGGAATTTGGCTTGACTTGCATAATGTGAGGCTTGGGACTTGCGTCAAGATCAACTTGTATGAATCCTTTGCTAGAATTGACTTGGCCCTTGTGCTGGAAATCAGCTGGAGCTTGAATATCTAAAGATGTTTTTGTGCTCATGTTAGGCATTATGTATGTCTAGGCATGTGATTAGTCTGATATTCTAAGAGGTTCATGCCTCCGACCTCATTAATAAAGGTTGTTATCATGTAGATTGAACTGAGCTCATGTCGATACTTCTCCTCCAATTTGGTAATGCTTGAGTTGAGTCGATTTGTTGTGTGCACTATGCAGCCTACACAAACACACACACACACACACACACACACACACACACACACACATTCAACACTTGCTTGTTGAAAATTTTTTCAGAGCTACACCTTTGTGATAAACCAAAGTCTCATCTAGGTGGGCTTATGATTTCTCTGGGCCTAATGATTATGTGGTTGATTTCCATGATGTACTTGCTGATTCTGTTTAGTGCTGTCTATTTTTTACTTTATGCCATTTTCTGCCCCCTCTCCTGTGCTACAATAACTTCATACAGGCATATGGGTCGTTTATCTACAAGTTATTACTTTTTCCCTTCACAATTTGTTCTTTATTTCCTTGCAGGGGTCAAGATAGTTGCTATGTGTTGATTCTCTCTATCTCCGAATTTCTGATTATCATTCGGAAGACATGAACTGTCTAGCTCACCAAATGGTGCATCCAAATAATGTGAACTTTGTGTCATTTTGTGTAAGTTTTTACATTGCGGATGTTACTTTCATTAGTTTCTCTATAAGGGTGAATGGAAACACATGTTGAAGTCGAGCTGAATGACAACTGGCTCTTGAATTTGGATGGCAGCTTGGTTCTTAATTTAGTTTTGATGCTTGAATAAGTATATATGGTTTTGAACTGGATTTCATACAACCTTCTATAAAGCTGCTTGTTTCACAAATCAATAGGCCGAACCAGTCGCATCTCCCCAGTCTATAGAACAGCTTTACTGGTGATGATTACCTGCTGACAATGTATGAAGTCAGGTACTTATATGCATCGTGGTGTCAATATTCTCAAACAAGTGCTATCCCAATTTTCATCTCTAGAATGCCCTTGATAATGGGAAGGCATAAACGAACTAGAAGAGGAAAGTGCCCCTCGTCGATGTTCAGTGGTGAAGACCACGCGGTAGCCTGGTATGTCTTGAATGCTGTCGTGGTGAAGACCGTGCGGTAGCCTGGTTTGTCTTGCGTTGTTAATGCTGTCGTGGCAACCATTGCCATGATGGTGAAGTGAGTTGGAAAGAACAGATATTAGTTGTTACTCGTGTTATTTATTTCTGGTCCATGCTCTTTCCAGGAATTAGTGTACATATCAATCCATATTCAGAGTTAAAACGGAGACAATTCTCTTTGTTCTTTGAGCAAATCCATGGTGGAACTTTGACAATTCACGCCTTTGGCCAATTGATCTCTACAGTTGGAAGCCAAATTAATGAGTCATGGAGCTCTGTCGCTCTCGCTCTCGCTCGTTTCCAAATCTGAGGGAACATGGACCGAAAGGATCAACTAGTTGTGCCCCCGTAGGCTAGACTGTCTTTGAATGGAGTGTCAGCGTACAAACAACATGATGAACGCCTTGTTAAGAAGTTTCAAAGAAGTTTGGAGTTTCAAATATTCGACCGTGCGTAACATGAGAAATAGTAGAGTATGAAAGTTGTGATAGCTTTTACTTATTTATTTATTTGATTGCTCGACAAATGTTAATAAAGATTATCTAGTGTTCAAAATTAAAGAGGCGTCTGAATGGGGTCCAGTCTTTTTCGGCCCAGCCCCAAGGCGCGTAAGAACTAAAGCAAATGTCTCTTTCGATTCGAGGGGTGTCCACGTTGGCGTGACGAACCAAGAAACGCAAGGGAGGAAGGGAAGTGGAAGTAAGAGGATCGAGAGACAAACGCGTTTGATCAAGCTTCAAAAGGTGACGAATAAAGAAAAGGAATCGAAAATAGGAAATTTTAAGACTAAAAGCGCGTACTATTCAAGGCTAAAGCAGGGCTCTGTCGAATGGGCTTCGATCTCCTCTTCCATCTCCTCGTGAGGCCCAATAGTAGACTCCACTCCACCCGGCCCATCAATTTCAGGCCCACCCAACTCCACAACTCCATCAACAACCGACCGGACTTCAATATATATGGCCTTCGCCCTCCCTTCTCAAATCTTCTCCGGTCGTGGAGTCTCCGAACCGAGTGCCCCGAATTTCCTCCTCTCTCCTCTCTTTCTCTCTCTAGCGCGCGCGCGCGCTCGTTCGCGCTGCTGAATCCATATTCGCCTCTCTTCCTAGCCAGTTGTAGCGCGTAATCGATCGGGCTTTGCTTGAAGCATATAGTTGGGGGGCGGAGAGAGGATGAATGCGTCTTCGTCGGGGAAGGCGCGAGCCGCGTCCTCCTCGCAGCCCTCCGAGAGCTCCTCCAAGCGCAAGCGCGGCATCTTCCAGAAAGAGCGTATGCTTTCCGTCCATTCCTCTCTTCTCGTGATCTTTTCTCCTCTATTTTGGTCCGATTATCATTTTTACTTATGGAGATTCTGCTCAATTCCAGTGCAGCACATGATGTACGGCTTCGGTGATGATCCCAACGTGAGTTTCCGCCTCCTGTCTCGTTCGTCGCTTCGTTTGGAATCGCCCCTTTTTTTTTTTCTTTTCTTCTTGTGATTTCTCCGTGGAGATCATCAATTCACGGCCCAAAGGGAAAGGTTATAAATTTTGTGGGTGAGAGTCTTCTTGATTACTTGTTCCGTGGCAAAGAGATATGTTTCGTACGGATCTCTTGCGAAATCTGTGATTTTGGCGATACCCCTGTTGATGCCTCGTGCCTACTCATGCGTGTGTGTGCAAAGAGAAACGATTAAAAAGAACTGCATCCGGCAGGATGGATTGTTACTCTTATTTCTTGCTAATAGTGTGGGAAAAATAAGCTGAAGAACGAGCTGCCATTTATTATGTTGTCAATGGGCAACACTGTAACTGTAAGTATGGTTGCTTAGATTTGAACTCAAGACCAACCATGTTATATAGTAATACTGATGATAAACGCATATTGTGTGGTCGGAGGTTATATTGACTCTCCTTCAGGTTCAACTACATTGAGCAGGAAACACTTTGCCAAAAGTGGGCTCTTGCTTTCTCTGGGAGTTTGGGTAGTTGTGATATGTGCCGTGTGACTGGTTGTTGCTTTTCTCTGACTGAAGAGGCATTGCGATGAACTTATGTCGCCTAGCCGAGCCCAACTAGCTATTTGTCTTTGTTTTGCTAGAAAGCCTCTTTTGGGTGTGAATCGGCAAGTGACCTCCATAGTAGTGAAGCTAAAAGATGGGTTCGTTGTTGAATCAGCATGTCACAAGTATCTAGACATTAAGTATCAATTGAAAGCCAGGCCCTTTTTCCACCTGTGTATCAATCCCTTTCTTTTCCTTTGGTCAATGTGCGACCAATTTACTGGGAAAAGCTATTGAGTTGCTGATCCTGATGTCTATTGGTATAGATTACCTTGCAAGTTATTCCATTGGACAGCACATATGAGGTACCGATGATAGAATTTGAGAGGAGTAATAATTTTTCCTACTTGTTATAGGAAGCTTGAAGGTTGCACCTGCACTTGGCATATACGTTAGCCAAGTGCATAGAACTTGCTCAGTAATTTATCAACATTTTAGAGCACCTCGAGTGTGGAAGTTTTTTCTCATGGATGACTGGAAAGATGTACTACTATCAATGTCCTTGAATCAGAGCTTACAAGAAGATTCTGCACTATTAATCATATAAGAAGAATTATCGTTTCTAAGCATGGAATACCTTGCTTCTGTAGGCCAAAACATTGGAGTAATTCGCTACGCAATCATCTGACCCGTTTTTAAGCTTCTTCATGCTGTAAGAAGTTGAAGTCTAAGCCATCTTAAAATCACATGCCTCGTCAAACTCTGGATGTTCAAGATTGAAATGTTTTCTTTCTACATTTAGAGAATATTTTGTCAGATGGTTCCATTGGGTGTTGACGAGTAATTAACATGTGATTTGCTTTGAAATGCGTGGAGACTTATTGTCCCTTCAAGTCCTTTCTATACAATGGCATATATTCACTCAGCTAAATTTGTTTGATGATCAGCCACTTCCAGAAACTGTGGCACTTGTTGAGGACATTGTGTTGGAGTACGTCACAGATTTTGTAAGTACTGTTGTTATGGCATTTGCATTTCTTGTAGGAGGCATCGAGAAATTAAGTTGCTGTCTTGAGATGTGCAGGCACATAAAGCACAGGATATGGGATCAAAGAGGGGAAAGCTATCTGTTGAGGATTTTCTTTACCTAGTCCGCAAGGTATGGTCAGCAAAGCTTTTTCCTTTTCATTTTTTTCTATTGCTTCATTTTGCATGTTAGTGTTTTAAATTTTGTCTGATCTCCAACCCATTTTGATGGGGTGTATGAATTACATTGATTCTTGGGAAAAAAAATTCAGAATAGCTTACTTTTGCCTCATCTATTTTGATCCTTGTAGTCAGGTTGCTTTTGCAAAACCATGGCGTATATCTTAGAACAGCGTAGTTATCACCTTGCACGGTCACCCTTCCATTGTGTTTTTGTTGGCTACTACTATCATGGTGCATGCTCTTTCATCCTTATATGGTGGAATGTTACTCATCATTTCATCTTCACTGACATTGTGGAAGTAATTAATGAACAAACTTTGCATCCCGTTGCTCTCATCCTCTTCATTGATATACTGTTTTTGAAAGCAAGATCGTTAAATACTTGGTCCTGCAGGATGCACCAAAGCTTAACCGCTGCAAAGAGTTGCTGTCTATGCAAGAAGAACTAAAACAAGCTAGGAAAGCCTTTGATGTAGATGAGGAAAAGCTTGCGGCATCCCTGGACTGAGCAATAGATGCTGTCTAGGATTCTCTGCACAGGTCTTGTCTGGTGTTAGATTGTATATGTTGAGACCCAAGGCTGTCCAATTTTGAATAGGATTGAAAAGAAAATGGTGGTGGTTTCGTCACCTCACTGCTGATTATTGGTGTTTTTTTCTTCCCAAATTGTCAGGTTCATTATCTAGTTCAGTCCAAACAGATTTTGTGCAGCGGCATTTGGTTGGTGTTCTCAAAATTTTAGTCCAATGGGACCCGTTAAATAGCGATGCATCTTTTTCTTTTTCCTCCATGAAGGGCGAGTTACAGAGATTGCCTGGCCAGTTTTGCTTCTATAGATGCTTAGAGCATCACAACAATGCAGAAGCATTGCGAAATAGTTTCTGTCGGTGCTGTTCCAAAATGCTAGCTTACAAAATTACCGATTCGCTAAAAATGGGTTTTCGAGCATCATAACCTCAAGCAGAGCTGATGCAGGAAACTCTAGCTTGAGCAGATTTTTCTTAGGGAAATGATTACCGATACTTGAATTCCATCAAAAAGTTGATGGTTGAATGAGAAGAATGAAGGCTATCAGAGCTTAATCTGTAAATAGGAAGTTCAATTACTCTCGATTTAAGAGGACACGCTTTCAAGGAAATCATCAGATGCGCTATTCAAACTGAATGTTCCCTACCAATCCAAATATTGATAGCTCAATCATATTCTTCAAGTAGGCAAACAATATACAAGACAGGCAATTGGTCAAATCTAGCATGGATTATATATAAATGGTAGTTAGAATCGGCAGCTCTCGTGGGGTTCCCTCATCCGTGATCCTTGAGGAAGAGGATCCAGATGGCGGTCGCAAGCAAATAGATACACTATTTCCCTTCGACTCTTGGAGAGAGAAGCGGCAAAAGGAAAGAAAATGCATAGACCGACTCTCCATTTTCAGGCCATAGGAATTAAAAGATCACTCTAAGTACAACTTCAGTATTTGAGGATTGCAAATAGTCATTCTTAGGTTGAGTAATAAAGATTAGGAAAGGATAATTACTCCTTAAAATCAACATTCATAGGATAAAAAAAGCTAAACCATTCTATTAGTTTTGACATTCATAAAGTGAAAATAGGGACTATTGAATATGCACCAACTCCGGATAATATGAACACGGTCAATTACGTACAAGCACCAAAGCACCACGGGACTCATGCTCTTTCTACGAAAATCATTTTACTAAGGACTAGTGCCAATCGGAATCTAGATGGAAATGCCTAAAAATGTAAAAGCAGATTAATGCGCGAATATAAAATGCACCGGATTTCGGTAAAAAATCAGAGGTCATTATCGAGGAAACAAGAAACGGCTACACGGCAAGAGAGAGAGAGAGAGAGAGAGGAGAGAGAGAGGTGTGCGAACGAGGGGTGGCGCTTCGAGAAGGGCTGCCTTAGCCGCCGACGAGGACCGGCGGAGAAACATTGTCGGTCGGAAACAAGAAGCCCTTGCCAATCTCCGAGGAAGCTCTAGTCCTTGGTCGAGTCTCGTCGCGCCTGCCCAAATCAATCCGAGCTTTCGAAAAGGTTCGAGCTTTACAGGTTGCTGTCCCGTCCGTCCTGTATATGCGCGCGGATCGGATGCGCGCAATCCGCCGCTATTGAGCACTCGGAAATCGAGATCTTCTTGGCTCGTCTGGTAATTCATGCATTGCTCGTGTCGTCTCTTTGACTTCTCCTGCCCCTCCTCGTCGCGAGCTCGCCTTAACGGTGCCGTTTTGGAATTGAGTTTCTTGTCTGTTGAATTGCCATGGCATTGATCGTCGCAAAACTGGCTGGTTTGTCTTCTTCGTTTCGGTGTTATGCTTTCTTTTTTCGTGAGTGTCGTGCCCGATCAAGTATGCTTGTTTGATCCTGGGATCAAGGTATCACCTTTCCGGTTGGTTTTCACCAATGGCCAAGATTCAAGGACTACCTTTTTCTCCTGTCGTTTTTAGAGCAGCGTCTTTTCGTTCCCCTTTGTTTAAGCGAGAATGCCTGCCGATCACGCTATCAAAATTGGTTTTTTATGGCTCGACTTCAACCGGACTTCAATTTCCATTGCTGGGTAAAGAAAATTAATGGTGTTTTGTTTAATTCTGGTTCCATCCGTTTCTTATGGTTGAGGAATTTCTCTGGTTCTGATGTGAGATGATATTGAATTGTTGGGTCGTATGGTCGGTGTCTGTGCTTATGATGGTGTCCAATGAGCGAATGTCATAGCACCAATCCACAGATTATCGTGTCTCATGACTAGACATATTCTTCTTAGTTGTTGATCTAATGCTTCCTGCTCGTGAGGACAGTTAGATCAGTCTGCTTTAGAGTTACGATAGACTTCTTTGTTTCTCTTGAACCTGTATTCATCAACATTTCTTGTTTAACTGCTACTGCGATTAACTTGTGCTTTTTTCTTTTGCGGGGATGGGTGGGTGGGTGGGGAAGTCGTATTGATTATGATAATGGCACTTACTCTTGCTTGAATTTTCTGTTCAAATACTTAGGGGTCATCATGCATTCCAGAAAGAATCTTGCCCAAAAAGAAGACTTTTTGAAGGCAGAATCTGGATCGGAGGTTCTTGCCTCGCTGATATTGAGAAATAGGAGAAGGAAAAAGCACAAACAGAAACTACAATCTTCTGTAAAAGCAAGAGGCTCAACCCTTGCCAAGAAGAGGGCCAATAACTCCATCAGAAAGAGACTGGTGCGTAGGAACAGCTCCGATAAAGACAAACTCATAAATTTAAAAGCTTTTCATAATAAGAAAATTGAAATAGTTCCCGAGAAGCTTTCATCCCCTCCATCTTCAGAAAGAGAGCTGCCTATTGCTTCTGACGAAAATGTGCAAAACACCGATGAGGATGTCAAAGTTAACAAGCTGAGAAGGAAGAGGAAGAAGAAAATGAGAAAGCATTTTTCGAAGTTAGATGAGGCTTCACGATTGCAGAGGAGAACAAGATACCTTCTTATTAAAATGAAGCTGGAACAGAACCTTATTGATGCTTACTCTGGTGAAGGCTGGAAAGGCCAGAGGTATGTAATGTTAACCAATCTTCATCTTTTTCAATTTCAGATTTTTCCACAATACGTGTGGATGTATACAAACAGTAAAGATATTAAGATTGCATGATTCCTTGGCTATAATTCTGACTTGCAATACTGTATCATCAACACTTCTGTTTTAGCATTACTGGTGCACTTCACGAATAAGTATTGCTTGTCTGTACACAAAATGAATAGCGAAGGGAGTATGTGATATACTTTTGGACTTTTTTTATCTTGATCACATTGGTGACTCTAAAGTAGGCACTCAACTTCCTCCGGGTGCCTGCCCGCCCGCCTTCTCTCTCTCTGACTTATGAGAGTGCCTTGAGAATGTATGTAGACTAGGTCACTGGATAAGAACACTTAATGCTGCAAATTTCTATATATGAAGGATATTAACGGGTGAATGCACATTTAGATCAGAGTTTTGGTTAGTTATGATTACATGGTTAATTGCATGACTCTTTGCTGATATATCAGACCCTAGGGTACTTGTATGTCCCCTCCTTATTGCTTATTTACTAATGAGGAAGTGATAGCATGTCGCATGATGCAGCCAACACACAATGTGGTGTTTCTTGGGGCACCATCTTATGGAAAAGAAAGTAGCATGTTTCATTTGTTAATTTCTGTTACAGTCGGGAAAAGATCAAGCCAACAAAGGAATTACAAAGGGCCAGGAAGCAGATACTGAATTGCAAACTCGGAATACGTGATGCTATTCGACAGCTAGACTCCATTAGTTCAGTGGGCAGCATTGAAGACTCTGTGATTGCTCCTGATGGTTCTGTTCACCATGAACATGTAAGCATGCTGCTGGTTCTGTTCATCACTAGTTGAAGCATTAATGCAAGCTTTTGGCTGCTTAGAGGATCTGGCTGCTGGAACATTTGCATTGGATATTTCTCTGTTGAACACGCTCTGATTTCATCAGTCTTAGCTACATTTACATGCTCATGTGTTGTCACAATACCATCTCAGATATTCTGTGCAAAATGCAAGACAAATGAAACTTCCCCAGATAATGATATCATACTCTGCGATGGGACATGCAATTGTGCTTTTCATCAAAAATGTCTTGATCCTCCACTGGAAACTGAAAGCAGTATGTTCTATTAGCCTTTTTTTGCTACTGCATGCAATTGCTATTGAACGTCATGGACATCTTGGGGAAGTAATTGGTGCGATTTTCCTTCTACAGTTCCCCCAGGAGATCAGGGCTGGTTTTGCAGACTCTGCGAGTGTAAGATGGAAATTATAGAGTCAACAAATGCACATCTGGGGACCCACTTTTCTCTTGACAGCAACTGGCAGGTCACATACTGTTGATAGTAAGAGGTCAATTTTAGTCTTTTGGCTGCATAGTGGCTGAGGCAATGAAGAGGGTATTTGACTTAACAGGATATATTCGAGGAAGAAGCTGCATTGCCTGATGGGGGAATTCAGGTGCTTGACCTAGACGAAAAGTGGCCTTCAGATGACTCTGAAGATGATGACTATGACCCAGAAAAGATGACGAACACCAGCATCAACTGTGCCGGCAATGATGATTCTCAATCATACGACACAAGTAGCTCTACCAGCCTGAGTTGGTCATTAGATGGTGAAATTTTGTCAGGACCAACAATATCAGGCAAGGAAGGGTTGAGCTATCCTGAGAGCATTGCAGGGTCTGATGTATTAATGGACACGGATACTGATACTGTATGTGGCCCACGACAGCGAAATGCTGTTGATTATAAGCAGCTTTATAATGTGAGCATTTTTTTTCCCAAACCTTACAATGGCTTAATATTCAATATTTTCATTTTTGTTAGCCTTGTAAATGAAAGCTTTTGTGTGGGTCTGGAAATAATTTTGTTGTGACTATGTTTGCCCACCAGTCAAGTAAGTGATCTTTAGTTACATGTAAGTGGAGAATACAACATGTACCAGACCTAGTAAGAGAACAGTGTGTCAACCATGATATAAATGAGTGTGAAAAATTTTTTTTTTTTTTTTGGGAGGGGGGGGGGAGGGAACTTTCTAATTGGAGGAAAGAAAGAAAAAATTAATGAAACTTACTTTTGCAAAAGTTCTAGCACTATATTTGTTATGTCAAGTGAACGTAGTTGTTGTTTCTCCACAGGAAATGTTCGGTAAGGATACTCCTGCCTGTGAACAAGCCAGTGAAGATGAAGACTGGGGTCCTAATAAAAGAAGAAGAAGAGAAAGGGAAACAGATGCAGCCAGCACCCTCATGACTCTCTGTGAAAGTGAGAAAAACAATCCATTCATTGACCAAGCCTCAGAAGGTGATAAGAAACTCTCTGCAGAAGCAAGAATGAGAAGGCGGATTTTCAGAATTCCTCCAACTGCAGTTGAGGTAGTCATGGTTTCAATTTAAGACTAAACATATGTCTCAGCAGGGATGCTTTTCAAATTTCTTCATTATTGATCCCAACTGTCCCTATACGCGATACATACTTACTGTCTGCTTTCTTACTACTGCATCAGAAGCTTCGCCAAGTATTTGCAGAGAATGAACTTCCCTCAAGATCTGTCAAAGAAAATCTTGCTAAAGAGTTTGGTCTTGAACCTGAGAAGGTAATAGATAAACCGTTGCCAATAGTGAGATTGATGAACCTGAATGTAGATTTGAGTCACCCTTGAAAATGCATTTGCATAAGACTATAGCTATTCTGTAAAGGCAAGTTTGAAATCCTTTAAACAAATGACAATGAGCAAGAGCAGCATCTTCACAAAAATTAAGGTTTTTATACTTGTCTTGAAAACCTTATTGCTTGAGATTTTTATTACCGATTTATTTGGATGGGTGATGTATTGGACCTGAAGTTAGCCCAAACAATTTGTTTTGAAGATTGGCACTGAGATTATATGTTTTGACAGAGAATTAGTAATTTTGATTCTTTACATTCTTTCCTTGTGCAACCAACGATGGCAACCCTTTAGTAACCATGCCATAACAACTGTAGCAGTCTAATCACAGAATTTAACCTGTAGTCTCAATGAAATCAGAATGTTAGGCATGGAAATTATTTAACGCTTCTGCATCTAGTCTCCTGTTATATTTGGCCATCTTTGGTTAGCAAGAGCTTGAAGAAAGAGAAATCAAATTTCAATTGTCAAAAGTCTAGATATAGAAGATTGGTACCGTTTTGTATGGTACACCAAACTGTTTATGGTGGATTACTGTATTGGAAACGAGCGTTGAAGAAATAGGATGAGAGAACATAGTTTATGCATCTAAGATATGATCTGTGTGTATCTTCACATTGTCACATTTTATGGCTTTTTTTATCAGGTTAGCAAATGGTTCAAGAATGCACGATACATGGCACTCAAAACAAGAAAGGTGAGCTGATTTGCAGTTATACTCTGTTGTGTCAAATTTTTCCACTTTCTCTTGGTTTTAGTTTGGTTGTTTCGATCTATTTTATCACTCCATAATATAGGCAAGAGATCAGTTCAGAATCTCTGTTGTCCTGTTCTTCATTTGTCCAACTATAGAGTTGATTAGTCATCATAGGTGCGTCTCAATGGTTTTCAGGATTTCTAATTATAAGTTAATTACTTCGCTTTATGGTTGATTTGTTCATTCCTCAATAAATAGGCTGGGGGGGCTGATCAACCTCCAAAATCCCCGCAAAAGCATAAAGAATCTGAACTAGCAAAAATGATGAAAGGGGCTGCTCCTATTTTATCTAAGGATGCCTCAACAGACATTGAATTCCATTCCTCTCTAAATTCTGAGAAAGTCATCGAGCAAAAGAGTACAAAGCCAATACACGGGAAGGGTTCACCTACGGTACCTGAACATAGCTATATGGTACTCTCTCCCTCTCTTTGCCTATGTGAAAAATCATTTTGGGATGTCCACAATTAGTGGTAGCTGCAATCTATTTTTGACCTAATAGAGTTTGCAATTTGTTTATATGAACTAAAAATTATCGACCAACTTTTGGTTTCCTCATTTTCTTTTGGCTCCGTTTGTTTCGTGGAAAATGGGTAATTTGGAAAATGTTTTCCTAAAAATGATTGCTTATAAAAGTGAATGAATGAACAGCATTTTCATCATTCACGAAAATATTTAGACATAAATTGCTGTTGATAATGAAAACATTTTTCATTAGATATTTATTCTAAGCGATACAAGCGATTATTTTTATGAAAATAATTTTCAAATCACTTGTTTTCCACGGAATAATTAGAGTGAGTCTTGTTCAGCTTATGAGCCTCTCTTTTTCTTGACCACTGAAAGTACCATCTTCCAATTACTTAGCGGTGCCATGAGTCGCAGACTACTATGAAGCTGAATGCCAGAAACTATAAGTGCATTTACTTGCTCTGGAACGCTTCAGATAATTCCTATATATCTAGTCCCTTGACTGTTACAGAACTCAGGCATGACTTTGCTGTGTCAGGAGAATTTTGAGTTCGATGACAATATGTCCTTGAAGCAAATAAAGCTATTGAAAGGAAAACCAAAGGACAGGAAGAGGGTTGACTTCGCAGCCAGTGAGGGATTACGAGAAAGAGAAGCTCAGTTGCGGGAGCTATGTAAAATTAGAAGTAGGCTAGATAGTCTGAGGAAGAGAACCCTTACATTTCAGTCGAGTGAATCCAAGGCTTCAGACGAATTCAACACTTGTAGATCACGTGTAGTATATGTTCCAGTAGCAGAAATAAAGGAGAGAGCTTGATTTTTTGCACCCTCCTTTAGTTGCTTGCTCTGTGTAAAAGCATTTTCAGTCTATCATGACAGGGTTACATTGATCCAACTGTTGCCATGTATTCCAAATGTTTAGTTTTGCTTTTTAAGTGCATAACAACCATATTGGTTCTATCCTAATCTTCCTACAAATTTCTGACTCTTTTCTGGATTGTTGGAAATATACCATTCTCATTCAAATGGAGATGCAACATTAAGCATCTGTCATTGAAATGCCAACATGATTCCCTATGATTAATGACATTTAAGTATAAAGAGCTATTCCATCTGTTTCTATCCGGTTAGCGATGATTAAATTTGGAAATTGGTAGCCCTCACTTATGCAAGCATCATGATGAACGGGTTGTGAACGCTGAATTAGCGCACAGATTTGCAAATGTCCAGACTCTGAGATTGCCTTTTCTGATGCATGATCCCTGGCTGGCCATTTCCAGGTTAATCCCATCTTGATTGGTGAAGTTAGGACCTTGTACAGTTGGGACTTTAGCCATTTCATTAATGCAAAATGATTGTTATAACTGCAATTTTAGGTATTAGCCACAATTAACTATATATTGGGAATCAAACCGTAACTATAGTTGTATGCTATGATCTAGGGCTTTAAGAATTGGCAATGCTTTTTGAAGTACGAAAACCACGCCTATCTTGTTGCGTGCAATGGCCACCCCTCTGCTATTGTGAAACATTTTATTGACGAGTGTGTTGTTGGAAATGCTTCAAATGTAATGCTAACAACCGCATTGATCCATTCATTTCTGACTTTTAAATAGATAATTATACTTAAATCTAGCATCACCAACAAGTATATATAAGGAAAATATTAAGCTCACGTGAAGTTCTCATGTACCCCGTTTTTCATATTTGAATGGATTATCCGATAAGTAGTTTGTCATCTATGTTCATAATTATGGAAAATCTCTCCGAAAATCCTAAACATTTCTTTGTTGAACGCCAATACCCTAAACTTTTTTGTATCGCCCAATTTATCCACAGAACCCCAACTCTAAACTTGCTTGACATTGCCCCAAATTGATTCTTCAAAAGAGCACCATGAAAAGGAATCGTTTTATCCTTAAAGAATGAGAGACTTGGACATCATTCTTTGCAATCTCGTTTTGAGCAAATCTGAAAATGTGCATAGACACATCAAATCTATTTACCTCTCATTGTCCATGCATATCATCATATTGGATTTTTAATGATCATTGTAGATTGTATTGTGGTGAAATAATTTTTGGGTTATTAGTGCAAATATAGGACATCTGTGAGATGAAAAAAAAAGAGTTCAGGCTATTGGTATTCCGATCGGAAAAAATGTAGGATTTTTATATATATATTTTCCATACTAATAACTTTTTTGATGAAAGGAAGTAATGCAAATATTTTTAATGTCGTTTATACAATTTTTTTTTTTTCAGTTTTTCTTATTATTCTAAAGTCACGATTACAGAAGTTTTAGATACTTGAGAATTAAATGTGGAACAAGGAAGCAACTAAAGTTTAGCATTCTCAAACCAAACATAGAAATAAACTATTTTTTTATAATAGATTTGATAGAAAATATAATGTTAGAGTACCAACCAACTTGCGTGGTAGTGCGTTACGGTCTCAAAGCGCTCGTCATTTTGGGCGCGTTTGATAATGTTTCTATTCAAAAATTGTTTTAGGAAACAAAATAAGAAAAAACTATTTTTGCGGGAACAATTTTTGAACGGAAAAAGACTTTTGGTAGGCTTTTGGTGAACTTATTTCGAGAATAAAAAATGAACGAAACATGTTTGGTAAATTTGTGTTCTTTTTTGTTTCTTTTAATTTTTTAATATTTTCATTTCATTTTATTTTCTTTCTTTTTTTCTTCTTTTGGTAGGTTGTTGGCCTTGGTCATGGCCGACGACCGAGCCGACGAGAGTCGGCGGCCTCGCTTTAGGGGTGAGCTCGGGATCGCCGGATCTGGGCGAGCCCGAGCTGGCCCAGCCACCGGCGAGGCTCGCCGACCTGAGAGGATGAGCCTTGCCAGGGGCCAGCAATGCTCAACTTCGCCGGGGGCCGGCGATCGGCTAAAGAAAAAAAAAGAAAAAAAAAAAAAAGAAAAAGAGAGAAGAGAGAAAATTTATTCTTGAAAATTATTTCAGAAACTCATTTCTGTTCTAAATATGTTTCTGAGAAAAAAAATTGAAATAAAAACGCAAACAAACGTATTTATGTTTTTTTTTTTTAATTTTGGTAAAATCAAACGCATTTATGTTCTTTCCTTTGTTCTCTAGAAAAAAAAAAACAACAGGATTTTTGTCCATAAACAGAAAAAAAGAACGTAGGCCTTCTTCCTACAGGATCAATCGTTGAGCTGAGCGAGTGTCAATGGCGTTGGCGGTCGGAGCTTCCTTCTTCTCTCCCATCATCCTCAAGCCCCGCGCCGCCTTCGCCAGCCCCGTCGCCTGCGGCGGCGGCGGCGGCAACCATCACGCGCAAGAGGCCGCGCTCGTGCGGCGCGCCGCCGAGCTCGCCGACAAGTCCGCCGGCTTCACCTCCCCGCACCCGAATGTCGGTTGCCTGGTGGTGAGCGGCGGCGGCGGGGCGGGGGCGGAGACGTGGCGGGCGAGGGTATCTGTACGCTCAGGGGACGAAGCCCGCCGAGGTCCAGGCCGTCGAGGCCGCCGGCGAGCGCTGCAGAGGCGGCACGGCTTTTCTCAATCTGGAGCCCGGCGATTGCCATGGTGATCGTACTGCTGTTTCCGCTCTTGTCCAGGTTTGCCAACAGCGAGCTTTCCGTCTTTATCTTGTGATGTTGTTGATTCGCTGCATTGGTGAAGTCCTCACATTTCCGCTTAGGCCTTGATTATGATCTGAGTACGTACAGTGGATATTTTGAAATTAAAGTTGAGATATTGATGACTTAATTCATTCAAGAGATTCTCGAGGGGATGGAGCTATCTTGGCTCTTGATATTTGAGGAAGCAAAAGGACACTGTTGCTGTAGCATTGAGCGTTTGTTTTTATTTTTTTGTGACTTATGAATGTGATATAGGAGACGGGATGATTGACATGGTTTTGAAAATTAGGCAGGTATTACAAGAGTAGTTATTGGGATGAGGCATCCGCTACAGCATCTGCGGGGCAATGCTATACGCACATTAAGAGGTCAGGGACTGCAGGTTGATGTTTTCGGGGAGGATCTACAGAGTAAAATCATTGAGGTTCTCTCTCTCCCCCTCCTCTCTTGTGCATAGCCTTCCAATTTCTGTGGCCTTCACTAGCATTGCAAGAGAAAATCTTGAGCAGCTCCAGCCTCTGTTCAGACCTGATATGATTTGATGTTACTGTCCTTACGATTCACACTCAACTATCTTTTCTGATGATATTTATCCTTATATCAAATGTTACCTTCTATAGTAAGGGAATCATGTTGATCGACTGTTTTTGGGTCCCCTAACCGGTGACTTCACTGCATAATGTTGCAAGGACAAGGCCATAGAATGCATAAAACCTTGCTGCGCGGTGCTTTTATGCTGCTGACGATGAAACCATGTTCTGTCCTCTACAGTTCTGTCTTTTCAAAGCTAATAATAAGCATATCGAGGAGAGAAGTATATCGGTAGGATTGATCTGAAGATGTGTTAGAATGGTGGTGTTGAAGTTGTGGTGGTGGTGAAATGCTAGCTAGGAGCTAGGTGGTTAACTTATCAGGAGCCAGTACGTTATTGATAGTTGTCAAGAGAGGTAACGAGCTATGCTAGCAGTTGAAAATCTGGTAGATGAGTGTTATGCGTAGTCAGTTTGCTAGCTGGTGTCATGCCATCATTGGGCAGGTAGAAGCATGTGTATCAATCATAACTGTGATATGGACATTAAATTATTTTCTGAGTTGCTTTTGTTTTTAAGTTACAAATAAAACGCAAGTCTGATGACGAAATGATTTCAGTTAATGATGGAATAAATTGTCCAAGTTATTTTCTATGATTGCAAGAGCTTTAAATTAAATTATTACACTTTACATTCTACTGGAAAAATCTATAAAATGACAATAATAATTTTTTCTCTCCAAGTTTTACTATGAGGAGGTATTACTCCGATTTTAAATCTGAGATGTAGCTGCAAATTGGGATAGCACAGCCTTGTCAGGGATTATCATGGGTTCAGTGGTCACAGTAACTATTAATCTATACGGTTGCAGAAAATTTTCTGACACTTCATCATCTTGAGTACTTCACTGTATTTGAAAGTTATTTTTCGCAAAATTCATGTACCGTCTTGCACATCTTACAATCCTGGATCATGTGATGCAGGAAGCTCAAAAAGCATGCCGCATTGTCAATGCTCCTTTGGTTTATAAAGCTGCTTCTCGAGTTCCATTTTCTGTTCTTAAGTATGCCATGACCCTTGACGGTAAGGTTCTTAGTTTTGGCAGCAATCATTATCTTTATTCTTGCCTAGCAGTTGTTCAAACTACACGAGGTTGCCAAGAAACTCGGAAATGCTGATTGTTTCTCTTAGATTTATGCAGGAAAGATAGCTGCCAGTAGTGGACATGCTGCATGGATAAGCAGCAAAAAGTCTAGGAGTAGAGTTTTTGAGCTAAGGGGTAGGAGCGATGCAATTGTTGTGGGAGGAAATACTGTACGTAGGGACAGTGAGTATCATCAGCTTTTAGGCTGTGAAATTTTCAGCCTTTTAATAGTTATTTGCTTCTTCTAAAGTCCTTCCTCTTTGAAACAGATCCACGCCTAACTGCTAGGCATGGTGGTGGTCACCTGCCCATGCGCATTGTGGTGACACAGACTCTTGATCTTCCTGAAGAAGCGAACCTTTGGGACATCTCTGAAGTATCCACGATAGTGGTAACCCAGAGAGGTGCCAGGAAGAGTTTCCAGAAATATTTAGCATCCAAAGGGGTTGAAGTTGTTGAGTTTGATATTTTAAATCCGAGAGATGTGATGGAGTATTTCTATGATCGTGGTTACCTTTCAATTTTCTGGGAGTGCGGAGGGACATTGGCTGCATCTGCCATTTCATCTGGGGTAATACACAAGGTATTCAACCTTCTTCTTTTGACATTGAGTACCAGCATCTTTGTGTTCTTGATTCAGCTAATGGTAACATATACATGGAAGTTTTAATTAACTACTTGGTGAAAGAATGAGTTTTGAATTGCGATGGGAAACCAATAATTTATAGGATTTCAAAGGTTTGACTCATTAGAACTACCTTGGCTAATGCAAACAATCCAAATAAACAAACCTTACCTTCTAGAGGAGTTTAGAATGAAAGGTTAATACCCTAAGTCACAATAATAGGACAAATATTAACTTGGATCAAGGTCGAGGAAGTATTGTGATGTCCCCTCATATTGTTCGGTATGCTTGGTGCTATCCGAGCCTCTGAAGTCCCTCGGGACATGTTATAATTTTTCTGCTCCTACTTGTATGGGTTTTCTATTGTTTTGGAGGAAGCTCTACTTGGTAAGAGAACAGCTGAATGGTGGCTGGTAGCTGCTTGTGTTGGATGATGCAAATGCTGCGATGAATATAATGTGACATTGTCGAGTTGTGCTGGCTTTCTTAATAGATTATGCCTCATTCGTATTGCTGATATGTTTTGCACCATGCAGGTTTTTGCATTTGTAGCTCCTAAAATTATTGGTGGAAAAAATGCACCATCACCTGTGGGTGAACTTGGGATGGTAGAAATGTCTCAAGCCTTAGATCTGATTGATGTTTGCTATGAGCAGGTAAATTATGAGTCATGTGCCAACATTGTCTTAGTTTTTACTTTTCGATAGTAGTTATGCTAGTGAAAAATAATTATAGGATGACGAGAAACTTGTTTTAGCAATTGTACTTATGTCACTCATCTTTCTCCTGGGGTGTAGCTTACATTTGTTTATGTTATCCCTTCTGCATATTACCGGCCAACTAACTTCAAGATGGTTTTACTGTGGACCCTTATAATGAATCCTTCTGCGAAATTGCATATGCTAATAAAAGTATTCAAACAGCTAATAATAAGGCAGTTTCCACCGACTGTATATATAAAATGACCAGGTTAGAGAGCTGTCCAGATGCTTAATAGATTTTACAAACATGTCTATTTCTTATAATTCATGACTAAAGAAGTTCATTCAGAATTTGTTTGTTCATTTCCATCTTGGCTTGCTCCTCCCTCCCTCCCTCCCTCCCTCTAATGGCTCCTTGTTGTTACTTAAATAGGTTGGACCTGATATGCTTGTGAGCGGATTTCTTCAGCCCATACCTGACCTGACACCTGTGATACCATCAGCGAACGAGACTTCTGCTATTGATCCCACAATTACACCTTATGATTCAAGCATCATATTCTTCTATAAAACATGGGATCCGTATGGAGCTTTCTCAAATTTTTCTCCTCATCCCATTCAAATGCCAGATGAAAATGGTAATTATGCAACTTGGTCAACTGTGGAGCACTACTACCAGGTAACTGATAATCCTACTTTTTGCCTTAAAAATTACCTTCTAAATCAAATGCTATGCATAATCTTCCAGGACTGTTGAATTGCAGGCACACAAGTTTGTTGGAGTGGACAATCCTCTTGCACAAGCATGTGTTGAAGACATAAAATCCGCAAAAAGTCCGGAGGAGGCAGCCAGAATGGGAAGGTCTGTGCAGAGGCGGCAACCAGATCTGGTATCCCCAATTTCCCTATTTTCAAATGGCTTTCGTTCGTCATTCTCATGCCTAAAAATCATCAGCCACCCATTTCTTTGATTTGATTACACTTTCTTTACAAACTCAGACATTTGTGCCAAGAATTTGCATGGCTTTATAGTCCCTCCACTTTGGCTTTTCTTATGTACTTGTGATTAGCACCTGAGTTTTTTAGTTGTGAACTTTTAACATTCTGCTTGAAGATGAGAAATGTAAAATCCGGTCAATCCATTTGTTTTTTGATTTTCGTCCTCTTTGTAAATCATGTTTCGCACTTAATGTTTTAGCACATAGAGAAATGTTGTTTCCTATTAAGGCTCATAAGCTACAAAAGCATGAAAATGGTTATCGAAGCAACTAAAATGTATGAGAATTGAGAAAAGAATATGATGCTCTTCATAAGAACATAATACAGCTCGAAAAGAAAATGCAAATTTTTTTCCCCCAAAAGTAAATTTGGAAAAGAAAGGCGTCCTGGATATATTACGATTTTACTAGACGAACTTTGAGATCTTGGTAAATGAAACTTATTAGTTACGAGATATAAACTTTTGTAAGCATCAATGCAGGTGAGATCTGACTGGGAGAGTGTGAAGATCGATGTGATGTACAGAGCCTTGAAAAGCAAGTTCTCAATTTACCCCCACTTGAATAACATGCTTCTATCAACTGCTGGTTCTGTTCTTGTTGAAGCTTCACCACATGACCTCTTTTGGGGTGGAGGAAGGGAAGGAGAAGGATTAAATTATTTGGGCAGGCTATTAATGCAGTTGAGATCAGAGTTTCTTGGTGAGACCTCTGCTACCAGTGGAAGCTCCATTTTAGCTGCATAACATGCTGCTTATCAAAAGCTGACAAAATGGCGGAGCATTTCTTGATCCTTCTTGAGTCGTCCAAATATGTAAGAAAATCAATTGGACACATAGATACAAAGTCCTATGGCAAGTGAGCCGTTAATCTTTATCATACAAGTATGAACGAAGACTCATATGATCGTGCTTTCAATTTCAACCATGTCCCTCCCATATTCATTGTAATGTGATTGGAAATGCTCAATTCTCGCATCTAGAAGGGAAGCAAGGCGCTTGATTTTATCCATCTATATGTGGAAAAGAAATCTTTTCAACTCTTAAAGATGCAAGATTGGAGTTTGGACCAAAAGGTTGGTACATGACTCCTCCTTTCACATCTTGCCCTTTAATACCTGTTTCAGTAGAAAGTCTTTCAAACCAATTGATTAGATCATTATGGCTGTGTCATTTGCATTAATGAATGCCAGATTGCTGATTGTGGAGCTGGACCGAGTTGTCTAATTAAATTAAACAATTCCATAACCTTACGTGTGTAAAATCATCGGCTCCAGTACTATTTAACGAAAGTATAATGAAATCAAGCAGCAGTACAGATGATTTCTCTGCCAATTTTAGAGATCTGACTTGATGGGAACCTGTGAAAAGAATGTTGATAAATAGCATGGTGTTTAGCATTTACACCTAAACATTTAAAAAGGAACAAATGTCTGACTTTGGATTGAAGTACACCATCCAGATTCTGGATTTTGTATATTTGGCAAGATCACCGTGTTCTGTTATATGCTCAGTCAAGATCACTGTGCTCATTCCATGATGTGACTGGTTTATTATCCACTCATATGTCTTTTTCCTCTCATTTTCTCTAATATTTTCAAATCTCACATTGCTGGTCATATTAATGGTGAATAATTAATTGACTATGACCAAGATACATAACACCAACCAATTGTTCTATCTTACTCAACATGCTTAACCTTTTCAGATCAATAACTAGAGAGTAGAGAATCATGGGAGAGTAGCAGTAGTGTTGTGCTTTGTAAATTGAAACTGTTCTCTTGCCTGAGACATTTATTTAAAGACCTTCTATAGAAATTAGAATGCCTTCTTTTTCCTTTTTTGCCTAATTGAATGCCTTTCTATAAGTAACAAACAATTACCTTATTTTTCTTTATTAAAGAATATGGATTAGTTATATTAAGCAAATCCTATGAACCTTTTCTTAGAACAATATAACCTGACTTCTGAGGATTTTAGAATTCAAAATGATAGAGTTGAAGGACTTGCTGAAACCTCTCAATAGTTGAGTGACACTCAAGATTACAGTTAATCATTGGAGGGTCACTATGAACTTAGTAACGAACAAAAGTTGTGTAAGAACTTAACAGGTTAAGTGAATCAATGTGACGCTTGAAGCAGATGAAAGATGTCTTCATAAAAGAAGACATCTGAAGCTTAATGTGCTTAATTGAACACATTAAGCCAAGTCAGTAAGTATAATGCATAAAATGCTGATTGGATTAAATAACTGGACAATGCTCTTGCTCAGATATGATGTTGGTCGTTGAAATATGTAGAAGTGATTGCAGTAAAAGTGCAAGGAAAAAGTACCCAGAAAACTCTTGTTCTCCAAGTCAACTATCAAAAGGTCAAAGATTGACCTGCACTGTCTGATTGCATGTTATGCATCTTCAGTTTAAGGATGAAATAGGTTGTTCAAGACTGAAGCCACGAAGCTAGTGCTGAAAGTATCCTCTAAACAAATTTTAAATCTCCTTATCCACCTGCTCATCTTCAAGATACTACTGGTCAGCTTGGTCGCTCAGAACTTTCAATTATTTAGAACTCCAGACTTTAGAGTTTAATGAATGACATACTCTTTTGGTCAATCCCTTGTTAATTTTGGTCCTATTACCGAGTAATTGCTATGAGAAATTTTTTTGAGCTAGGTTGGAAAGTGCTAGTGATGCCATTTGTGTGCTGACTTGAGATTTCCAAGCTTTCGAAGCATGGAGCTGTGGCTGACAAAGTATGTCTTCCAGCATTCTCCATACTGATAATATATAGTTGGTTCAGATGGTCCCCAAGACACTTCTTGTATTTATTCATTTTGTCCCATCAGATATCGTAGGGTGCCCTAAATTATGTTTATACTTGGGGAAAGGTTTCATGAGGTCTGTTTTACATGGTTTGGAGGATCTACAGAGAGCAGGTCATGATCTTCCTGGAAGAATGGCCTTTTTCATTTTTGGAATCTTGCATGACTCACATTACCTGTTGCATCAAAGCTGACATAGTTACCTAGACCATGCTAAGTTATGGGTCTTGATTTATGACATGCAGTTTTTGGAAATGGTTAATGGTCTTTAAGAAAGTGGAACATGGAAGGTATGCTTAGGTTTGCTAATATCATGGTGTCTCTCTTTGAAGGATTCACGTATATTATGTCAAATATTAAACAAACTTTGGCATCAACCATGCAAGTTATTCCCTTTGATTTCAAATGGTGAAGTTACATTGCATCGTTTATAGTCTTAGAAGAACAATGATTTCCTAGTTAGACAATAAGACGATATATCATAAGTTCAAATTCAGTTCTTTCAAACATAAAAGTATGGTTGTTAAATGTTAAATTTATGAGGCATAAAAATTTTACATGTCCGGTATGCTTAGATTACGCTTTGTCAGCACTCAGCAGTAGTAAGCTGCCGGTAGCTATATTGTGATCACACATCTTCAAATGCAGTTAAGACTGCCACTGGGAGATGTGGTTGATTGGAATATTCTGGTGCATTAATAGTTCTAATCGGATGGTAGATGCTTTGACATTTGAACGGGCATTCTCAATCGACCACGGTCACTAATCAAATGTCATTTTGTTTACCTTCATCATTATATTGGGTTTTCTGGACATCTTGTGTAAAGGATGATTAAACTTGGGATTTGTCCTCGAGTGATTGGTCTTGCAATTTTTCAGCCGGCCTAATTGAGAGTTATCAAGCCTTGGTTGATTTTTGCTTTATCTTGAGATGCTGAAGATAGACATGATAGCAATAACAGCATCAACTTGTGAATGAAGGAATCAAATCACATGAAGCCCTTCTGGTGTGTACTTATCCAAATTCTAAGGCTGTGAGATTTCCATCTCATTGACTTGCAGATAAGGTCTTGTCATCAGGTTGGGAATTCACCATTGACTCTTTTGTGGCCAGAAACATATGATTAAGGATATGCTATGTCAATCCTAAGTCGTACTTCACATTCAAATCAAAATTCGCAATCAATGTGTTAGCCTCGAACAATTTAGGGCGAATTTGATAACGATTATGTTCCGGGGAATAATTTTTTATTAGAATTTGTTTTTTTCTAATTCTATTTCCGAAAATAATTTCTGAGTAAAAAAATGTCAAGAATTTGTCCAAAATTTATATTTGCGGGATAGAAATGCATTTTATAGGATTCTTAATTTTTTTTGTTTCTTTTAAATTATTAATACTTTTGTTATATTTTCTTTTTCTTTTTCTCTTCTTCTTCCTCCTTATTTGTAGCCAATTGCCGACCGGTTGGGCGAGGTCTAGTGAGTTTGTCAAAGGCTTGCCTGGCTAAGGCGAGCCTTGGCCTCACCATATTTGGGTGAGGCCAAGCCTTGCCCAGCGGTGCGAGGTTGGCCTCGCACTGACTAGCAAGGCTCGAGTCAGCAACGCTCTGACGAGGTTGCTGGTACTTGTCTAGTCAAGCCATAGTCGAGGTCGGCGACCAACCAAAAGGAAGGAGAAGAAAGGAGAAGAGATGAAGAGAAAAGAGAAGAAAAGAGGATAAAAGAGAAAAATATGAATTGATTCTAAAAATTGTTTTCGGAAATAAGAAGCAACTTTTTTCTACTTCTTCATTGTGTTCCAAATCTATTTCCGAAAACAAAAAAAATAGATTTTTGTTATCGGCAATAAAAATTTTATTGAACGTGTTTTTGTTCTTTTTTTGTTTCGGAAAACAAAAGAACATAATAGCTGTTATGGGAATGGTTACCAAACATGGTTTTACTCAACGAAATGAATTGTGATTGCACAATTACCAATCTCCTGAGTAGTGCGGTGAAGTGAAAACAAGTATCCTCGGGATTTTATTCAATGGTTTTATCTGTCTTTTGGGGATATTCTTAGATCTGCATGGGTTATTTCTCACCAGTTTAAGTGCGAAAGTTATACCTACCGAGGGTGCAACTATGAGATGCGCGTGCGAGTGCGGAAACCCCACAAGACATTTGTGGTCTGAATTGATTGGCCGAGGAAACACGAAGAAACCGAAAGCATTTCAAGAGAGTAGGATGGCATTTCACTGGACATATTTCTGGATATTTTGAAAGCAAATATCTCTGAAAAAAAAAAAAAACCTTAAATTCTGGAAAGTGCAAAAAGAGCATGCCGTGTAACATCATAAAATAAAATAAAAAATTCGGAACGCGCTCATCAGAGTAAGCTTAACACCTTTTGAAGGAAAATTTCGCACGTTGTGGTTCATCGTAGATCCTGCCATTTGACTCGTTGTTCATCAGTTGGCACCTTGACTAGTTGTTCAGCTCACAAGATAAAACATAAGTGGCCATTTTCTTCTTCTTAAATAAGTGAGCATGACATTTTTTTTTTTTTTGGTAAAAATTAGAAGGCGACCGAAACCTCCTAAAATCCCTTTTGGCTAAAATTGAAATCGGAAGGGAAAATGACATAAATTGTCTTTGCACTTTGGTCTAATGTGACATGTTGTTCTAAATTTTTTAATATGTCAAATGCTGTCGCTAAATTTTTAAACATTTTTATTTAGTTTATGAATTGCATTGAACATTTAGCAACAAAGAGTGGCGACGAGATTAGCAGCTGCTTTACCAACGCTGGAATGTTGGATTTAAGTGCCAAGCAAGGCTAATTGCTGACGTAGCAAACCTCTAACATGGCGAACCCATCACCACAACCCTATCATGTGCGAATGGAGAAACCCAAAACTGAAGATACAGATTTCATGCAAGTGAGTTTTAAAGGTGCTTACAAGTTGCAGTACAAACAACATGGAAAAAGAGAATTAAGGAACGGAAAATACCAAGATTGTTCTTTTTTAGGTTTCGGAACACGTTCAGCAAAAGAATTCTGGAACATGGAGGGAATCGTGGCAGCAGTATATGTTATGGAATTCGTGCATAATCTCACCATTCATTTTTCAGTTTTTTGCTAGAAATAAGCCCACCATTCATTTTAGTGAAGAAAATGAGCCTTATTTATACATATCAGATAGTTACTTTCTTCTTATCTTTTTTGCCCTTTTTACAGTTTGACTTTGCAATCACATCAATTTTCAAATTTTATTTGGGGTTAATACCCTGAAAAACCCCAAACTGGTACATTTGTGACAAATTTACCCAAAACTATTTTTTTTATCACCAAAAACCCCAAACTGGTATACCTTTGACAAATTTACCCCAAACTGGTACACTTGTAACAAGTTTACCTTATGTCAATTTTCGTTAAATTTTATTGTCAAATTATTAAATTAAATTACACGTGACAGTTGACTAATATATCAATTTAGGATTTTACGCATCATTTGCCACAGTTTACAATTTTTTTGATTTTTTTTGTGGTATTAATCTAATTTAGCAGAAGGTATATTTGTCACAAATTTATCAATTTGAGGTTTTTTGCAATTGAAAAAATTATTTTAGAGTAAATTTGTCGTAAATGTACCAGTTTAGGATTTTTTTTTATGGTCAGTTGGGGTAAATTTGTCACAAATGTATCAGTTTGGGGTTTTTCATAGTCGAAAAATAGTTTGGAGTAAATTTGTCATGAATGTACTGGTTTGGGGTTTTAGGGTATTAACCTTTTTATTCGGGGGATTAGTTAGATACAAGACATTTCCTCAGTAGAAACAAAAAGGGCAAAAAAAAAAGAAAAAAAAAAGAGCAAGAACGGAAAGAGATAAGAACGGGGCGATCGAATGGTTTATAGGTAAGAATTTGTAATCAGGAGCCACTGAACCCCAGAAGCCCAACGTATGATTGTCAGATGCCACACGAAAGATGGCAAAAGACACCAAAAAGCTTTCAAATCATCGTTCTTCTCTCTCTCCTCCCCCTATGACATCCAAAAAACGCCTCCTCCTCCTAGATACACGTGAAATCCTGCAAATTTGAAAAAGAACCCGAAACCAAAAAACAAAAGAAAAAAAGGCAGTCCACGTCAGCCCTAGGAAATCTGGGCCGAGCAGTGAGGTTTCGCCATGTCATCAGATAAGAGGGCTTTTGTCAGTGAATTTCTAGAGAAAGAACGAGAGGGGGGTCCGCTCCTGCAGGTGGTATGGGTGGCACACCCTCAAAAAAATCCAATTTGGAGATCCAACGATCCGCGCCCATGATTAGGATGACGTTCCCTCGAAGTGCTCTGCTACCTTATCTTAAGATATCGCAAATGCAATCCAAGTTCCAAATCCTCATTCAGTGTTATTTTTTCTTTTACTTGTCAGGATATTTTTTGGGTTGAGGAAATTTGGGATTTTCTAATGAATTTCAAATAGTTTGTAAACGCCCGTAGCCGCGGGCTTTACGTTCCTTCTCACGTCATCAGAATATCCTCGCAATTCTGGACTCCTACTAAACGCCAAGTTGGCAAGATTTTAGAATTCTCTCGATGTCCGTTTTGGACCGACAGTTTTCCACAGATATGAAGTAAAACTGAGTCTTTAGCGGAATTCAGGAAAAAGAGAAGTGGGGTTTCAAGAACTAGAAAACCATGCCTTGAAATGGATTCAGATGCTTCAGGGGGGCAAAAGAAGAGAAGATCAATCTTTGTCCTTACAATTTCTTAAGACCTCTTTAACGGTAAACTGATAGTTGATCGCCCGGTGGTGAAAAGAGGGTTGGAAAAGAGGTCGATCTAGGAAACGAGGAAGATGAGAAATAATTGAAGTGCTAAGCCCTGTAAAATAGGGATAGAGAGAGCTTTGCCAGGGTGGTCCTCACACAGCGGAGCTGATAATGAGTTTTGTCCCTTCCCCTGTTTCTCCCCCTCTCTCTCTCTTAGCTCAAACAACGAGACTTTAGCCTCTGCTCCCCTTCCCTTCTCTAATGCACTCTGGAGAGAGAGAGAGAGAGAGAGAGAGAGGTCACGGGGAGGAGCAAAAGAGACCCGTTAAGAGTTCTGTAGATGTAACAGATGCACATCCACAATGGCATGCACACCCTGTCTTTGTCTGTCTCCGCATCTCTCTGCTAAATTTTAACTGTGGCATACTCAGAGTCTTTGATACCGTCATTGGTTAATTTTCCTTTCTGAGATATTTCTAAATTCTTATTCCTCTTCTTTTTTTTTTATGTCTAAACCCGCCTGCCGTGAGTCAAGAAAGCTCAGATATATAACTGGGTTTTCCTAGGGTTTTGTGACGCTCTCTCTTTTGAGTGTGTCCCCGGGGTACAAGAGCTAGCTCTCTCTGGTCAGTACGTAGTCATTCAGATGCCAAGCATTTTAAACATTACACTCTCCTGATGGCGTTTTGAGTTCATTTTAGAGCTGAATCGCCCTATGAGTGTAGCTTTTCACTTCACAACTCTCTGATTGAGCTGAAGTTCTTTCAGCAAGAGCTTCGGTAACAAGGTCTAACATTCTTGTACTGTCTTTTGAATCTTTTCCTCGCGAATTCTGAGTAACCTTGCTTGCTTATTATTTCTGCAAATTGGTTCTGTGGATCTCCTTCCCAATTAGCTCATCTACACAAAAAATTTCTGATAGCTTTTGCTGTCCCAGAGAATCTACTATTTCCACAATTGGTTGATTTTCTGGTCAGAACTTGAATTATAGTCCGACTGAATTTAGTCTTCTTCTTGACCCATTGCACTGATTCCTACTCAAGTTGGCAATCTTTCCCTTAGTTTAAGTTTATTCCAGAATAATGGCTTCCTGTCTAAGTGGAGGCAGCAGAACTTATGCTCTCGATCTCGATATCATCAAATCCCCAACAACATCAACCCGAACCTCGCAAACATCATCATCGCCATGTTCGACAATCTCCGAATCCAGCGACTCACCACTTGCAATCTGCACCCGGAAGCCCCGGACACAGAGAAAGCGTCCCAACCAGACGTACAATGAAGCGGCTGCTTTACTCTCCACGGCCTATCCAAACATTTTCTCCAGCAAACACCTGACAAACCATCCACGTGAATCCACCAAATCCCATCAAATCCTCGCTGATGAATCCTCGGAACTGTTGCTTCCTTTTCGAGTCGTGGACGATGATTTTGGTTCCGGGTACTTGCTCCCGCATCACCAGCCAAAGCAAGACAAGTGCTTTTCCCAACTCGAGCCCAAATTCTCGCCTTCTCGCGAAAAGCCTTGCCAGAGCCCAGGGGAGAACGAAATCCAATCCAAGGGCTCGGATTTGGACGCTTGCTGGGAAGGGTTCCAAGAAGATTTCGACGCTGAATCCATCTTGGACGAGGAAATGGAGGAAGGGATCATCGACAGCATCATGGGAAATCTCAGCGCCGACACCAGTGCGTCCCATCGAACGTTGTACAGCGACCCGGTTTATGGGAACCGACCGCCTCTGGGATTTGGAATGAGAAGAGGAGTGAGCGCGTGGAGAGACGTCAGCGAAGTGAACTGGTGGAACTTCCCCACCGTCGATGTCCGCGAGATATCCCCGAAGCTCAACCGGAGCTCCAGTTCGGCGGAGAAGAAGAAGAGGAGCAAGGTCGAGAAGAGCGCGGCCGAGTCCAGGGACACGGAGGAGCCGCCCAAAGAGGACCCCACTCCGAAGCCGATGGAAGGGTTGCTGCTGAAACTGAACTACGATGAGGTCGTCGACGCTTGGTCCGGCAAGGGCTCGCCGTTCCCCGACGACTCCGACGGCGCCGGCAATGACGTCTCTGTACGTTCTCTAATCCCTCTCGCCTGCAAAAAAATTGCTTTCTTTTTTTCACTTAAGACAGGCTCGATTAGTTGGCAAATCCAGTGTTCTTCGCGCTAGAGCTAACTGCCAAGTTGCCGTCCGTTCATTAACCGGTTGCGTTTCATAAAGATTACATTTTTTCTAAAACCCTGATTCTAATTTATGATGTGTAATTATTAATTGCTAACAAGTTAATTGCTAACGAGGGAATGTTTCGTACATGCTTCCAAGTACAACTAGAAAGTTTCAGGGCTTTCGCTTAAGGGGGACCAGCCCTGCATGAATCTAGTCCGTGGGACCCGGCTTCACTGTTACCAGGCCGACTCTAGTTTTTGTTTTCTAGCTGCCAATCATGCGCTCATTAGACTCCCTAAAAGACAGATTTTTGGGAAAAGTTTCCCCTGTTAGATGGCTGATTTGAATAAATCAAATGTCTGATGGAATATGCTATTTGGTTCTGAGCTGTGAATTCCTTTCGTTCGAATCCTTTTCATAGAAACCTTATTTAGATCTGTCCTGTTTACAAATTTGTATTGACCATTTTGTCTATTTTGGGCTCAATGTCTTCCATGTAATTGACAGGCGAGGTTGGCCCAGATTGATTTGTTTTCGGAGAGCGGCGGACTGAGAGAAGCAAGCGTTCAGCGCTATAAGGAGAAGCGGCGCACTCGCCTCTTCTCCAAGAAGATTAGGTATCAAGTCAGAAAAGTTAATGCTGATCAACGGCCCAGAATGAAGGTATATATCATCTCTTTGTAGCTCCAAAACATATGACCCAATTATCTCTGGGTTGTCTGCATTTGATTAGAGAGTAATTAGGTAATCCGATCGGGTCCTCCCCATCAAACACATTACTCCTTGAGAGAGAGAGAGAGAGAGAGAGAATCTGCGTCGATTATTAGAACCATAACCTAACATGATACGAAACTTAGCATGAACAAGAATACTCTTCTCCTGCCCTCAAGATTTCGATCCGGGTTTAGAACTAGAAGCTGCGTCCATCTGAACGTGCAAAAGCTTTTGACCCTTCTCATTTTTTGGCTAGGTTTTTCACTGTCCAAAGACATGCACGCAGAATAGAGGTAGATCTGCTTTTGCTAAAGATTTTAAGTCCGTGAGATAACGACAAGACATTGACATTTGCGAGCAGAGGTACTGTCCTGAAAGAGGCTGCTTCTCTAACCACGTTATGTTCTTCAATTTTTGCAGGGTCGATTTGTGAGAAGACCGAATGGGAGTACGTCCGCGTCGAAGATGAAAGGATGACAACCTCCTACCAGTTGCTTACAGATAAATACAAGATTTAAGAAGATGGTCCTGGTTTTGTTTTTCTTCATCATTTTGTTATGTAGTCCCGAAATGCCTTTTTATCAGGCTTTGTCGTGATCTTACGGGGAACATAAAACCTTTCGATAGGAAACAAGCATTTTTCTCAGATCGTTGAACAGCGGCTATAGAGAAGAGCATGGCGATGATTCTGCTCTGCTAACCGAGGCTCGTCTTTCATCGTCTATCCTGTATCTTCATTTTCTCGTTTTAGAATTTGCTTTGTCCATGACCGTTAATTTGTGAGCTCTGACCACGTTCAATGTCATTTAAAATTCGAAATAAATCAATGGATTGGAAAATCATGTGCTTTTCAAACAACAATTTTCTGGTCTGTTCCGAGCAGTAACACCCTGAAAGAGACTAAATTCATAAAACATGTCAAGCTCTGTGCCTCACAAGTGTGAATTTCGGCCTTCTCTCGATAAAAGAAAGTTATAAATAATCAATCACCAGATTAAAAAAATACACGAAATCGATCGAGATAATTTCATTGTTAAATCTAATAAAGCGCAGATACGTTGCAAAGATAAAATGATAATTCGGAAATTACAAACTAATAATTCGGTTGTCACGATCAAAGCTAATTTGGTAAATCATATTAATTCAAATTGAATGCCATCATTGGAGCTTCTATTATATTTAAGGAAATTGAACAATGCAAAATTCTGAGTACAAACTTTTGTCATGGTCAATATACCCATTAGAAAATCGATACTTAGGCATCTAAATGGTCACATAAATTGGTTAGGAAAAATGACACAAATGATCTATAAAATTTTAATTTGTTTAATGTGATCTATGAATTTTTATCCAATATGCAATATGATCTTTGAATGCGATTCTTAAACTTTAGGTATATGTTCAATCTAATTCATGAACTATATAAAAATATTTGATGATGTCCCTAATCTTGAAACAATGAAAGAATGACATTAATTTTTTTTTTTCATTCAATTTATGAATTACATTGATTGCGCACTAAAAATTTAGGGATTACATTGTACAAATTAAAAGTTTATTAGCCATATTACACATTAGATTAAAATTTATAATGATATTAGTTAAATAAACAATAAAAATTATATTGTATATTGAATCAAAATTAATGAATTATTTGTGTCATTACCCATCTTAAAAAGGAAAACAAGAGGACGATACCCTTTTATTTTCTTATATTTTAGGCACAAATCAAACAAGAAAAGCCGTCGTTGATGGAAGAGTGAAACGAGGCCGAACACTCCAGAGGCTCTTGACACAGCAGACAAACATCGACGAGGTCTTATCTTCTCAAGAGCCATCCATTCATCCTGTATTCGCCCGAAACTCGAAGCACGCTCTTAACATTTTCGAAGGCAAAAAGGAAGATAGGGAGATGCCAACTTTGAACCTGTACACCAACGTGCCGGTCGACACGGTCGTCGCCTCTGACATTCTCAAGGACGCAACCAAAGCGGTCGCTAAGATCATCGGCAAGCCTGAGTCTGTTAAGTGCCGTTTTTTTTCCTTCCTTTCGTTTTCATTAGGGCCTAAATACTTGCGGATGACGTGCTATTTGCACTGCTCACGCACTGTTCGACGATATTTCCATGTGAGCAACCGACGCAAAAGACTTCATTTTGATATTCGCAATGGGGCTCTGTACTGATTTAGAGACATGGGTCGGGTTTTGTCTGTCGTGCAGTACGTTATGATACTGCTGAATGGGTCTGTGCCCATTGCATTTGCTGGTACTGAGGCCCCGGCTGCATATGGTGAATTGATATCCATTGGAGGCCTTGGACCCAGCGTCAACGGCAAGTTGAGTTCCACCATTGCGGAGATACTCGAGACTAAGCTTTCCATTGACTGCTCCCGGTTTTACATCAAGCTTTATGATGTTCAGGTTAGTTCACATTGTTCTGCTCACTGAAAATGATGTCTGCATTGTTTTATTTGGCTTTTGCTTCTCTTCTTGCACCACATGGTTCCATCTGAACGACCAATGAATATCATGCAATCCTATCTTGCCGACAAATAGGACATTCATGCATGCGATTAATACTCCACATCGCAGATATTTACAGTTTGGTTGGAGTGAATCCTTTCATGCAACAGTGAGTTGGCTTGCTAGTTTGTATAGGGTGAACTGTAGGGACTGTCCCTTAATTTACTCATGGCCGTGGGACTGGAATTTTCGTGGGGCAGAACTCATGAATCTCAGCCTCTGGCGATATCTTGCTATTTGAGGAAGAAAGATTGAACAAATGTGCTGTTATCTTGCTATTGCAGCAGTATCGTTCTGTTGGTCTAAAAAAACATATTATATCAGGCCAGAAGTCCTAGCGTAATGGTGACTAGATACTATGCATCTCTTTTCCATCTTGAATTGCTCTTGGAGTGTCGTTAGATCTCTTGCCAAACTAACAGGTCCAGGCATAATAATTGAATTTGCTGTGTCCATGGATGGAACTTGGACATGATTTTCTCTTGCCAAATCCTGTTTGGATAATACTTTTAGCAATTGCTCTGGCAAAGAAGTGCTGGTAAAGAGAGTTGTGATTTCTAGAGCTAGCAATGAGGCACATGCATTTGCTTGCATGTGCCAAAAGAAGGTATTGACTAGAGATTATGTAACTCAAGGAAGAGGACACAAAAAGTGGGAGAGAAAAGTTGGTAAGGTAGGTGGTTTAGGAAGTGAAGCGGTTTAATGAAAGCAAATTTTGAAGGTTCAAACATCACCAGAAAATTTCTGGGGAATAAATTTGTACAAATAAGAGAGGAAAATCTGTCTCTGCAAACCATAACAAAAATCATTGTCCATGTAAATGCACGTTCTAACTCAAGACTATGAAATCCAATCTCCATGGTTCTCGGTCTGCACAATACTATTTAAAAGTTCAGAAGGAATAGGAACCTTACCTTTCAATGACTCATTAACCTGAAGCATCTTCTTTATCCTTAGCTAACATATTATATTTGCTTATGTCCAGAGATCATTTTTTGGATTCAACGGTTCAACTTTTTGACCAGCAACATCTGTAACAGATCCCTGGAAAGGTCGATGCTTTGTGCATAAGCTCACTACTAGAAATACTTCTGCTGTATCAGCCCCATTGGGAGATACCATCACAGACTGCTAGCTTGTAACTGCATTGAATCAACTACAGAGTACATTCGCGTCATAAATTTTAAATGTCCCTTCCTGCTCTATTTTCTTCTTCTCGTTTCAAGGCATTATTGTTCAGGCTCCCATGTGAATATGAATTTTAAGTCTAAGAGCAGCCGATAACCAATTGTGCTCTAAGTTGAGTTCCTGAGTTACTTTGCACCGGGGTTATGAACCTGGTCATGCGATCTCTTAACCTCTCTAGTGGCCGAGCGGTATAATATAACATATTGCGCTTGTATTCCCTCCGGTTAACAGCCAACATTTTTATCTCTTTGATCAGTAGAGCGGGGCTTAGATATAACAAATCAAGTCGCGGGGCTTAGATATAACAAATCAAGTCAATTTATCTATGGTTAGACGTCCCGTTATGCTAAATGGCGCGGGGCAAATCCATAAACCATTTCCTGTAGCACGTCTAACTTTTTGTTAAATACAAGCCACAACAATGATAAAGTGACTTGGGTGGAAATAGATTGGCAAAGGTATAACAGTCCAAGAATGGTTACATAATTTTCTTTCTTAGGGCCTGGACGAGAACTTTTTTGGGAAAAATTTGGCGGGTAACGTTTTTGGTCACACTATCTAGGCCCTATTTGTTAACGTTCTTTATTTATGTTTATGAATAAAATTTATGTTTTTTTTTTTTAGGGAAACAAAAAGAACGTAAACGTAAACGTTTGTTTGCGTTTTTGTTTCAAATCTATTTTTTTATTTTCAAGAACACATTTGGAACAAAAACTGAAACAATTTTTAAAAACAAATGTTTTTTCTCTCCTTTTTTCAAATTTTCTTTTCTATTTTTTTCTTTTTTCATTTTCTTTTTCTTTGGCCGGCCGCCGGCCCGGCGAGCCCGAGCTCACGACCCAGGTGAGGCTTGCCGGCATGGCAGTGGCCCAACGAGGCCAAGCCTCGCCGGTGGCTGGGCGAGCTTGGGCTCGCCCAGATCCAAGGTGAGGCCGAGCCTCGCCAACGCGGGGCAAGGCTAGGCGAGCTCCCGGGCTGCGGGATCCGGGTGAGCCCGAGCCGCCTAGCCAGGTGAGGCTCGGCCTCGAGGGCCGGCGAGCCTTGTCGTGGCTGGGCGAGGTCGCCGGCCCTCGTCGGTCGATCGCGGGCCATGGTCGAGGCCGGTGACCGGCCAAAAAAATAAAAAATTAAAATTAAAATAAACAAAAAGAACATAAACCTTTTTTATTCAAACATGTTTCCTGGAGCAGAATTCTGCTTTTGGGAATAAGTGGAGTCGAGTCAATTTTTCACACTTGATGGTTGTGTGATCCAATTGGAATGAAATGTGCTCGAAAGCAAGCCACAAGGATGATCGCTGATAAAAATCATGAAATATCATAGAGACAAAAGAATTCATAAACCAATCACACTAAGCAATGTTATTATCTCAAAACATAAGTCTCCTCTCAAATCATCATCATTAAGAACATGAAGTAGCTGTCCTTTTGTTCTTTTGCCCGGTTGAAGTGGCTGTTTGGTCCATTTTAGGCAAGGATCACCTCCCATATATCATACTTCTTGGCCTCCTTCATCTCCACTGGCTTCTAAGATGAAAAAGATACCGTTACTAATCACCAAAAACTGGCCTAGCGTTGGAACGAGATTGAGTATGAGCCAGTGTTTGGATCTTTAACAGCTTTGAAGTTGTCAACGCTCATCCCAAACCGGCCCAACACGGAGTTCCCCATCTCTTTCAGCTTCCCTGCAGAGAACATAGGGTCCAGCACGATTAGTATTTTCACAACAGAACAGAACACTAAAGTCATGGCAATATCAGTTAACAGACATGATACTTCGCCAGACGTATTACCTGGAACATGGACAAATTCTGTATAGACATCACAAGTTTAAAAGAAAAATGTATTCTGGTTCTTTTAAGTGGATCTCATCATATAAACCAAGATAATTAATTGGTAATTGATTGACGGCAAATAAAGTTAATGTCTCAAAGGTTATTCATCAAACTCACCAATCATTTCTTCCTTCATCTTCTCTCTTTTTTCCGCAGCAAGTGGCTCCAAGTGGAGAATGGTCTTCTTAGCTTGGTTGTTTGAAGGGTCCAATTCCAAAATCTTTTTGTTATCTGCAAACCGTTATGAAAACAAGTTCAGAAAGATATAAAGACCAAGTCGGACATCACACAAGCACTCTCTACAGTTCAACCAAATTTAGACAATAGTTATCAGAAGTTGAAAACACCTTAAGGTGGCAACACCACTTAATACGAGGAGCTAGGGACTAGAACTGGTGGTTGTCACAAATTTTCATTCCTACCCAAAATAAATAAATTACCTGAGAGAATAATGCAGAGAAAACTCTATAATCTTAAATTCTTGCAAGTTCCTCCAATAACAAACCCTCAAAAATCAATATGCTTGCCCAAATCCACTTCATTACCAACATATGTGCCCTTTATATGACTGACAACTAGAGAATCAGAGGAAGCATGAACAGCAAATGTTCATTACTGTATGATGAAGATAGCCAATTAAAATTTGAGTTGAAGAAAGCTGTGAATGATTGACACTCTAATTTGCAGAAGAGTGATGCAGAATTAATCATCTCGAATTTATGCCTACCAGCAAGAGCTTCTTCGTAATTTTCTAGCTTCTCATGAGCTTCACTTCTCCTGACCAATGCTTTCATATATGTAGAGTTCAGTTCTAATGCTCTGTTGCATTCCTTGATTGTATCTTGATAATTACCCTGAAACACATAGAAGAAAATTAAAGGCTATAAAAGTGAAAAAATGGAACACACATTAGGCTTTAGATTGCTCCATAAAAAATAATTAGAAGAATCTTGATCAAGAACAGTAACAATCTCATCAAAAGTTATAGCATCTTATTGGCAATAAGGCTCAGATTCTGTCGCTTTAGGAGTGCATCCATATGCATGCAATTGAAGGCTATAAAAGTGAAAAAATGGAACACCTTAGGCTTAGATTGCTCCATAAAAAATATTCAGAAGAATCTTGATCAAGGAGAGTAACAATCTCATTAAAAGTTGTAGCATCTTATTGCTAAGAAGGTTCAGATTCTGTTGCTTTAGGAGTGCATCCATATGCTTGCAAATTCTCTTTTCACCAGTTTGACAGCAGGCAGGCTGCTTCTCAAATGAAATTCTTTTCCTTCCCACTCAAAGATTGAAAAGAATGACACTGTCACATTAATCACTAAAGGTGCATACCATTTTCAAGAAACATATGGCACGATTGCCATGACATATTGATCTTAGTTCCACAGATGCAGGAATGTCTGGAGCAACCTTTAAGGCGAGCTCATACTTTAACAACGCCTCCTCATATTGACTATCGGCAAACAGTTTGTTACCTTCCAACTTTGCTTCATTTGCTTGTGCTAAGGCTATCTGCTTTGAAAAGGAAAAACATCATTTATTAAGAGAAGAAAAAGTAAGAAAAAGTTTGGGTCAGAGAGAAGAGAGAGAGAGAGAGAGAGAGAGAGAGAGAGAGAATTCATAATTGACAAGAAAATAACGATAATAAATTCATTTCATTGTTTGTTTCCCCTTTTCTTTGGGGGGAGGTGGAATTAGAGTATTGAACCTCATTATCAAATAGAATATCATTATGGTGCGCAATTTCCATTCATTGACATATGTAAACAATGTTATTTATCCCTAGAGAAAACATTATAACATTATAAAGACAAAATGCAGCATTGAAGTCTTGAGATAATTGGAGAAACTCGGATGCTCGGAAGTTGTGATAGTACTACTAAAATATCTCTGTTAATGAAGAGATTACGCTTTATATCTGCCTTAAGGTAGCCCAAAACTGCGATTTTTCTAATAGGAACCAACCTAAACAGCATGAATTTTCAAAGTGCATTTGGCTGTTCCTTCAGTCTACTCTCATAAGATGTTCTGAACAAATTTCGACTGAGTTGGAAAATGCACACCAACAGCTCAATAAGACAATGAAGAATCCGTGCAAGCAAAAATCAGGGAGAGTACACTGATGAGGAGAATGTGCCAACGTAAAAAGGAATCAAAGCCCTTCACATCAGAATTTCTTTTTGTGTTCATCTGCTCTCTATCAATCTTCGAAGAAGTACAGCCTAAATAATAGAGCTAGTAGACTTCTCGCACGTAATACTCATATCTGACACTTCATCACTGGCTTGCCTAATGACAAGATGGGGGAAAACATTCCATCATCCAAAAAGACCCAAATCCAATGAGAAAGCTTCAAAATTCTCAACATCATGCCTTAATTACCAAACTCAAACTCGAGCATCGCCGACACAGTTCCCGTCTAGTCGTTCAATCAAAAGACAAACTTGCCCAGTTTGATGAAGGATCGACCAGACGACATCTTATAGAGGGAAAACTCCCAATCACAGATTCGCGAGCTTGCATGCAACAAGCGGAATCACGGACTGACCTGATTCGACTCATCGTCCGCGGCGTCAATTTGAGAATCGTCCTTTCGAGACGTCGATTGTTCCACCGCGGCATCGATCCCTTCTCGCGGTTCCTGGTGCTGATTTAGGTCAGCGCCGCCGCCGCCGTCGCCAGCGGCGTCATCGGCGTCGTCGGCGTCGTCGGCGTCGACATCGCCTTCGCTGGCGGTCTCGAAGCCGTCGGAGTCCGCATTAACCGTCGGATGGCTGGTGGATGCTTTGGCGGCGTCCAAAGTTTCCTCGGCGACCTTCTCCGGTTCGGATTCGGGTTCGATCACCGCCATTTTCTTCTCCGGTTTGATTCGATTGCAGTTTGAGACGAGGTTGATCGGTTGTTGCCTGCTTCAGGAGCAATGGCTCGGAGCTGTATCCTCGCGACGTTTCTGGAATCTCTGGTTTAACGTGCTTCGGCGGCCCTCTTTGGTTTTGGGCCAACTCCAAGAACCCACGAGCTTTATTTTCCCAAAATACAAAAACATAAAAAAATTTTTGAAAAAAAAAAAAAAAAACTTTTCTAACTCTGCCAACTGCACATTTTTGAAAAAAAAAAACTACACATTTTGATATATTTAAAGTATTTCTAAAAATAAGAATAGCATATGAATTAAAAATTAAAAGGAAAGGTTTCCATTGTGCAAAGGAAAACAACAACAACAAAAATGTGACAAGTTCTTTTACACGTGTCTTGAAAAATCGAAAATAATATTTGGAAGATATTGAGGAATAATAAAAATCGATTTTAAGGAATGGAGGGTGAAAATTAGCATAATAAACAAATTGATCATGTTATCCTCATAAGTCATAACGTCATGCGTTCACTTGATTTGTCAAATCACAAAATAAATAAATAAGCTATAAAAGTATAGTGAATATATTAACTCAATTCACTAGCCTCAATCGAAAAATCAAAAAAAAAAAAGAAGCTCACTAGCCATTTATATAAATATTATGACAATTAAGATAAAAAAAAAATTAAAATAACGTAACTTTTTCATTTGTCTTTTATTCAATTAAATCTCCAACTAACAATGTCTCATAATTGCTAAGGAACTGTCTACAAGAGTATCATGTGATTGGGAGTAGCGTTGATAATATAAAAGCAATTTGCATTTCAATGAATTTCAATAATAAGCAAATATTTCAAGTTGCAATCCTCCTTTTATTCAACAAAAGATGCATTGCCTTTTCATGTCCCCCGGACCGGACCGGACCGCCGCCGATCCAGTTGGCATCGGCCGGTCCGATTCTCAACTCGCGTGCTCCGGAAGCTTTTTCCTTTGGCGGTTAAACTCGAAACCACTTCCCAAATCCCAAACACAACGCACCGCTCCCACTCTGCTCTCCACTGCTACGACCAGATCGTTCATCATCGTCTTCCCCAAATCTCATCCCTAATCCGAAAACCCTCGCTCGATCGATCGGGCGAGGCGCTCTCCACGCCGCCGGCCGTCGAAAATGTCCGGCGACACCAAGCTCAGCGTCCTCGTCAGCCTCTTCAACTGGATGCAGAAGAGCAAGTCCGCCGCCCAGAAGCGCTCCAAGTTCCGCAAGTTCCTCGACACCTTCTGCAAGCCCAGCGACTACTTCAGCGCCATCCGCCTGATCCTCCCCTCGCTCGACCGCGAGCGCGGCACCTACGGCCTCAAGGAGTCCGTCCTCGCCACCTGCCTCGTCGACGCCCTCGGCATGTCCCGGGACTCCGAGGACGCCCTCCGCCTCTTCAACTGGCGCCGCGGAGGCCCCAAGTCCGGCGCCAATGCTGGCAATTTCGCTCTTGTCGCTGCCGAGGTATAGAGTTTCGGACTTGTCGGAGACCATACGATCGCTCGTTGGTTTTGCTTTTGCTACTGCTGCTGATGTTGCGCTATATAGGTTAGGTCGTCATACGAGAGTTAGCACGTGATTTTGGTCTTAAATTTTGAGAGGGCAATAATTGCTGCCATTCGAGCTCTCATTATGGACATGTGTTGAGATTTGAAATGATTTTGGTATGTTGGCCATTCCTTAGGCAATCTGTCTTAACGGTGACTTGAGTTGCTGAAAATAGAGTAAGTACTTTTCATGAGAAACGTTTAGTATAAACTACCATTGTTATAGGAAGTTGAAGAGCATTCCATTGGTGTTTTAACTTGCTTCATTAGTCCGTTCATTGATGTGATGAGTCCAATAAAGGCGAACATGATTTTGAATATAGGTTTTATCATTTAAGCGGCAGAGTCATTGCACATGCCAATTTTTGTTCTGGATTTAATTTCCTTGGGAATTCTAGCAATGTCATTGGCATCAAAATGGATCTCTAAGGTCAACGTTATTTATTTTATTTTATTTTTTTCAATTTTTCTTTGGACTAGGTGCTGCAGCGTAGGCAAGGAATGGCATCTGGGGGCCTAACCATAAGGGAATTAAATGATTTGCTTGACCGTTTGGCATCAAGTGAAAACAGGCAGGCTACTTTCTCATTGTTGTTCCCTGTGGAAATTGTACTCTCAAGTTGTTTGATTGTATTATACTATTGAGATACTTTTGAAGCTTTTATATTTGATTAAAATGTCTTCCTTAAGGCATAAAGTTTCTCATTCTGATTTAGTTGATACGCAGCAATGTGTTCATTTGATTTCATGCCTTTGGGGCACTATACTGCTATTTACACTCGTGTGCCTCTTCCTTCTACGAAATTTCTGAACAGGGCAGAAAAGACTTCTGTTCTTTCTACTTTAATAAAGAAGACAAATGCCCAGGAGATGAAGTGGATTATCATGATAATTCTTAAAGGTGTTGTCTCTTGACTCAGTTTTTGTTAGACTCTTTGCATTTCAGTAATTAGTCATTTCTGTTTATGTTTCTCGCTGCAGATCTGAAGTTAGGCATCAGTGAAAAGAGCATATTTCACGAATTTCATCCAGATGCTGAGGATTTGTTCAATGTCACGTGTGATTTGAAATTGGTATGTGAAAAGCTTAAAGATCGTGGCCAACGGCATAAGCGCCAGGTTTGCTGCTTGAAAAACTTGCTTCAGCTTATATTGGAGAACTCATATTGCTTGACAATTGATCTTTTTATTTTTGCAAAGGACATCATTGGAAGCTGTTGTGGATTTTGAAAATTGCTCTAGTGATAGCATGTGCCCATAAATGTTGGACATGTTTCTGTTCTTATACTGCGTATATCAGTCTTCATATGAAATTTGTCTTTTTGACAAGGGAAAGCAAACAGATACTATGTGCTTTATTTTTGCTATAGCTTTTTTCTAGGTTCTGATATAATATATCGGTATGCTTAGACATGTGCTATATGACGAGAGAATTTAAATATCTTCTTCAACTGGAATTGGGAAAGTAAACCCACGAAAAGACTAGTCTTGTTCTTGCGAGTGCCTTTTGATCTATAGATGTCTTGAAATAATTTATCTCAACATGCAATGTGATAATTGTGTTCGTTAGTCTACTCTTAGTACTGTGAGCCTTGATATATGGCACTTCATGTATGCATTTTATAGCATGCACTGGGGATAAGTCTAAATAGATTGCTCTAAATTTATATAGCTTTGAAGTTGTAAGTAGCATGCGTGTTGTTTTCTACCTCTAGATGAAGGCTAAAGGGTGGTTGCCAAGGAAAGGCAGAATGTTTTGCTGTATATCTTGCATCTAAAGGATTTCAAACAATTCATATTTTGTTGAAGGAACGGGGGTAATCGCTGTGAAATGGATTTTTGTGTATGATACCCATTTATGAGTGTATAGGATGGGGACTTGGGCATGGATTTGGTATTGTAGCATTTAGGCTGTTGTTAGTTCTGCATGGCAAGGTTAGCAGCCTTAAAAACCTCTGTTTAAATCGTTTCAGTTGGGCTATATACTGAAAGGAGTAGTAGAAATGGCTCGATTGAACTTGAATGAATATTGATCCATTGATTTTGTGTTAAATTATATAGTTAGGCCCTCTCGGGGTTGCCCATAATATATTTTTGGTACTTTACGTTTATCATTTGCTTATAATTGGAAGCTTTTACATTCACCAATGCCTCCCCTATCATGTTTGGCTTATAATTTCAGTTATTTACAACTCTCACTGGGACTAGATTTTCAGGACATAGAAGTTGGCAAAGCTGTTCGTCCTCAACTTGCAATGAGAATTGGCAATGCAGCTGCTGCATGGAAAAAGGCCTGACATCTTACTATTTTTGCTGAATTTATTATGGATTGAACCTTTTTTATGTTTTTCATTTTCTAACTGCTGCTGTCAGCTTTCTTTGGTTGATATTGATTCATTTGGAGCTTTTCTGGCTTAGTCAATGATATTATTCTCTGTGAGATTGCAAGGGCTTGACCTAGTGGTGGTCAACCCTTGCTAAAACTTGATGAGGTCTTGGGTTCGCTTCCTATTTTCCAGTTTGCATTTGCTTATTTAAAGTCAAAGAGCAAAGAAAGGAAATTGGATTATTCTATTGCAGTTATATGTTTTTTATATTAAGCTGCTCACTGTTTTAACAATTTAATTTTTTGCTAATTAAAATTTGCTTTTTCCGATTTAAAAATTTGTTGGTTCTTTTACCAGTTGGCTTCAAGATTGGTTGTTTTATAGATATAGATGTCTGTTATATGCCTTTCTTATTGACTTAGGATTTCCATTATACATAGCTTCATGGAAAGGAAGTGGTTGTGGAGTGCAAATTTGATGGTGACCGCATCCAAGTTCACAAGAATGGATCTGAGATACATTTTTTCTCCAGGTAAGCTTACACATCACACTCGTTATCACAGAGACATGAGGACATAAACATACATGCATTCAGTCAGCTTAGAGTACTAGACCGAAAGAGAAGTAGAAAAAGGAATTTACAGACTTTTTTTATAATGGAAAGTCTTTACGGCAGCATGTCTTTACCTTATGTTCACTTCAGTAATGCATTCTCTACTTTCTCATGATGCATGCAAATGGTGCATTATGTGCAGAAATTTTCTGGATCACACAGAATATGGACCAGGAATGTTGGACATCATAATCAATAATATTGTGGTTGATAGGTAAGCAGTGTTTAGGATTTCCTAAATTGTGTACTTTCCGCATTGGGGTAGATTTTTTTCCTTTCATCTTTTTTCTATTTTGGCTACAAAATGCAAAGGACTAGGTTCTTGTATATTGACCTGATTGATGCATAAAGTGATGTTAGCCTACTGTGGGGTGTCATTTTCTCTCCTCAATTAGCATGCAGATTTTATTCTGACTGGACAGAGTTAAACCTAATTGATGCATAAGTAGCGATGGTAGACTGGATGATAATTTTAAGTCAGTTGCATGATAAGTGCCAAAAGCTTTCGCTGCTCCCATGTCTTACTAATGATACCATGGTCCTCTTATTAATGATAGGATGTGTGCCCCACATAGCATTATTGATATTTGTCTTAACATATTTCTGGAAGGATTTATAGACATCTACTTTGATGGATCAAATGAGCCTGAGCTGGAGTGTTCTTTTCATATTTATCCTGTGCTCAGATGCATCCTCGATGGTGAGATGCTGGTTTGGGACAAGTCTGCGAATCGTTTTGCCGAGTTTGGCTCAAATCAGGAAATAGGTTTCCCTCTATGACCTTAATATCATCCCAAAATGTTTGTCCATTTGCGGTGTTTACATCAGGGGGAGAGTATCTTTCCTTTTTAAGTGAAGTTCATTTGTATTTCTACAGCAAAGGCAGCAAGGGATGGGCTTGACAATGATAGACAGGTTAAACTTGTCGAACGTGCTCACTTTTTGTGTTGCTGAACTGTTCTTACTTTAATAAATTTTCCCTTGTGAATGCAGTTGTGCTGTATCCTTTGGGTGACTTGGCCTATATCTCAGATATTTTCATTTGGTTTTCATGGGTAGAATATACTGACAGTCTTAAGCACGCCTAATGAATCATGTGTAAGTACAATGTTGAATTCGGATTTTGGTATTATACCAATATAACTATAACAATGAAGCTCTTTAACTCACTTAAGCTTTCTCTTTTTCCCTTTCTCAATGTGATTTTCATTTTATTTCAAGCATCTTTCTACTGATTTATTTATGTTTGTTGTTGTGTGTAATGTAGTTGCTGGATAGTAAGACTTAATACAGAGAATTTGCATGAACAAACCACGGTGTAGTGATTTCCTATAACATTTGACATTTGTAGTCACTACTTGCCCCATGGTCACTTGTCATCATGTCTATAATCGCTGGACAGCATTATAATAGGTGTAAGTGCTAAAGGAAGTGCCTCTTGCGTCATTTTCACCCATCTAGATGTTATGTATTTAAGATGACATTGCTTTCCAATGTCACGTAACCTAGAGCCATCAGGGAGAGGGAGGGAGGGAGAGCCGTTTCTTACAGACTTAAGTATGTTGTGGTGATAGTCTCAGGTCATCCTCTTAACCTTGAACAAGCATTATGTGACTTACAAACCACAGACTTGAAATCAATGATAACACTTGTTGTTCATATCTTTCTCTATCATGTTACTACTATTTTCATATGCAAGACGTCATCAAACTGTCATTATCTGCTTAACAACGGATTGTTCTTGTTAGAATATTTAAATAATAAACTATGCCTTCATTTAACAGCTTAAGCTTTTAGAACAATTGGCAGTGGTTCCACAAAATCTCACATGGTATTAGAGCTATGAGATCCTGAGTTCAAATCTTCCAGGCCCCTATTTGCCTTCCCAATTAAATTTCCACGCTTAGTATTAGGCAAAAGACCAGACTAAGCGTGAGGGGGAGTGTTAGAATATTTAAATAATAAACTACGCCTTCATTTAACAGCTTAAGCTTTTAGAACAGTTGGCAGTGGTCCCACAAAATCTCACAATTCTCAACTTTTAATCACCCTCTACCTGCAAAAGTTCTTTATCTAGTAAGATTGACTTTTTACACACTATTATTGTTGAAAGTTCAAGAGTGTTGGTCCTTCATACCAAATTATCAGTTCACATCCAAAAGAAGACCATACATTTTGTTCTTCTTAACACGGCCATGACCAGATGTTGCATTTGACATCCTGTATGCTGGGGATACCAGTGTTATTCACCAAACTTTGAAGGAAAGACAGGAGCTTCTCCGAAAAGTTGTGAAGCCTTTGAAGGGTCGTTTGGAGATCTTGGTACCTGAGGATAGCCTCAACAGTCAGCGTCCAAGGGGTAAGAGATAAATCTGACATTTTTGCTCACATTCTGACAAGGTAAATTCTTGTTAACTGCAGTTCTCCTGTTTGGCTTTCAGGGGAGCCTTGTTGGACTCTTATCGCGCATTCTATGGATGATGTCGAGAGGTTTTTCAAAGAAACAATTGAGAACAGGTAAATGTTCAGTTGTCTTCTCCTTTAACTTTGGGATACAAACAAGGCTTTCCTTTAAATATGCTTTGATAATGGAAAAGTAATTTTGTTTTTTTTTTGTTTTTTTTGTCTTTTTGTTTTTTTTGTTTTGTTTTGTTTTTTTTTTTTTGTTTTTTTTTATGGTCTCTCATAAGCTCATAGTGTGTAAATTTCTAACCCTAACCACTATTGAATAAATACAAATTTATATTCACAGAATTTGCATGTGATTTGTTGTTCTGGCTTTCTTCTTCGTGAAGCCTGCAAGAGGGCATTGGTTGTAATATTTTTGTGGGGATCAATTTTTTATTTTATTTTAAAAGAGCCTGAAAAGGGGGCACTTGTGTAAGGCTGTAGTGATGGGGATCAATAAACTTAAGTAGTGCATTGGCAGTGTGGGATAGGAATTTTTGGTAATTAGCAGCCTGTAGAGGTTTAGAAGACTAGAGACTTGACTCTTGCAAAATGCTTTCCTTCTAACAACTTTATTAACTGTGAATTGGCGTAGGAATTTCCAATAGAAACATCACATGACAAGTATGTGACCATCTTTTGACGTACTTGGGAAGATTGTGATATATGGTCTAGATCTGTTTATCTAATTGAAGTACTTCTGGATTTTAGAGATGAAGGAATTGTCTTGAAAGATCTCAGTTCCAAATGGGAGCCAGGTGATCGGAGTGGAAAGTGGTTAAAGCTGAAGCCAGAGTATATTCATGCTAGTACGGATTTGGATGTTCTTATCATAGGTAAAATTTGTTAAGCTAGTACTTTCCCGTTTGGAGCATCACATCCTATTGTTTTGATTTATATCCATGTCTCATGCTCTGATAGGAGGATACTATGGATCTGGGCGTCGTGGAGGGGAGGTGATTTGTCAATTCAGTGCAGTGTCCATTAATCTTTTGTCACTTTCTATGATGTATCTTAGTTAAGAATAATATATGGATTCTACTGATATGCAGGTGGCTCAATTTTTGGTTGGTCTTGCTGAGCGTCCACCTGCAAACACATATCCTAGACGGTACTTTTTGGTTGCTAACTTGCCTTAAATGTATCCTTCCCTATGTAATATATCTGATGTAGCCTCGGCGACCAATTAAATCTTTACTGGTGTAGTTTTCATTTCTGAATGAAAAGCCCGATTAAGTTTGCTTGAAGGATCATGGACAATCTGATTCTTGTGATAGGGTGGCATGTCTGCCCTAAAAATTGAGTTTTTGCTGCATTCAGAAGAAAAAGGGCAGAGTTGTTGAATGAATGTAGCCAGGATGAATGAGCCACATACATATTTTGTTGCATGAACATGCCTGTGATCGAGTTATTTGATGGCATGTAGTATATGAGTTGCCTGTGTGAATAGCATACTTTGCTATGTATCAATTTTTGTTCTTTCATCTTTTCTATTATGCAATTCTCTTCCTAAATAATTAGAAAATGGCGCATTGATAGAAGAATTTGGCAATATTCTTTTGTGCTATTTGATTGTGTAATGGCATAGATGTTATGCAATTACAAAACAGATCGAATGTATGAATAATTCCATGCGTTGAACTTGTTGCAGATTCATTTCCTTTTGTAGAGTGGGTACCGGACTTTCTGATGAGGAACTCGAGGCTGTTGTCACCAAATTAAAGCCATACTTTAGGTACAGACTCCTTTTTATCTAGTCAGGTAGATGTTACAGGAAGACATTGCTCTGGCATTTTTCTTTACTAACCTGCATGATGAGATAATAGTGACAAAGCAATGTAGATGTCCATCTCAGATCTCTTTCTTTAATTACTCTAGCTTTTTTTTGTTGCATTAGCTTTTATTACGATATGGTTTTCCAGGTTAATTTTTTGGATCATCAATTTTACTTGTCTTAATGCATTAAAGAGATATTAATGACAGACTGCTTGTGCGAAGGTGCAAATTGTCTAACAAAGATGAAGCTGATAAGCCAGTTTTGTACTGTGCATACCAGCAGTTTTTCCTCTCTTTGGTATCTATAGTGAATGAGTGGATTAATCTCAATTTTCTCTTCAGGAAGTATGAATTCCCTAAGCAGTCACCACCAAGTTTTTATCAAGTGACAAACCATTCAAAGGAAAGGCCAGATGTCTGGGTCGAGAGCCCTGAGAAGTTAGTCATTTTACTACTCTAAATAGCGTGCTTGTTATGTGTTCTCATGTATCAGCACACGTGTGCATGAGCATGGCATAAGTATTATCTTAGAGGTTGTTTGATATTAAAAGCATTCTTATATTTTTTAGTTGATATATGTGTGTATCTTTCTTTGTTACAGATCCATTATACTTTCTATAACCAGTGACATCCGGACTATAAGTTCTGAGGTCTGTATTTGCATGTTTATTACATTTCTGTATTTGAGCCAAATATCTGTGAACTGAAAAGTTAACTTCTGTGCTTTTTGCCGTATCTGCTGCTTGCTTGCTCTTTTTTGATTGATCATTGTTCAGTTTCATTGATGTAGGTGTTTGCTGCTCCATACAGTCTAAGATTTCCACGAATCGACAGAGTTAGATTGGATAAGGCTTGGCATGAGTGTCTCGATGTCCAATGTAAGTAATTTCATATATGATGATGTGTGTTTTGTCCTAGCCATTTTCTTGTCCGATCTAAATCTTCAACTTAAGAGAAAAGAATTGTTTGAATTTGGTTTTCTTCTCTCCCCTTGAGGCTGCAGCTTTTGTGGAACTGGTTCATTCTAGCAATGGTACTACACAGGGGGGAATGGAGTACAAAGGCCAGCTGGCAAGTGGGCTAAAGCGTAAGAGGTCTTCTGACAAAGGAAAGGGAGAGAAAAGGAACTTGACCATTGTACCATCTCATTTCATGCGAACTGACATTTCTGGCCTTAAAGGGGAAACTCAGATATTTTCAAATTTGATGTTCTGTATCCTTTCTGAGCGCTGGTTTTCCTTTTCTTATTTCAGTTGGTGGTATGATGTAACTGCTCCCTTATCCTGGTGGAAGAGGATAGTGGATCTTTCATTTTTACATATACTGTATAACTTTAGTTGTAGTCAGCACACTCCCTTATGCACTTCTACCTCAACAGTAGCTGTTTTGGTATTGTATGTGGTAGATACTTTTCTGACGGTATTTTTGGAGAAAATATAAAGACGTGGGATGGAATATCACTTTTGGAAAAGATTTCATGTGTCATATGGTCATGGTTTCTGCTTTTCTCAGTTGTCTGAAGATGTTCTCATAATACAATCATTGTGAATCAGTTTACTTGTTTGGTTCATTTCGTTTTGTTGAATCTTGATATATCCAGGAGATATGAGTCAGTTGATTTTTCTGTGTTTACATGATATATTTCTGTTATACAATTTGTTAACCTTCACTGGGCTAGATTCTGACAACTATGCCTGCAACTTGGAAGTCCAACTGTATAGGGGAGATAATTGACTTAACATGTTGCATATAGCAGCTCCAATCCACTATTTTTGTTGTCCCTCACATGAGATGCACTTTGCTACTCTTTGCTTAGCAATGTCGACAACATAAGATTTTAGGGGTCCTTTTTTATTCATCTTTGAGAAGCTTTGTGATCTCCTTGAATTTATTCAGACTTTGTAAATGTTCCTCCGAACCTTTCTCTTGATGCGTTGCATAAAATGGTTGTTGAGAATGGTGGCACTTTCTCTATGAATCTGAATGATTCAGTTACCCACTGTATTGCAGCTGAAAGCAAGGGTCTCTCTCTCTCTCTCTCTGGCCTTCTTAAATTGTTACTCTCTTTTTAGCATCATAGAGTCATGTATTTATCTGCAATTGATTCTTGGAAATCTCCTATCTGGTTTCCATTGTACTTACTGAAGGAATGCTTGTGACAGGGATCAAATTTCAGGTAGCAAAACAGAGAAAAGATATTATCCATTACTCATGGCTCCTTGATTCTTGTTCACAAAAAAAGCTTCTTCCTCTGCAGCCAAGGTTAGCTGCACTTTTATATGTCATTCATTTGAAAGGGTGTTCCAAAAACCTTTAGTCCCAAATTTAAATAAAGGCTGATATTAAACGGTGACTCTTACCTTGAAGGTACTTTCTCTTCCTATCTGAGATATCAAAAAAGAAGTTGCAAGAAGAAATCGATGAGTTTTCTGACTCTTACTATTGGAATCTTGGACTCGCAGATATCAAACAAGTAAGCAAACAAATGACAAATGTGATTCTTTTGCGTGTATGCACATATGTGCACATACAAGTTATTTACGAGCTTAATGTGATGTGTGAAACCTCACACGATGGTTGAGAATTTCCAATGGGCATTTTCATGAAATTAGGAAGTCTTGTTATGGACATTCCGGAGCTTCTAATGTTGATAAATTCAGGGTACTTTTTGGAATAGTAAATTTGATATTCGCTGTTTTTATCTCTCAGCTTTTAAATAATGTGGAAAGATCAGAAGACCCTCACCGTGTCAATTATTACAAGAAAAAATTCTGCCCATCAGAGAAGTGGTCACGCTTTCACGGATGCTGCATTCACTTCTATTCTTCAATGAAGGCATTGTAAGAAATTTAGATTTCAGACTACTGAATACATTGTTGCACTAACTTGTTCTACTTTTTTCTAAATGTTATGCCATAAAATTTGCTTCCATCTTTTTCTGTTTGTCAATTATGTTAAAGAAAACCGGAATGGGATCTCTTCTTGAGGCTAATGCAAAGGAGGTTGGAACTGGAAGTATTGTGGTGCGGTGGCGAAGTCAGCAATTATCTCGGAAATGCTACTCATGTGGTTGTAGTGTCAGAACCTGGAACTTCAGTTGATATTGATGTGATCTTGAGAAGGTAATTCATTTCATGCTGTATAGAAATCTTTTGAGGATGCTTGGTCAAATGTCGCTCTAAAATTTGTCATAAAGTTCATAATATATATCAGTGGCTCATCTGCTATAAGAAGTGAATCTGCATCTGTTTACAAATTAGTTAAGTATTCTGAGAGAAATTACCTTTGAACATTGGCTTACCATACAAGTTCAATTTATGTAGTAAACTACTGACAACCCAACCTCTTCTTTTCTATTTTCAATGGGTAGCATCAGTATAAAAAGAGTAAAGAGAAGGAATTACTTGCCCATTCCAAGCAAGTGGCATTGTTTTTGCTACTTGCTTGGATGACTGGGGATTCTCATTTTTTTCCCTTTTATCTACGTTTAATTCATTTGTCTTTCCCTTTCTTGTCTCCTTTTCTCTCTTTGGTGTTTGATCCTGTAACTTTTGAAATCTACTACTGTTGAGTGGTGTACTGGCTCTCTGTAAATATATTATGCACTTAAAAGTCATTTGCATAAATGGTATCACCAGTTTTTCATATTAGGATCAGTAAAAACATATGTGTACATTCCTTACTTTTATAACTGAAATATATTGAGAGGTTTTGAAGTAATCTAGATTATGATTTTCAAATTTTTTATTGAAAAAATCTAGTAGGAAAATTGAATGACTGTATATCTAGTTTTACGGACTCCCACATAGCATAGGTTTGAGCTAGTTTGTTGAAGTTCTACTCTATCCTCGAGGCAGTAAATTTATTGGTAGTCATGAGCATTACTGTTCTATATGATAGCTTTGGGGGAGCTAGTTGGTTCAAGCTAAGTAGTGTGCCTGTGCATGTGTTGAAATGGTTTTGGTTCCTCCTTGGGGAGTCTCTTTCGCGATGTTCAATCTCTCTATGTTCCACAGCTTAAAGGCACCAGAGAAACGTCTTCTAAGAAAGAAGAGATTGCATGTAGTTGATTTCAAATGGTTGGAAGACTGCATGGAAAGAGGCGAGAAATTGCCTGAGGATCCGTATTACTTGAAAACTACTTGGACAGAAGAGTCAGACACTGCTTGGATAGAAGAGTCAGACATGGGAGTCTGGTGAGTGCATTCATCTCCATGCTTGGATAGAAGAGAAATTGAGGGATTTAGCTTTATGAAGAGCTTGCATAATCATCCATGTAGGAGTTCTTTTTTTGTTTGAGTAAATAATTAATGAAGGATTCATTAAAAAAAAATAAAAAATCGTGAAGTGATGATGGAGTTAATATGCTGAATTATGTCTGGTAGCATTGGAAATCTTATGATCATGATTACATGAAATTATTGATGGTGTTGGTGACTTGAAAAGATTATTGTAAATTTTATGCGTGAGGGAATAGTAAATTTCTGATGATAATGACTAGAAGAATCTATGTCTCTTATGGGTGGTTGTTTTGCTTTTGATTTTTTTTGTTTTTTTGGTCGGTAGAAATTTTTTGATTTAACAAGCCACCTAACTCTTATAAAATGCTTTTTAAACATATTGTAAGTTCTCGTTTTTTGGCTTCAGAATTACCGGAAAGGTTGTTAGGGACCATCTGAATTATCATTGACTTCTCTTTGCTAATGCATATGCTAAAAAAATTGAAGGTGGTCGCTATTTGAAATTAAGTTTGTGCTGTAAAATTCTTCTGATTGTAGTTTATGCCCGTCTCTTACTGCCCCTTGCTCTGTCTGCTCAATGAAATATGTACTGGTATTAGAACATTGGCGAAGAGTCTATCCTTTCTATTATGGAAGGTAGGACCTGCATCCATCAGAGGTCTATCCTTTATATTATGGGAGGTAGGACCTGCATTCATCAGAGGTCGGTAATGTGATTATAGTTCGGTCTTTATCTAGTCTGGCGTCTAATCGAGACCACCATGATTGAAACAAAGATTGCATGGGACCAAAAAGACATGATTGGTGGTGATTAGGGGTTGCAAAATGTTAGATTGCTATAAAACTAAGGCCTTGTTTTTGTGGAAAATAAATAATTTGAAAATTATTTTCCTTAAAATAATTGCTTGTATCGTTTGAAATAATTAGTGAACGAATTTTTATTTTTCTTTTAATTATCGACAATAATTGATCTCCAAAATATTTTGCAAATGATGAAAATGTTTTTCGTACTTTCATTTTTGTAAGCAAAACAAGTGATCATTTTTAGGAAAATATTGAATTATTTCCACAAAATAAACGCACCTTAAAAGGAGTAAATAAAATGAGAAACTTCAAGTGGCCAATTGGAAGTTTCAGTCTTGGTGACTGGTGGGTTTCGCTCAGCAGCCTAATCACCTGAACAGCACATTATTCTGCTATAACCATTCTGCCGTATCACTGGCGGTTGAGTGGATGGACCATCACTCTGTTCCTTGAGATGTAGAGGGTAGGATCATAAAAAATATAGAAATGTCACTGTATGCATAATAGACAAATTTAATGTTGAGGATACCTTGCTTAGCCTTTTCTTTTATTGGGGTAAATGCTTATTTGTGTAACAAAATCAACAAGATGGACCTTGAAAGGAAATGGTCGGAGAATATAACATTTCATCGATTCATTAAACAATTTTATTAGGTGTTACAGGAGCAATATTCTCTCCTAGACCGAATGTTTGAAATGCTTTAGGACTAATGCTTTCTGATTGTGATTTTAGGGCGTGCATGGAAACACTCCAAAAAAGTGTTTCCGGCACACTTTTGTACGGAAAGTGTTCCCGGGAACAAAAAAAGAACAGAAACGCGTTTGGTTGCGTTTTGTTTTTTTGTTTTTTGTTTAAGACGAAATAGAAACAAAAAAAAAGCAAAAAAAGTTGTTTCTCCAGAAAAGAAACACTTCTGGAAGAAACAAAAGAACAAAAACGTCTCTTCTCTCTCTTCTTCTTTTCTTTTTTTTCTTCTTTTTCTTTGGCCGGTCGCCGGCCTCGGCCATGGCCGGCGACCGGCCGTCGAGGCTCAGCCTCGCCCAGATCCGGCGAGGCTCGGCGTCGCCGGCGCGGGCGAGGCCGAGCGTCGCCGGCCCCCGGCGAGGCTCGGGCTCGCCGGATCTGGGCGAGCTCGAGCTCGCCCAGCCATGGCGAGGCTCGGGCTCGCCGGATCTGGGCGAGCCCGAGCTCGCCCAGCCAAGGCGAGGCTCGGCGTGGCCCGCGCCGGCGAGGCCGAGCCTCGCCTTTGGCTGGGCGAGCTCGGGCTCGCCCAGATCCGGCGAGGCTCGGCCTCGCCATGGCTGGGCGAGCTCGAGCTCACCCAGATCCGGCGAGCCCGAGCCTCGCCGGCTGGGCGAGCTCGAGCCTCGCCGGGGGCCGGCGACGCTCGGCCTCGCCGGATCTGGGCGAGCCGAGCTCGCCCAGCCAAGGCGAGGCCGAGCCTCGCCCAACCACGGCCAGGCTCGGCCTCGCCGTGGGCCGGCGAGCCTCGCCGTGGCTGGGCGAGGCTGCCGGCCCCGTCGGCCGGTCGCCGGAGGCCGGTGACCGGCCGGAAAAAAGAAAAAATAAAAAGAAAGGAAAAAATAAAAAATAATAAAAAATGTTTAAAAATTAAAAAGAAACAAAAATAATAAAATTTAACCAAACGCGTGTTTCGCTTCATTTTATTCGGACCAAACGTTACCAAACGCGTTCTTTTGTTCAAAATTGTTAAACTAAACACTTTTTTGTTTCTGTTCCCAGGAACAAAAAACAGAAATAAATCCATGCGCACCCTTACTATTCCAGCTATTGTTAGTTTCAATATTTTGTACTTGTACTAGGCTTTCCTTTCTGAGGGACCAGCTCTTACCAAAGTAACTAGCAGTAAATTTTTTGCTCGCTGTGTCTTCACTACTTGTCATACTGCTTGCATTAAATTTATGCTTCTGTGTTTATTTCTTCAGCAAACATGAGGCTAGTCAAGAGAACTCAGTTTCCACCTTGCCCAAAGAGGAGGAACGGTTATCGTGTTTTGTGGAGGCGGTGGTAGATGTGAAAGGTAAAGCAGCTTCAGAAGACCAGACTGGTGGCAAAAGAAGAGGAAGACCTGCTATCATCAACAGAAATAGAGGTAAAATTAGTAGCAATCAAGCTGCGAGGAAGCGAACACGTCTGGCAAAGAAACCTGCAAAAACATCGGGAAATGAATCTGATGGAAGCAGTTCTGCTGCTGAAACAGCGCACGCAGATACGAAAAACATAAAAGACAATAGAATTCATGAAACTTTAAAGGATGAGATGGCTGAAAGTCCAGACAATGTGGAAAAGGAGATTTCAGAGTTTTTACCAGGAGGCAGGACAGAAGAGTCAGGGAATGCAGATCCACGGGAAGGAATGTCCAGCGATGGTCAGAAAATGGAAGTTGGGGCGAAGCATGATGACCAATGCATCGGGAAGATTGAGATTAGGAGTGACCCAGTTGAAGCTATGCTACTTGACATGATCCCGAGCCTTGGAATGAGAAAAGTGGAGACAAGCGATCAATCTGTCGAAAGGGAGAAGACAGCCGATCAGTCCGTCGAAAGGGAGAAGCCGCTGGTTGATCCAGTCGAGCAGCCTCAGAAGAAAAAGAAAGTAAGCTATAAGGATGTTGCCAGTGAGCTTCTTAAGGATTGGTAGACTTTCGTCATTTTTTGCGATTGTGGTTTGGCTGTGCTAAACCATTGGGAGTTGATGTAACCTAAATGATTGACAAGCTGTCCATACTTCCCATGGTTTTGGAAGATTGATCGGTGTTAATTGTATCCCTCTTTTGCCAGGCATTTGTATTATGTGTACGCTGACTGAGGTAAAGAGTAATCCAATTTCATGGGCCGCTCTTTAGGCCCAAATCACTCTTCGTTGGGACTTGCGTCGATTATGGGCTTTTTTAGCCCATATTATATGGGCCTAAAACGCCAAACATGAGTTGGGTCCATATTGAATGGGCCTAAAAGTTGTGGGATATCGCTGTTGGGCCTAGTGGGCTCCATTTGGGTTGCTGGGCCTAGACGGCCATGCTTGGGCCCAGCTCGTGTGGAGTCCATAGTCTGAGCCTGGGCCTTGAATATTGCTTATTGGGCAGGGCGCTCAATCTGGTTTACTGGGCCTAGACGGCCATGCTTGGGCCCAACACGCGTGGAGCCCATATCATCTCGGCCTGAGATTTTTCTAATTGGGCCATACGTGCATTGTGCATATGGCACACGTCTGGGCCTGACTTTTTCTAACTGCGCGTATGTGGGCTCTGTTTGGGCCTAGACATGCAGTGGGCCGAACTCGTATTGGGCCCAAAGTCTTGTTGGGCCTAGGCCATTGTTAGGGCGCAATTCTTATTGGCGTAGGCCATGCTTGGGCCCAATTCGTACTGAGCCCATATTGCCTGGGCCAGAATTCTGCTTTTGGCGTAGGGTTCTATTTGGGCCTTTTCTCGTTATTGGGCCTAGTCTGCTCTAATTGTGTTACTGGGCCCAGATGGCCATGCTTGGGCCCAACTCGCGTGGAGCCCATATCATCTGGTCCTGACTTTTCTAACTGGGCCTAGATGGGTTCTTTTGGGCCCAATTATAGTTGGGCCCAGACCTGCATTGGCCCAAACTTGTATTAGTCCCATATTTTCCAGGCTTGAGTTCTAATTGGGCTGGCCCAATTATTGTTGGGCCTACGCCCCGATGTAAGAATTGGGCCTGAGTAGAAGCTGTTTCAATGGGATCAGCCCCAATTCTTTCCTTTTCGGCTCTTCGTGGACACATAGAAATCCCTCGAATTCGGACCAATATTAGCTGGGCCAATACGTCTCCTAGGTCTGTTCCCCCCATTTCACTTAGTATCGTCTGTAATTTCTAGATTAAAGGCCTTGCTAAATGCTGGACCTCCATCTCATTTGGGCAAATTGGGCCCTAACCTCTAAAGTGGGTTCTCATGCTAATATCTTCTCAGGCTCATTTAACACGGTTAGGCGTCCACTTGAGCACAACTCAACCAGTCTTGGCCTGGTCACTGTCCAGCTCTCTAAGAACTAGTGCCCTTTACCCGTGCACTTATTTTCTTCCGGTTAATATTTATTTATTCAATCCAAATCATTAGGCCCAACTCACCCACTCTTGGCCTGGCCACTGTCTAGCGCTATAAGTAGTGCCCTTTACTCGTGCACTTTTTTACTTCCGGTTAATATTCTTTATTCAATCCGAATCATATACTTCCCCCGCGCCCCCGAGCCACCCCCAAAAAAAAACAAAAACAAAAATAAATAAATAAATATATCCAAATCATACGCCAAACGGTCAACTTCTAGCCATTTGGACACGTACAGGGAAGTAGGGCACAGGCTCAGAACACAATATCTCGCCCAGAAAAGCTACAAGGCCCGTCGTTTCCTACGAGGGCCCCGTCAGTCAACGTCTTCCGCCAAGTTGCCAACCACTTTCGCCATCCTCCTATCTCAGCAACGGCATCCAACACAGCAACTCTGACGAACTTAAACATTGCCCAACTAATACTTTCTTCACATGGAAGCTCATCTTCCACCTGCAGAGCAACGGTAATTTTCCAAACTGAACCATTTAAGTACATACAAAATGATAACAGTCGTTCTACACAAATGACAGTCCATGGACACATCATGTTCCAAAGCTTTCACTTTTTCAAGGCATCCTCTTGGAATCGCCCATACCTTCCACATATTACCATCCATACTTTGCTTGCGTTTGAGCCTTTGTAAGAAAGCCTTTTGCACGCCGTTCTGCAAGCTCCATCTCCTTCTGCCTCATATCAAAGTACAGAGAACCAATCTGATGCTTCCTCTTATGCAGTTTGGTAGGCTTCCCCTTTGTTGAAGCAGGCTAATAATGTTCCATGCAAAAACAGGTCAGCACAAAGAGCACATATGCTACAAATGCTATAAAGGAGCTTCGTAATATTCAGCAAAGCATATGAAATTCATATGGACATCTTTTCAAATACGCAAGTGATGCAAAATGGATGTAATCATACAATACTCTTTTTGTCAACCAAAAAAAAAAACGGAACAATAGACTCATTTCCAGAAGTACTCCACATGTATAGGCAGCAACATGAACACCAATAATGCAAATGCTATGTCCAACACGACTTTAAACTTTCTTTTTCTGGTCAGACACAATTTCTAACCTTCTGCAAAGGAAATTTGACAATTCTCCACTTTTCTTCTTCAGAAGATTTTATTGATTACTCCAAGAAACCAAAGAAACATTTATGTCAGATGCATACCACAGGGTACTACATAACTATAAAACATGGTTTGCATTGTTAGTTGGACTAGTTATGTTCTAGTTTAACGACTCTACATCAGAGCGGACAAAGCAAGCAGAACTTTAAACATTGCCAAGTCACTGAAAAAATTGAATGATAGACAATGTTTCATTTAGGACACAGCCAAAACAATTGCACGTGCAAAACGATGAGCTTTAGACAGCAAAGAGAGCCATAGCGGCATACAGTAGTGTCTTCAAGACAATTCACTACATACTACATGAAAATAAATATACAGTCACAGTCTAAGTGAATGTCTGATGACGAAAAGCAATACTAAAACAAACAAGTGCAACACACCCTTATTATTGTAAAGTAGAACTCCCTTGCATTGCACAGCTTGGAAACTGATTTGTTATATTCCTAATTTAATTTTTGTTCTTATTAATGATGGATGAGTAAAGGGACAAGAGTTAAGGTCAGCCCGTGATTTTTCATACATCTAAAAAAGGCCAAGGACACGGTCCTCATAAAAGTTTTGGAGGCTGTTGGAGGATAAAGGTATTATTGCTTGCCTAGAAGCATATCGATGGTAGAAAGGTCACTTCAATTAGAGGATGCTAGGAGGAATAGAGCATTTCCCAATAGCAATAGCCTTACATCTATGATTAGTTTCAAATCCTTATAACTTTGCTCGGAAATAAGCAAGCTTACCAAGAATAGCCAAAATGATAATCCTTGGCATTTTTTTTTTTAAAGATCATACTATGCTGGTGAATAAAATTCCTGACAAATAAATGCAAATATAATTACAAGGACAAACCGGAGAAGTCAAGTTGTTCAATGACAATAGAGGCCAGTGCGGATTTAGCTAAGGAAAATAGTTCAAAATGGAGATCAACAGCTCCATAGAGATGAGTATTTTCTACTAGCCTGCAACCACTTAAATATCGTATATAAAAAAGAGAGATTGAGCATGTTTTGTTCATGCGTGATGACCAATTACAGAATCTCATTTTTCTTCTACCCAAACACTGACACCTAGCCGCTATTTCATCTAGGTTTACACAACATTAACCACCTAGCAGCTGCACTTGCCAAATTATGTTATTTCATAATTTGTCATTTTGTCTTGAAAGTAGAGTTTAATTTAATTTTTTCTTCCTAGCTGAAAACTAAAGACACCATATGTTATACTGCCTGCTTAAGAATGTTGCTTCTAGAGGCTTCCTCATTTGGCAATGCAATTTATCCACCTCCTACAAGCACTTATATGTGGGCATGTATCTCCAATTCTTCACCGTAATGCAAACTACAGCAATTCCCATGCATCCAAACAGTAGACTCCTCCCTTCTCAGCGCTATAGAAAACAGCATGTTTATATGACGTCTTCTTGAATGCATTGTTAGAAGCGAGGATTCTGAGCACACCCAAGTAACTGATAATTTTGGATCTATATGGCATACTTCTTCAAGTGCTATTTCAAAGGTAGATCTAATGTTCTAACTCCAGGGGCAACAGTGAGGTTTCTTGAAAGAAACGCCTTGAAAGTACCATCTTCCTGTTCACCATTATTTTATTATCACTTTCCATGCAAACAGTGGCTATATTCTTCCTCTCTACAACTCTACTGACCAAAGTTTAATGCACTCATGATCAAAGCTCGCTCAACCAAAAGAAGAAACTGGCAAAGGTAAATGGGGGGAGGGTTTCAATTTTCTGTCTGAAAAATAACTCAATACTTTTGACGTAAAACCCCAAATTGCTCAAAGCTGTTCATTCTTATGATGCAAAATCATTTCTATACCTATCCCAATCAATAGTGAGGAAGTCCAGTCACAATTATAAATATACTTGAACTAGGTTGAAGAAATCAGATTTAAGAGCTATCGAACAAGATCTGTTGAACTGCATGGGATGAAAATGCTAATCTGATACATCCAGAAAAAGAAGCATACTAAACTTCACAAACCTCTTTTACTCAATTATTACAGAGTTATCTTGGGAATAATTTTTTACAAGAAACACAAGCTGTTGAGTATCGACCTATATTCCTAACAATTTGATCTTCATTTTGATAATTATGTACAGTATGCAGGAAAAAATCAGTTCATAGCAACAAACAGTCCATAAAGTATAATCGACATTCCAATTAAGAAAGTCACGAAATAGGCCATTGTATTTCATAAATTAACAGTAACATTGTCAAGATTAACCTGAAATCATTTCACTGAATCTCGACCTAATTAAAACTAAAAATTGCAAATTATGAGACTTCAAGTTCAGAGTAATAGGGAGAAAATTAAAAAATTTCTGTATCACTGGACAGATACCAAATAAAATTTACCACCCGACATTTAAGTCCCACCAATTCTATAATGTTGATGAATCACTTGATTGAAATCTAACTAGGATCCAATCATATATTTACACATTGCCTCTTCTGCGTGGGATTGATTTTTTATAATCTTCATAGTGGTTGGTTTTCATCATATACTTAATTAAAGGGGAATACAACTACAACTGCATTAGTATCAGAACATTTCGAGGAGATATAAATCCTGTGTATGGCACAAGGCATTTGATTAGTTTTGAAAAGAGGACAAAGACGAATATTGCCGTGGAAACAAGAAGAATAGATGAAGTAGAGTGGCGCATATGGTATCCTGTACTGCAATAAACTATCACTGAAAATAAAATAATCGATATCTTCCAGCAACAACACCAACATTGTCAATGTTGCGGAGTTTGATAACAATATGTGAACAACAGTAGAAAATGAGTTTGGTGAAAATGAATTGTCTAGTGGCTGGCTGGATACTCAAGGAAAGATATAATTAGAATTTACTGCATCCCTAATGGCAAGACTTCAGTTGACGACAAGATGAGAGAAAATAGTAGGAATGAAACTCCTTTGGGATGGTTTGTCTAGAGGCATCGGCGAGAAGATGTGAAGTTAATGATGAAGATAAAAGATAAAAGGCTCAGGAAGGAGAAAGCTAGAAAGATTTGGTGAATATTTGAAGAAATTTCTTAAGTATTTAATATATATGGAGGGTATACTTCAGGTCAAACGAAATGGAGTACCAAGATCCATGTAGCAGACCCTGCTCAGAAACATGTAGGAGAGTACATTATATGCCACCAAAAACTATAGCAGCAGTGAGTAAAAGCAAAATGTCAGGAAGAAAGATAAGACACTCATAGAATTCTTCTAGTCTACAGTACGGTAACATTGGTAATCAAATTTCAACTAGAGGGGTAGCAGGCAGTATCAATGTTCTACTGATGCTGCAATTAATATGTTTCTCTTTTCCAACAAAAGTACCACTCTCTTGGGTTATTATTAAACAGTTGCGCTAACATCCACCAGGAACATAGGCTTCACCAAACATAGAACATATGAACCAAGGAGGAGAAACTCAGCCTTCCTCCTTTCTAGAATGCCTAGAACAAGCTGCGCTGCCCATGTAACTACACGAGGTTATGGGATCAGCAATAGTTTGAAGTTAAAGAACTACTATAAATCATATGGCCCCACAGGATATCCAACAAAAATTTCAACTAATAGAAGCAATCACAAATGCAATATTAGATGATAATACTGATACTGGTCTTCATACCTGATAAGAAGGTCCAAAAGCAATCCCAGTCAATTTCGCTTGGTCCTGCCTAGGTCGATTCTTCATCAACTCGTCCTGCTTCACCTCCACTATTTCCGCTGGAACTTCATTCCTCCCTCTCTTCCCTGAAACTGTCGCTCCCCTGTCGCTCATCCCCTGCACCACCCCAGTGGATGCCGCAGTTGCATAATCTGAATGATTCGCATAATTTCCATACTCCCCATAATTACCATAGTTCACGTATCCTCCGTAGTATGAGGAATCACTCCCGCTAGCATTCTGATTATAGCCACCTTCATAACTTCCATAAACCTCGTGATACTCATAAGCCCCCCCATTTTGATCAATCCCTGAATCGTAAGTCCCGTAAGTACTATTATTACCGACGTTTTGATCATTACCGCCATTGCTCGATTCCAAGCCAGTAGAACCCACAGCAGGGGTATCGGTCTCAATGACCGATCTCCTGCCAGAACCGGCGGTAGGAAGGGCGCCCAAAGTGGACGAGTTCCGCGGCGCAGGGATGCTCGAGAGGAAGGACATGACGGAGGAAGTCTGAGCCGCGGACTCAGATTCGCGCCTCCGCTTGCGCTCCTTCTCCTTCTCACCCTCGTCATCTTCTTCCTCGTCATCGTCGATTGCGCTAGGGTTCGCGAGCGAAGGGAGAACGGGAGGCCTGAACTGGACGATCCGCTTCGCGCCGGCGTTCGCGCCCGCCGGAGGAAGCTCCGACGGCGGTCGCTGCTTCGGCTGGGGGAGCGAAGAGAAGAGCCTGGAGGAGGAGGAGGAGGATCCGGAGGCGACCGGAGCGGGAGGCCGCGAGCTTCCTTCATCGGAGCGAACGGCTTTGGCGTCGGGGCCAGCAGTAGGAGAAGTTAGGGTTTGCTTGGGTTGGGGGAGGGAGGAGAAGAGAGAAGCGGAGGAGGAGGAGGACGATGATTTCGGAGGAGGAAGAGAAGAGAAGGGGGGGCGAGAGGGCGGGTGAGGTTGGGGTTCGTCGCGACGGTCTTCTTCGTCTTCGTCCGACGAGGCGTAGTTCACCATCAACGATTCCATCGGAGGAGGAGAGGAGGAGAGGAGGAGGAAGGAGGGGAGAGAGGAGGAGATATTGGACTGGGGAAGAAACTGGGAATACCACGATGCTTTCGCAGTAAAGAGAGTCCAACACGGAGGCTCTATTGGGCCTTCGCTGGGCTTTTGTTGTCAAGTCGGCCCGTTGGAAATGGGCCTGGCCTTTCAGGATTTTGCCCTTTTCTTTTTCTATTTTTTTTTTTTTTGGCGGTATTGCTAATGTTGCCAACTATATCTTCGCTGCCCAAGAAGCAAAATGAGTTTTTGCCGTTCACATCCACTTTTCACAATTACATCTTGGTTTTGTACATCATTTCTGACTTCAGAATGGGTAATTCGCAACGTATTTTATACACAGCACCTTGGCATTTGAAAATCTTCACCTTGCTTGATAGATTGAGATAAAAAAAAAAAAAAAAAAAAAAAAGCCAATTGTATACTAATCATACATGCGTCGGTCTCACAGTAGTGTTTCACTATGTTATATTGTTTTTATCCAGTCTTGTACTATTGGGCCTTCATTGGGCTTTTGTTGTCAAGTCGGCCCGTTGGAATTAGGCCTCGCCTTTCACCATTTTGCTTCTCCTTTTTTTCATTTTCTGGGTATTGCTAATGTTGCCAACTACATCTTCATTGCCCAAGAAGCAAACTTAGTTTTTGTCGTGCACATCCAAGTTTCACAACTACATCTAGATTTTGCATGTCAATTCGTGTCAGAATTTATACACGACACCTTGACCTTTGAAAATCTTAAGTTTACCAAATAGATTGAGATTGAGAATAGCTTGTTTTGTACTAATTATACATGCGTCTGTCACGCCTCAATCCTCCAAGTGCGTGCCCATCTCTTGGTGGTCGATTAAATTGCGACATCCTAGTTCGCGTCACCGATCCACTCATTTTAATGCACATGCGGAAACAAATGATTAAATCCCCATACAATATGAATGTGGAATAAAAAAGCAAGGCCACAATTTTGGAAAACCACAACACACTTTATATACATATCAAACTAAGTCATATGCAATACTAGCCAATATATACAAGTCTACAAAAAGTAGAGGGCTACATATCCTCTAAGCATTTGAACTCTCAACAGAATACTCCAGGGTTTCTGGCTCCGGAGAACTCGGGTCTATCATTGAACCATTAGGAGGATTAGTCGTACCATTGCTAAAAGCGATTTCCAACACCGACCTAAGAATCTTAGACTCCGGAAGGGGGCCTTCTTTCGGTCCATTTTGCCAGTAACGATACCATGATCTGAATTGATGGGGTACCTTTTGGGATAAACCCGCACCAACCCAGACAGTGGATCTCACGAGTTCGTAAACCTAGGCTCCTTGGCTCCTAGGAAGAGGAATCTGAGGGTGCTGTTCGGTGACTTTTTTCGATTGGCCAAAATGCTCACGAGGTACAGCCATCTAAGGACCTATAAATGTTAGCCCGTGACAGGGTAAGATAACATCTCAACAAGTCCACCCCCTAAACTTCGATTAGAAAGGAAATACACCTAAAGGTTATCTATGCACACATAAGACATATGACTTACTTTTACCTCAGTTCCTTTCGGTAAGTTAGCATGATTCAATACTCAACCAATCACTTCAATTCAATCAAATCATTGACCAATCAATCCATACCATCGGATGGTATAGCTCATCAAAGCTTATAGATATATAAATTTTATTGCTCGCCAAAGCTGATATATATCTATAGTGCTCACTGAAGCAAATATATACTAGATGCTCGCTGAAGCTAATAGATATCTATAATGCTCATTAAAGTTGCTAGATAATATAGCTGACCAAAGCTGATAAATAATATAACTCACCGAAACTGATAGATATCTATAATGCTCACCGAATCTGCTAGAGTATATTGCTCGCCGAAACTGATCTATCAAGGCTCGCATGCTGATATTGTATACTAATAATCCTCACCAATGTTGTGCGATACTTAATTTTTATTATACCCGATAAAATAATCGTGTATAGATACACGGTCGGCCTTAGCAAAAATACAATAATTTTCATTTTTAAAATACCACCATTTAATATAGTCCATAAGAATATTTTTGGTATTATAAACTGACGCCGATAATCCCCGATTAAATATTTAAATTACCCAATTTTGGGATAAATTCCCAAAATTACAAACATCACTCAACCAACACGATATAGCATTCAATTCAATAAATCAAGCACATCATTGCAATCAGTATGAAATTCCAATCATCGGGGATCCCGATATAATTTTCGGAAAATAATAAATAATTAAATAAATACAAAAAATAATTAAATAAGTACAAATAAATGCCATAAATGCAAACTTAGGCCAGAAAAGCCTAATTAAATATTGACACGGGCCCGGAAAATTTTCGAACCAATCTAGATAAATAATACAACCTATCTACTTACTCTTACCACCTAACATGCAATAACGAGTAATTAAATTGCTAATCCGTTCTAACTAACCACATAATCCCTAATTAACCTAAACTAATCAATCCTTAAGCATCATTAACTCCATAAGCGAAGATTAGTGAGTAAATTCACCAGTTTTGAAATCTGATGAGCTCATGGCGATGGCAAAGCGAAGACGGCGACATACTCCAAGGTGCCGATGCACTATGAGGTCCGGAAGCGGTCCAAAGTGGGCCAAACAGTACACGGCTGGGTTGAGGGAGTTCGGTTCTGTTCCTTGGGCCGAGAAAGCAGAACGAAGGCCGGTTGGTGCGGAAACGGTGAGAGGCGAGTGGATGGGCTGCAATGGGGCTTGGCGGAGGCGGACGGCGACGAGGCTCCGGCTGAGTTCGACGGGCACGGGGGATGGCCTGGGGTCATGGATGGAGCGGAATGACGCATGGACGGACGCGGGACGGGTGCGGCTTGCACAGGGCTCACGGGCGGTGTGACGGCGAGCGATGGCGATGTGGGCAGCTTGGCGACGGCAGGGGGCTTGGGGCTCGGTTTCTCTGCACTTTCAGAGCTTCAAAAGCTTCTAAAATTAAGAAAGCAAGTTTGAGGAAGAAGAAATGGGACAACCAAGCTTTGAGGGTCCCTCCTAGCTCTTTTTCTATCCCTTTGTCCCATTGACCAATGCCCCACCGGTTTGTTGGCTTCCTTAGCACACTTGCAGATCATAAAGCTTCCCTTTGGTCCAAAAGGTTGAGGACTAAGGGGGCTATGAATTTACAACATTTTCTCCCAAATCCACTTCAATTCCCCTTCAATTGAAGCCAATTTTGGTCCTATAAATTCCATTAAAGTGTCTACAATCAAATTAATATTTTTTTTCGCCAATAGAACCAACTTGCGTTCCAAAAATGCGATAAAAAAGGGTCCCTTGAAATTTCAGGTCAAAAACGACCCTAAATTGAATTTTCACCAAAAATCTCGATTTGTAGAAAAGTCTTTGGAGAATGAATCGACGGTTCTAAAATAAATCGTGACATGAGAGAATTTTCAATTTCTAAAATTGAGTTCAAATTTGCAGTTAATTCCAATCTGGCGCGATTTTAGCGTGATCTGGTTTACCGAGTAGCTTTTAGAAATTTTTAGTGCAATTGACCCGTGGTCGATTATTTTCAAGCCACATTGTGCATCTTTGACCTATTGGCGACTCTCGGTTGTCGTGAAAATCTAAATATTTCAAATGCAGACATAGGGTATCAAAACAACAAAAAAATCAATCTAGTGCCAATCGACGAGAATTTTGCAATTTGGTGAAATCACTAATACTTAATCACATATCTCAGTCGAATCGACCTATCTCCAATCTTTGATCGATTTTTAACTGTATCGTAATAACCTTTATAGACTAGCACGGTCGAGTAGTCTATTCCTGATCGAATTCTCAAGTCTATTACGTTAAAATCTCTTAATGGTTTCCTCAGATAATCTAGTTAATTCGTGAGTGATCAGATTAGAAAATAACACTATAGGCTTGTCAATGAAAAGCCCAGCTCATTCAATTGAAAACAAAACTAGAATTTCAAGATGTCACAACTGCATTGATCTCACATTGGTGTTTCACTCTGTTACATCGTTTTTATCCCATTTTTGTGAAGAACTACTGATCCCGTGTTCAATCCCGGTCACGTTGAGCACGTTCATCCTTACCTTTTTGTCATACTGCAAATCCTTTAGGGACAAGGGGAAAACACGACTGTCCTTTCCTTGAAGGACGCAGTCTCACACTATAACCTAAATATCTGGCTCGCAATAGTTCTCGCAATAATGCTCTCGCTCTATCGATCACTAGATGAGGCACTTGAAAAATATGATAAGAAAAATAAATAATCTATCACAGTCCAATGAGTAATATATTTATTTTAAGCAGATCGAAAAATTACTATGCACCTTAAACATAAATATAACTCACTTTCACAAAAAAAAAAGAAAGAAAAAGGAATTGAACAAACCTCCAAGACCAAAAATATAATATTTCTTACTTTTAACATAATATGTTCATAGTAGAAATATCAAAGATAATAGCAAGCAAACACCAATATTCCAGTCCATTAATTGATCTCATAAAATATATGTCAATGGTCCATTCCATTGACTAATCTCATAAAACACACATGTCAATGGTCAATTTCATTGGTTAATCTTATGCTACGCATCAATGGTTTATTCCATTGATCCATCTCATATGAAACCATATGTCGATAATCCATCCATCAATTAATCCTTTGCTCAAGTATCAAACTATGATCATGCATAACGCCTGTGACAGGGCAACCAAGATTCCCCCCTTGATTTGATCTCTATCTATTATTAACAAGTAGTTTAGTCTACAAGGATATCATAAACTAGTACACGTATACCCAGAAGCCCTTCATTGAGCTCACGACGATAGTGAGCATCAACATCAATCCACAACATCCACAATTCACAAAACCAAACCAAAATATACGTTTCAAAAATCAAAACATATAATATTTCTACAACCCAACTCATTCACCTTAAATACTTTTTGTAAATCACTTATCAAATCATTTCAAAACTTGTTTTTTTTAAAACCAAAATAAATATCACATATCTTTTCACAAGACATTTCATAAATCAAGTTTACAAATCAATATATATATACACATGACCTTTCGCAACAACTTTCCAAAAGCATTTGGCAAACCATTCATAAATATCAAATTGTAATAAATGCTCGATCTAGATTTTATGCAACAAAACATGCTTTCAATAACTTTTAATACATCGGACCTCCATAACTTTTAAGACATGTGTTTACAAACTCATAGAAGAAATAGTATCACTCACCTAGGAAAAGCCGAAATCAACTATGGCAATTACTTGGGTCGATGTAGGTAAATTCCTAACAAATAACCCAAAAACAATATCAAAAGACCAAGTAAAACAATATACTAATGAATGTCTCTATTATATATTACATCTATTTGTCGATAAAATGATACTTACGCGCCAACAAAAGGCTTCGCTTTAGTAGAAACCTATTGTTGTCCACTAGGCATAGCTCGCGCGTTAAACTTCATAATGCCATAACTTCCTCCACAAAATTATGTTTCGAACTAGTCTTTAGAAAGCCCTCTTCTACTATAACAACCCCAACTTAGCTGTCGCAAGACCTTACCAAAAATGGCTAAAATTTAGGCCCAATTTTTCTATTTGGTATTGTCTCTAGAATGTGCGCCAAACTTGAAATATCCATTTCAGGCCAATCGTAAATTTAAATCAAGACCCGAAAAATATTACAATTTGACAACACCCTAAATTATCATTTTTACAAAAATATGCAGTTTAACCAATCAGATTTCGCAGCACAAATTTTCAATAATTCTGAATTTCAAATCCTAATTGCAACTATTCGTTCGAATAAACGATTAGAGACTTCAATCACTTAGCAGTGTTACGAAATGGAGTTGAGTTAGCTTGGCGAGTCGTATGAATCATGAGCATGCAAAAATTTTCTCTTTCCTTCTTTCTTCTTTTTTCCTTTTTCTTCTTTCTCAATGAGCCTCTTTTCTTTCCCTTGTTTCTACTTTGGCTTCTTCTTCTCCTCTTGTGCTTCATTGCACGAGCTCAAATAAAAAGAAAGGGAGTTGGGCTTGGGCTTGGCTTCATATTAATACACTTTCCCTTTTCGTCTTTATTGTCAATCTCAACGCATCTTGACCGGCAATAATTCCATGCTTCGACAATAATAATGAAGGGGAGGGATGAAAAGAAGAGTCAATCATTTGGGACAATGCTATTCTTAATTCGTTTCCTTTCTTTTCTTGTGAGCTTAGCTTTAAGGATACGAACGACAAAATCCGGTCCTACCATGATCATAGGTCCGATGATTAGTCGTTGGATGCTATCCCTTGCCTATACCTGAAGACAAGGTACGTCTTTGCCTTAATCGTCGTTCTCAAAGCAGATCCAACCGACCGCTCCTCAATTATAGACCACGCAGATGTAAAAGAAACCATATTTTATTATCACACGAACACAAAAAAGGAGCACAATCATTTCACCTGAAGGGCCACCTCGGTCATAAAGAGGACTCAAATCTCATCCCCTTCAGCTTTAGATTTGGATGTGCAAAACGTCTTACTGTCTACAAAGCATAGAATTCGACATGCCGTGCTATTGAAGTAGATAAGATTCACATTTTGAACACTAAGCAATGATAAATTTTGTAATACGCTGCCACCGAGAATGACATCCCATGAGCACTAATGGAATCGAACCCTTCTATATGTCTCGGCTCATAAGTTGCTTCATGCTTGCATCAGTGGGCTCGGCATGGTGACTGTTCAGAGCTGCGATGGCGGCTTGTATTTTGGATTGAATGTGTTCCTTACCCTGCTTCTCTTCCTTCTGCCAAAAAGAGGAAGAGATGATGAGTGGGACAATTGCAATGGCCTCAGCTACGACAAAGACAAGATCAAACGTGACATGTGAAGCAATTATAGCACGAGACCAAGCAAGAGCGGGCATCATATCCAGCTCTACAAGTCATCACGTTGTTCAGCACTACTTCATTTCTCATTATAAATGGGAACCCAGCATCATTATCAAGTACATGTCACCTGATCGAGCATGCCAAATGTGGAGCCACGCTACCTAAGCTGTTACCATCAGCTGATAAACGAGGGTGGAATATAAAAAACAGCTGCAAGATCTCCACAGGATTTTGGTCGTAGCCCCAAGTTTAGCAAGACAACAACTAGAAGGGCCCCTGTCTTCTAAAACTGAAAGATGTTTAAATTATCAGCACATAAATCATATGATGAATAAGATCTTGGACAACAGGTGATTGGTTCTTGTGGACGGCCGTCTGTAGAAACGGCGGCAGCTTGGGGAGGACAAGTGCTTCGGACAGTTGAGTGTTGGATGGACAGAATTGAAAGCATCCCTTTCTTTTGTTTCTCAGGTTTATGTCATACCTCAATAGGACTAGGAGGTTGACAGCATACACATGTTAATCGAGAGCAAACCATTTTCATTTCCTGTCGCAAATCTATCTAACTTGCCATTCGTGCTAAACCCAGAATTCCCAGATGATACAAGTTCTTTGTTACATGAAAGAAATCAATATGCGTTCGAAGGCAGTGTCTCATAGTCCACTGTCTTTAATCGATGCTGCGCAGGAGCTCGGATATGGAAAATTGACATTAAGTGGAAAGGTGGTTGGGTTACATTGCATGGGATGATGTTACTGATAAGTACTTTATTCGTCAAATAGTAAATGAAATGGTGGGTGACACTCCAAAAACTAATAAACATGCCTAATCCCACTTTTTTAAAATTGATTGATAAACTGCACTTGATCATTGTTCAGATGACCAAAAAGTGCTGCTTATTGGCGGATCCACTTTATTTGAGTGGTTCAGGAATTTCCAGCTCCGTCTATGGCCCGACATTCATACCTATTCATGCTACTACTGCTGCGCTTATCATGATCCGTCGAGCAAATTAATGGACAGAAGATCTTCCGCAAGAGAGAGATGACCCAAAATGATGATGATTTAAAAAAAAAAAAAAATTAGATGTTTACGGGATCCTTATATGCTGATGCATCGTCATCTACTTGTGGAAATCGATACCTAATGTATGCCCATGATCAATCCAGGCGCACCTCGTTTGGATCGGAATTGAACACGTACCTCTATGAACACCATCTTCAAAAGTTCCTCCGGGAGGGCGGTGATGTTAGCGGCGACTATTTTGAGCTTCAGAGACTCGAACGCTTGACAGAGCCTGACCATCGCGTCTCCTCTGTTGCTACAGGTCAAGCTAATCACCACACTCTTCTCTCCAGCTTCCATCACTCTTAGCTGCAACAGATTTCTTTTCAGTATGGGGCTTTTGAATAATTGTTGAGATCAGTATACACCAGGTAATTATTGCCCTGAGAGAGAGAGAGAGAGAGAGAGAGAGAGAGACAGACAGACAGACAGAGTTACCTCAAGAACTTCGATTGGAGTGATGTCTGGACTCTTGGAAATATCATGGCGCAGCTTTGCTCTCTTTCTCTTAGATTTCGGATGGGCCGGTGGTGATCGTTCTCCCTCAAATTTAAAGCCTGGGTTTTTCTTCAGAATTACAGATTCGAGCTCTGCGATCTCGGCTCGGATCTTTCCTTCTTGTTCACGCAAGTCTTGGATGTAATCAATAGCATCTTTCACTATCGAAGCCTTATCCATCTAAAATTGTCATTCATCAAGGCACAAACAGCACAGTTTGATTCAAACTTCAACGTTCAGATAACAGATCAAAACTACAGTTACCGAAGCTGATCGCGGTATGATGAATATATAAATTGGTACTGGGAGCGACCTTGCTTATCTTGGGTACAAGGGCTCTGAGTGCGAAGAGCCTTTCATTGAGCTTCTTCCTCCTATTTCTTTCCAGGTCAATGCTTTTAGATGCTACCGGCAGCGCCGCCGCGTCCGGCGAACTCGGACCATTGAATCTGGAAATCACCTCGCTGACGCAGCTGCTGAGTTGCCGCAAGAGGAAGCAAAAGAGAGCAAAGAAAACAAAAGCAACATTGTGAGAAGAGAGGGACAGAGAGACAGGACAAAACAGAGGGTGTCTTGCGCGACTGCTTTTTAGGTGAGATGGAGGGAGGGAATAGAGGGGAATACTTGTGAAGAAGCTCTTCAGATTGGAAGAACATGAGAGTTTCCCAGTAATTACGGAATTCCTCGTCGATGGACTCCATGCTGTGATCGTGCTGTGTTTTTGGAAGGGAGGGATTTGATGCTTTCCTGGAAAAAGGGGTGTTTGTAACCTTTGTGTCCTGTTTCCGGGACCTGTGGGTTCCTTATATAGGCCCAACGAGACAAGAATAAGCGAACATCTTGCTTTTTCTTCTTTTTCATTTTATTGGCTTCGTAGAGAGATTTTTTTCTTTTTTTAATAGACAAAGTTTTAAGAGGAAGGGAGGTTAGCTAGTGCCAACATACGGCAAAGTCAAGAAGAATTTATGATGGATTTACGGATCGCCTACCTATGATAATTGCCGACAATGAGGCTTGAATTTAATGTGCGAATCTTACCGGTCGAATCACTCCAATGTGACTTTTAGAGAACCATTCATTTTCTAAGCTTTGTAAGGATCCTATTATAATCTCTCCTTTTATAAGTACAATGATAGCTATGATTATCAGAATTCTAAATAATGAAAAACACTATAAACCCAATATTTGCTTGGCTTTGGAGGGATATTTTTAATGCACATCAGCACATCGCACTATCCCTTTTTTATGACTCTTTTAGGGTGCACATAACAAAATTTCTTGAACATAAATTGATTCATGGCCAGAAATTGAGAAGTTCAAAATTTTAATTTTTAATTTATTTTTCAAATCTATTTCTGGAATAGAAATTTTTTCCAAAAATAGAAAAATCAAATTGCGTTATCAAATGGATTTTACATTCCAAACCTATTCCAGGAAAATTTTATCATGCTCGCTCTTATACTTAATTACGAAACTCTTGATTATGATGTAGGATTGTTGTGTATTTTTCAGTTTTATATCCACTTTTGTTATGAATAAGAAGTCGCAAAAAAAATTGACAATCTCATAATGTTGTTAACAAATTTTCAACATTCCTTCTAAACTCGAAAGCTGTAACTTAGGTGATGTGTACCCCGCTTTGGAGTAGCCTGTGATTGTGCGTGCGAAAACACAGATGAGACCTCCGCTATGCACTTTTACAGACGCTTTTATACTTAATTAGGACAAATAGTTTTGCTTACTGGGACAGGAAGAAAAGGAAAAGGAAAAGCTCGAAAGCTAAAAAAAAAAATCTTTCGGAGGAAAGAGATTGGCCTCCGCCTCCTCCAAACTGAAGCCACGGTGGCGGCCGTTGCGCGGCACCGTCTTCGACAGTTCGACCTCGCCGGCGAGACTCAAGCACGCGGCAATGGCGGCGGCGTCCGGTGACGGCGAAGCGGAGACGCTCCTTTCGACCTTCGACCAAATCTATGACGTAAAGGCTCGTTCTCCGTTTCAGCTTCGCCTGGCATTCGCTTCTTCGATCGTTGCTGCGTCTTGTCTAGTGAGTCCGACGGAGGCAATTTCGATCGTTCCTCCCGTGATGTCGTGACTCTTTGTTCAGGATTTTGAGAGAGGAGCGGCGGAGATCCAGTCGCTGAGGTTGAGCTGCGATGCGGAGGTTAAGAGGCGGGAAGCTCTTGAAATCGCTTGCGACGGCCTAAGACGAGGTTCGTTTTCGTCCCGAGTCTGGCAGTCCTAGAATGGATGGTTCGATGCCGTCTCCATGGCTGTAGTAATCGTTCCTTAATGTAATCCTGTATTAGAAGAACGAAAACGGCCATGGCGATTGTCGATTTGACAAAGCAGATAGCTAGGATGATTGCTGCGGTGGCATTTGCCCACGAATTTTCTTTCTTTAGTCCTGTTGTTCCGGAGATGTAGAAGGACCTTGATGCTCAATTACGACGAAGGCAGTGTTATAGGTAGACTTCGGAACTCCGCCTTGGCACTGAGTATTGGAGCTGACAAGGCCATAGATTTTCCCCCTTCTCATTCCTCGAATTCTTTGAAAAAATTGAGTTCAAGTGGTTGAGCTGGAGATATACCGGACTCTTCGTTTTGCCATCATACTCCTAGTGGGAACGGATCCAAGGTCTAAACTTTGTTTACCGAATTTACGGATTGCTGCATCATCTGTGGTGTCAAGGTTGATATCGTCAGTCACAAACATTACTTTTCGTTATGAAAGTTTCTGCATTTTGTCTGATCTCCAGCATTTACACTGAAATCCTTTTGGGATGTTTGGATATGAGACAATGCAGACAATGAGAGGCTGACAAAGCTGTACTCAAGTTGCATGAACAATCTGGCTGATCAGGTGTCAAATTTCTCAATTTATAAAATCATTAGCAATTCCAGTAACATTGCGAAATCTTCATCAGGATGATAGCCACGATGAGGCTTCAAAACTAGTAGTTAGTAAGTAGGCTGGCTTCTTCTGATCGCTTCACTTGAAAAGCAACTTGCAGCTCGAAAGTCGCACTAAGTGCCAGAGATTGGAAGAGGAAATAAAGAGGCTGATTGATGAACACCAGTGTAAAGCAAACGTATGTAAGGCTGCTTCTGATTTAAACTTTTCTTCATATTGCAATGGGACCAACTTGTTTTCCATATAGGGCCTTACATTAATGAGATAAATGGATCTTTATAATGTTCTTGACATTCTGTGAGTTCCAAGGAAAAAACTATGATCTGTCATGATCCTAACAAACTGGAGTCCATGAGCAGGAGCAAATTGGATCCATAGAATTGCTGCAACAAGATTATACAACTAAGGTTGAGGAGTTAGAGGCCCAGATTAGGTGAGTTTTCTCATTTATTTATTGGCTGCTTCACAAAACTTCATTCTCTAAGGCCTGAAATGCTATTCCATGCTAGAGGCTTTCAAACTGAGAAAGCATCGCATGAAACAACCATTTATCAACTCCGCCATGAGTTAACAACACATAAAATCCATATCCAAGCTCTAGCAAGCAGGTTAGAGCAGCTCCATTTTGACTTGGATTTGAAATGTAAGTTCCTAGATGTTTATGCTAAATTCTGGGAAAACACTAGGACTTTTCACTCTTACATCATAAGTTTTCATTCCAGATCAACTCGAGATTCAGGATTTGAAGGACTGTCTTCTACTTGAGCAGGAGGAGAAGAAAGACTTGATCAAGAAACTTCATAATCTGGAAAAGGAATGTGCGTCAGTGATTGCTTCACTTCTATTTTTCTTTTCAAGTACAATAGATCTTTCCCCTTTGCCTATCCTGGACCACCGTACGTACCCAACAAGGTTCGTATGAATTGATGCCAACACACAAATAACTTACAGTAACAGGGAGGTCATTTAGCGGATCTAGTTGTATGGGTAAGGTCCCTTTGTCTATGTTGGAAAAGGGACGCTAGGGAATAACCATCTACATGTTACATTTTGGGGTAATAGATTTGTTGCTTGCTGCAGTGCTTATAACCAGAACAAAGTTTGCTCAAGAGCAACGGGATTCAGCTACAAATCGACAGGTGGAAACACTTAAGCAGAAGGTTATGAACTTAAGGAGGGAAAATGAAATTCTGAAGAGGAAGCTCCCTGCTTCAGAAGAGGGGTAGAGTCTGTCTCGGATAAATCGCAGTACTTCTGCATTTTGGACATAATCATTCGACCCCCTCTTACCCCTGATTTTGTTCGTAAGTGGAATAGCTGCAACTGTAATTGAGGGGATCCTGTTTTACTGGTTTCAAGAGGCATCTTGACCATCTTCTCTAGAGAGGAAATATGTCCCGAAGTTCTGTTTCATTAGAATTTCAGGATGACCTAATGAACCAAGGGACAGGGGAGTCCTCCTGTTTCTGTGTGTGCTTTTGGCAATGACTATGGAACTTGTATATACATTTATCCAGATTTCAGGACTAGCTTGGAGCTTGGCATCCGATCAGCGACTCTTTAGTATGACTGGGTCCATTAACTCGTTCCATGATCCGAGACCCTGATTTCCAATCAATAGGACTATTATTTGAAGGTGGCCTTGCCTCCACTTGAATTTTCTCCTGCCTAGCCAAACTCATGTTTCAGACAAGAAGCTAATTACATTGTGTTGACACCCAAATTTTTGTCAATGTTTTAAATATCCATTTATTTTGCAAAAATATAAAAAAAATTATTAAAAAAGGGCAAAAAAAATGAAAATGATAAAGAAATGACGAAGTCGTGTGGGCCGGTGTGTCCGGTCCACTTAGCGACTTTCAGCCCTCGAAGCCCGTTACCCCCTCCTATCTTCGTTTCTTTCTTTTTAGGCCCATCTTCATTTCTCTTGTTTTGGCCCATAAAAGCCTAAAGAGGGGCCCGGCCCAAGTTCACTTCTTCCCCTTGTTTGCACGAACCAGCGTCTGTGAGGAGAGGAAAAAGTGACGCGCGGGTGAGGAGGGAACAGCCACGAGCGAGCGGGAGGCGTGACCGAAGCATGGCCGGCAAGAGGGGCACGCTGGTGCTGACTGCACGAGGAGAGGCGTGAGAAGCGTGCGTAAGGGAGGAGGAGAGCTTCGCAAGGGAACGCTCCAGAGGAAGGTCGGACTGGTTTTGTGGAAAGGGCAGAAGGTCTTCTTCGGCTGGCGGAGGGGTAGAAAAGCGCTGGTGGCTGGAAGAGAGACAGAAAAGTCGCATCTGGGGGAAAAAGCCTTCTCCTGGCCAGAAACGATATTACAAAGACGGGGATAGAGAAATATCATGGGGAGAGAGGAGGTTCGCCGGAGAAGAAACGCCCGCTGAGGGTCCCTTCCGAGCCATCGAAGCTTTGCCAGTGACCCCACGACGACTAAGACCCATCCCAAATAACGTACGATCTCGCTCCAAACGCTCTACTTTGTCTCGGTTTTCGCCTAGAAAGACATGCTCGGTTCGATCGATTTTCTTCAAGAGATCTGGGTAAAACGAAGTTGCTTTGTTGCTAACCATGGTGTTTTAAGTCTGTACGTAATGTGTGAGACTGAGAATCTTGTTAAAATTAAACCGGAAAAACATTGAAAGATCTGCATATTGCATGTTTGATAGAATGCCTAACAGAAGCCGAATGTTAAGTCACGTCTGAATTCAAGATCGATTCATACTTGCTGCTAACACTAGCATTTCGTCTGTTCTCATGCGATTTCAATGTGAATACATATCCCCATGCCCGAAAGTTGTTCCTCCTCTCGCCGGCAAAGTTCATGGTTCAAGCCATCCCAGTCAGTTTATCTTTTTGCTTTATAGTGTACTGGTGATTGTTTGTTTATTAGAAAGGCTAAGATGAAAGGGACTAGTTTCGGATAGATATTTTTTTGTTCATAGTTTTTTTTTTTTTTTTGGTCGAATTTGTTCATGGTTGTGGTCGACAAAAAAAGAGAAAAGAATTAAAAGAAAATAAAAAGGTAGAGGAAAGAATGAAAAGGCTAGAAAAAATGAAGAGTGGGCTAGGGGTGTTCTGTTGTGGGCTGGGCTCAGTTTAAAATATGGGCCAAAAAAAGTGTTAAAAAAAGGTTTATGGGCTTTTGGGGTTAATGTTTTTAGTCCAACCGATCCAAAAGGGTTTGGGTCGATTTAGTTGGGTCGGGTCGCTAAACCTGATCCAAACCCGTTCCCCGAATATAATAATACTAAGTAATTTTAAAAATTTTAAAAATTCGGAAAAAATATTTTTAAAAATTAATTCAAAATAGAAAATGATAAAAAAATTTAAAATCTTTGTAAATAATAAGAATTTAGAAAATTCGAAAATCATTAAAAAAATCAGAAAATCCAGAAAATTATAAAAAATTAGAAAAATCATTAAAAAATTATAAAACATTCTAAAAAAAAATCAGAAACATTAAGAATGATTAAAAACCCCTCGAAAGTGGAACCCAAAAATTGGACAAGCCTTAAAGCTTTACAATAGGGTTCTTTGTTTTGTATTGTCTTTTTATTCTTAGGGATGATATTAGGATGCTTATGTACTTTCCTTTATGATTATAATTGATTATGCATTTCAATAGTTTGGGTGTTACTTTCTCGTTTTAGAATGGTTAGGGCAAACTTTAGATTTTTCTTGATAGGCTGCTGTGGTGTTAATTAGCACATGATGAGGTTATGTATTGAAAGGGCATTAGCCTTAAGAGTTAATGTAATCAAGTCCATCTTTAGTTGTGTAAATAGTAAAATATCTTCCCATATCTTAAGCTGAGGTTAGTGACGACTTCCATAAGGCTCTGTTTATAATACAATGTATGAACACAATAAAAGAAAAAAATACTTTTTTAATTGTACATGATTTGATTCACAACTAAATTGATTTACTTAATCACTCCAGGGAAAAGAACCGTATCTCTAACGCATACGCTCACCTTACCTTCTAATTGTTGAAGTAACAAACAAACCAGATAGCAAAGTACAATACTCGATCTTGACGTTGGCCGGACCCAAGGTCCCTGACATCTAAGAACTACAAATCTGGCGATATATCCAATCCTCGCTGTTGAATATTAAGGCAATCAGAAAAGAACGCAAGGATTACCAGGTTCAGCAATGTGCCTACGTCCTCAAACAAAATTCTCCACTCTCTTATTTTTATCATAACATTCTTCCACAATTTGTACATAAAGATTCACCGCAAAAAAAAAAAAAAAAAAAAAAAAAAATTCAAAAATTCAAAAATAGGAAAACTATCAGAGATTTGCCAACAATCTGTCCTTTCCTTGAATAGGATAGCAAATCTGGTCAATATCACCAATACTCAGCTGTTTCTTTCTCGACTCATCTCCAGCTCAATGACACAGTATAAATTGAGATGGCAGGAGAGATTTCAGGAAGCTGGTCTGAAAAATGGCAAACCTTCAACCGGGAAAAGTATTAGCACTTGCCTTGATCGCATTGCTTTCTGTTTCTGACGTTGCATGCAACCATCGCACTTTCTCGAGGAAGCAACTCGAAGCAAACAGTAAAGACGTCGGGGATGATCCGGAGACTAGTGTAAGGAGAGAGAAGGTGAAAGATGCCATGCTTCATGCGTGGACTTCTTATGAGAAGTATGCCTGGGGATTTGATCAGCTTCAGGTTTGGTGGATGAGGATGATGTCTTCTTAAGGCTGTTTATGTCTGGATTAACGTGGGCTCGCATATTGAAGTTTGCCATCGTGTGTTGTTGCATTGACAGCCACAGACGATGAATGGGGTCGACAGCTTTGGTGGATTGGAGTGACCATCGTGGATGCTCTTGACACCTTGTTCATCATGGGACTTGATGAGCAGTTCAAGAGAGCCAAAGAGTAAGTGTCATCCTTCTCCTTCCCTGGACTTCAAATAATAGAATGGTTCGAAAGTTGTAAGAACCAATGGACCATATATCTCTTCATGCAAAATGTTTATATTGGATTGACAGTAACAGAGAATTATATGGACAAAGTCAAATATAATAGAGCCAGTTTGTGGCATTGGTGTCCTTTCTAAGTTGGTTTCATGTGATTTGGAAATTCTTTGAAGTGTGATCGGTTTGATGCGTCACTTTCCTTTGATTTGTACACAACAAACACTGAGATCCCTACAAAAATGACAATAAGAAGCTAAGCTTTATTGCACTAAGGGAGAAATGCTGCTGAGAAATCCATCACTACAAAAATGTTTCTAGAACAGCAGATAGAACTAGAGAAAAGAGCAGAAAATGGAGAAGTTGCATTGTCTTTCGCTCCTTGAGATGCTCTTTTTTTGTCGATTTTGCATTCATTTGGCATTGTTAGTCGTTAATACTCAATGGCATACGTTGCAGTTGGGTGGCTACCTCCTTGAACTTCAACAAGAGCTATGACGCCAGCGTCTTTGAGACAAACATAAGGTAGATAAGAAGCCTCTCTCTCTCTCTCTCTCTCTCTCTCTCTGTATTCATGCGATTGGAGGAGAACCCTAGCCCTCACTTGAAATCAATAGCCTGCATTCATTTGTTGTTGTCTTTCGGGTAAATTTGCTTGTTCTGATGCAGGATGGTAGGTGGACTTTTGAGCGCATATGATCTTTCTGGGGACAAAGTTTTCCTGGAGAAAGCTACAGATGTAGCAGATAGGTTGTTGCCTGCATGGAATACGCCTTCTGGAATCAATTATAACATCATCAACTTGGCTACTGGAAAAGCTCATAATTCTCCCAATGTAATTTATCAACCTTTCCTCTGCTTCTCCTGAATCATGCTTACTATTAGATTTCATCTCTCTCCCTCTCTCTCTCTCTCTCTTTCTCCCCACAAGACTACGTCCTTATATTTTCATGAACATTCTCTGGTGTATGGTCTGAAAGGTTAACGGCCACAATTTCTGAGTTCCTGATATTGAGTGGGAAAGCCATGATATTCATTGAATGAGAGCAGGATGCCAATTATGACATGATTCTCCCATGACGTTGACACCAAAGGACTAAGGTTTCAATGTGATTACATTCACATTTTGCAGACCCATCTTGATCTGATAAAATAAGGCTGAGAAAACCAATTCTATATGTACTGCTGGCTCATCAAGTGCCTAGATGCTGAGTCTTTATGTGATCATTCACCATTTGCATCAAGTTTGAAATACCATTAACTATGAGATGCAACAAATAGTGTGAATAATGATGCTTCACAACAGAGTTCTTTAAGATACAATATTTTAACCCCAGTAGGACATCTGCCTATGCCTACTTTTTGCTATGTATCTGTTGCATAAACCTTCACTTTTGAGTTGTCTTATATAAGGTGATGACATGATTTAGTCTTTGCATCTCTAGGGAAACAGTATTTTGGCTGAAGTGGGGACAACACAGCTTGAGTTTATCGCTCTATCTCAAAGGACAAGTCAACCCAAGTACCAGGAGAAGGTATTATTTCTGTAGATCTTGGGTCCTTAGAAATTTTAGTTGGCAATCACTTTATAGCTACCTTTAGTCCACTTTATTCTTGTTTTAGACATGGTGGCATCAAAAGACTGGCCACTCCCCTGAACTACCTCAGAGCTATTTAGTTATTTATTTACTGCAAAAAGTAGAAGATCTTGAACATGTGTGTGAGTACACTCTTTTCGTGGTCGTTTAGGTGTTTTCTTATCCATTTTCCAGGTGGAGAAGGTCATTGAAGTATTGCGTAAAAAATTTCCTGCTGATGGCTTGCTTCCTATATACATTAATCCTCAGACTGGGATGCCATCTCCATCATTGATCACATTTGGTGCCATGGGTGACAGGTATTTGACAGGCTTTGTGAGGTTTTAATATTTACATGCAGGTTGAAGTCAAAAGAGTAATGATAATACACCTCAGTGCTTACTCGAAGTCTTTTGGTCAAAACAGTAGCCTGTATGAACTAGAATGGCGGATACCAGCAGTCTATTAGTTGCAAATTATAGATTAATTTCAACGATTTGCAGTCATTGAAAATTCAAATTGAATGAGTTAGACTGCTGCTTTATAGTCATTGTGCATAAAAATCAATCAAACCCATCTAGCTGGGTGCTTCAATGACAGATGGACTCATTGAAGATGTGAATACGTTGCTATAAATTTGCTTTGCATCACATTAAATTTTTAATTTGCATGGTCTGGATGTTCATGCAATGCATGTGCAAGATGTTTTCTATGAAATGTGATGTCAGAACAGAACATTTACCTTGTAAAAGCTCAACTCATCCTCGTGGATTCACCGTGTACCACGAGTCGAAGACCATCATTACTTAGAAAGATCATCTCTCCAACAAATATGGATTAGGAAAATCATCTTTGTCACTAGCTTGGAAAGATCTAATACTTCTCTCTAGTTGGAAACACTGTCCTGGTTGTAATTTTCATAGTAGCTGCCAATTGACTTAAATAATAGTAGGGATGATCGGTTATCGGTCCGGTCCGGTTCCACCTAGGAACGGGGAACTGGATGGGGAGGACCAGTTCCCAATTTTCAGGACTAAGGACCGGACCAGGAACCGGACTGGACTGATCATTCTAGTCCCATAGAACTGATCACTTAGCAAAAAAAATTAAAAAATTAATAAAAATACAAGAGTTGTTACTATTTTTAGATTTTATTGCTATTTTTATTAAAAAAAAGAGTTGGTTTGGTCCATCAGTCTGGTCCAGTCTGGTTTGCTTCCCCCTTGGAATTGGGAACCGGACCGACAGTCACCGGTTCCATTTTTATGGAACTGAGAATCGGACCGATCCCTCCAGGAACCGGACCAAACTGGCTGGTTCCATCTGGTCTTGGAGGTTCCCAGTTAGGGTTGCCCAACATGCTCACCCCTACATAATATCCTTGGAAGTTGAAGCCTATGACTGCCTATGATTCCTCGTTTTATTTGTACGAATAGTGTTCACTTATATCTCTGCTCAAAAACATTTTACTCTATGTTGTATGTGCTTTGCAGTTTCTACGAGTATTTACTCAAGGTGTGGATACAGGGGAATAAAACTCAAGCCGTTAACGTCTACAGGTAGTTAAATCCACAGAGATTGCAGTGGAATATGGGTGAAAGATCAGCCATATGCAATACCATAAGATTCAACTCCACACTTCCTCTCATTTTTTTCCAATTTGCATGAACTTCTAAAAGCATCATACACTATCAATTATGTAGTTCTTATTCTCGTCATTGGTTGGGCTGTTTATGACCTATATTTAGATAAAGGGCCCTTAAATTACCTATTCATGCAACATTGATTACTTAAAAATAAACACACAGGATTAAAATCACATAGCTGCTCAATCATATCATCATATGTAAGGTGATTAATTAATGAAAAATTTACTCTTTCTGGAAGATCGTTACAGTCTGAAATATGGATAGACATGCTTCAAAACTGAAAAGTGCTGCCACAACCATACAATTAAATGATGAGTGGTTTCTTTTTTTGGGGAGTTTTCTCAGTATTTCCTATTAACAATTCTGGGACAGGGAGATGTGGGAGACTTCAATGAGTGGCTTGCAAAGCTTGGTCAGGAAAACAACCCCTTCTGCTTATGCATACATATGCGAGAAGAATGGAAATATGCTGATCGCCCAGGTCAGTGAAGCCAGTCACCAGAGCTTTCTCTTGTATTCTGTGCCACACATGCTAATAGTTTGATTATTTGTGACTTCAGATGAATGAGTTGGCTTGCTTTGCTTCCGGGATGTTGGCTCTAGGATCTTCTGGCTTTGACAACCCTTGAAAAGCTAAAACTATTCTTTCGCTTGCAGAAGAGGTAATTATCTGTCTCAGTCACTTACAGAAATTATAACTGTCCAAGAAAGGTACTGAGAGTTTTCGAGTGACACCTTAAATCCAGTAATATCATCATTATTAGAAGAGAAGAGGTTGCCTGGCAACTTTAGGTTCTTCTTGTTTGGGTGACTGCCTATCTGGGTGATATAAAACAAAGAACAAAACGCAAGGAATATATAGGCTGTCTTTAAATTTACAACAACTGAGATGGTAAAAAGCAGCACTATCAATTATCAAACATTGGGATTATTCGATACCATTGTCCTTGTGATTCCTCCTAGTCCATATAAAAATCTTTTGCAATTGTGAAAGATGCTTGAGCTTCTGGCTGCCATGGTAATAGTTTCCGGTGCTTCAATTTACTGCTCAATTTGAAAAGCTTAATTGAATGTCATTCAATATGGATCCATTCCCCAAGATGGGCTTCCAGTGTGACCATGTGGGAACAAGCAGAGGCTTGAGGTTTTCAAAAAGCACAGAAGCTTGGTTTTCCTGTATATTTCTAACTTCAAGTCCCTGTATTCTGTAGGATTTGGGGGTGGATTCTGGAATCTTTGCTTTTCAATTGGGGCCAAAAAAAAAAAAAAAAAAAAAACTAGGGCTGCTATTTGTTTGAACTTCTGAAATCCCAAAGGGTAGCTGAAGAATGAGCCTAGTAGAAATCAACTGATTAAAAGAGCGTACTCTTTGCTACCCTTTTCTTTGGCCGTATGACTTACCTGTCCATACTTGAAATTATACACCACATATTATGTCGCCAATACCTTGTAAACAGTCATTTTCTATGTGGCAACAACTTCGGGTTAGTTAGTAGATTAATGATGGTGCTTGAGATTTGAGCTTCTGTCCATTATGGACTGCAGATTGGGAAGACATGCTACAATTTCTATCAGATAACAAAGACAAAATTGGCAGGAGAGGACTACGGTTTCCCCCCTGGACAGGTACGTTACTTTTGATCCACCTCATTTATGGAGTTCTTATGTCTCAGGTATTTCGTCTGAAGAGAATGAAATTCTATAGGACATAAGTGTTGATAATCCGTATAACCTCATGAGGCCTGAAACTGTCGAGTCGCTCTTTTACCTTTGGCGTTTCACTGGGAACACGATGTATCAAGATTGGGGTTGGGATATTTTCCAAGCATTCGAGAAGAACAGTCGCTTAGAGACCGGATACGTCGGGCTGACAGACGTAAGTAGATCATGAAACTTGAAGTATCCTAAGCATTTCACTTGTCAATATACATGTTCAAGGGAAGTTCTTTACATTGTGTGCGAATCTGATACCAAAAGAATATGTTGAAATTGACTTTTATCCTTTTTCTGTGTCATTTGCTCAGGTGAATACCGGTGCTAAGGACAACTTGATGCAGAGCTTCTTCCTTGCAGAGACCCTCAAGTATTTGTACCTCCTGTTTTCGCCTCCATCCGTGATCCCTCTGGATAAATGGGTGTTCAACACAGAAGCCCATCCTTTGAAGATCGTTCCCCGGTAACCAGTGGAGAGAGGTTGAGCAAAAGTGAACAGGTATTGCCTACAAGGCTTGGTGGAAGAAAAGAAGGTAGAACAGGACATGACTAGTCTCTTGCCCTGAAATGTCTGTTGCCCAACCCACGCCATCCTCTAACTTACTCATAAATACCCCTTTCTTTTTTGTCTTTGGGCCTACGAGATGCGTGAGGGTATGTGCAGGTGGCCATTTTTCATGAAATCAAAATAAGAGAGGAGCTGGGGTCTCTCAATTATCAGGGGTAGTAGTAATAAATATTTTCTTCAGCTGAAAAAAGTAAGAAAATGCCATTGCAGTAAGTTATATTCTTTTCCAAGGGAGAGCCATAGTTCATTAATCACGGAGCAATGCAACCGCCGAATTTCTCAACGACCTAAACTATTTGTAGTGATTTTTCTTTTTTCCCATAAACAGATACCTGGGGTCAAAATATGTAAAGTACGACTTCGATGTGGAACAAGAGTCCTGCCTTCGGAGGGTGGCAGTGAGATGACTGTTCAATCAGTAGATAAATGGATTTCTTTGGAACAATATCTGTCTATATTCTTTTACTAGAAAAGTTCTATAAAAATCACGTGACAAATTATTCAAAGTAATGGCCATCTATGCAATTTTTATCATAAGTTAACTGATGACGGTGCTATAGTTACTTCTTAAGAAGGCCTGGCCCATCGCTTTTCACTTTTTCTGGATTTGTAGGGCTTGGCCCATCGAAGTTCCGTTCTTTCGAGCTGACATCAAGCAGAAGTCTAAACAAGGTCTTCCACTTCACGACCATAACAACAATAAATCTTTGCCTTTTTTCACCAAGTGTTGCTGGCTATATGAACCCAAAAGATATAAAAGAATGATTAGAAAGAAAGAAAGGACGGAAGGGAGAAGGAAAACTACAAAGCTTCGACAGCACTTGAAAGACATTTCAACTGTGATCCACGGCAGCTTAGCACATAGAGTTGCGCAGCAGAAGGGTGCTAATCAGGCTAAATTATAACCAAAGTATATTCCTTTATATCTATCTGGTTATCCCCCAAGGAAAAAAGTATTAGAAAAAAGAAATCTGGCGATCTTTTCTTTTAGCTCAAAGAGGAATATTTTCTGGATAGACCTGTGATAATACAACAATGATGTGGTCTGGTGAAATCATTTGGGATGGACTGGTGATAATGCAGCAATAATGTCAGGTGGATGAGAGTACTAATTAGCAAGAACCCAAAAAATTTATGGATGAAGGGTAATTCCTCCATTTCACTCCCAACCGTAGTGGTAGTACAGTCCGAAGAGAGTGAAGGCACAGAAACAGAAAAAGGAGGGAGGGAGGGAGGGAAGGAGGGAGGGAAGGAGAGAGAGAGAGAGAGAGAGAGAGAGAGAGAGAGAGAGAGGCACAGGCACAAGCAAAGAGACATTCCTTCAACGCTTCCAAAAAAGGATGAACAAAAGCTAAACGCAGAGTATGCCCACCCACCTCAGCTGCAATGATGACAGCAAAGAGTGGGAAGTGATGGCCCTCTTAAAAAGCTTATAATAATGGTGTGTGATAAACCCACCAAAAAGAAGAATAAAAAAAAAAAGTGGCGTTCACAATCACCACATGAGTTATTCAATCCCCATGCAAAATTTGAATATTCCATATGTATATGAATAAAACTTAGACAGACAGTAGGACACAGACTTACTTATATATATATAAATAAACTTGGCCCTTAGAGATTTTTGAAGATGAGGAAAAGTTTAAAAGCGTGAAAATAGAATCTAGTACTATCTCTTGAGAGAAGCGATTTATGGATTTTGTACTGGCAAAGAGAATCCATGTCATGGGGTTGCTTTGCTTGAAAAGAAGAGCCGCTGCATACTGTATGAGAGAGAGAGAGAGAGAGAGAGAGAGAGAAGATGGTTGTGTTGTGTTTCGTGTGTCAGCTAGAGAGGGCATGCGCTCTTCAAACTTCAAAGGGACTTGGTTCAGAATTACGGAATTCCAGAGCGTTATGGCTTCTTTCCCTTTTGGCCTTTTTATCACATTTTCTCCCAGTGTATGTACATTGAAAAAAGTGACTTCACAAATAAATTGTGTGATGTTATGCGGTAGGATATTTGGTAGCCTAACTTCTACTTTCAATTACATAAAGGTTTAGTTTCGAGTTTGAAAGTTGTTCGTAGATATATTCTTACATCTCTTGTAGAATTATACATAAGAGACATGACAAGATGAAGCTTCTATATTGAAATTTGACATGCTCCAAATTCACATGTTATTAGAGTACTAGGTCATTCCATTGCATCATTTTCAAACCCTTTTCATTGTCATTCCTCGATTTGGCTTCTGATGCATCCAACATGACGAATAATCAATCAAAAAGTCAGATCTCACATGGTCTGAAAACAAACTAATAAATTATTTATGGGTTTAAATTCTCAATCGTTTTGACCAAAAAAAAAAAAAAAAATCTCTTAACTATTAGTTGCTCAAGAGAGCTGTCTAGCTTGGGATAGAACCATGACTTTGGCACTTCAGGTAAAGACTAAATTTTGATTTTTGAATGGGACAACTCTCTTGGCAAATGAGGATGCACGGGCAAACATTCAGAGTCCCTTTACAAAAAATTCAAATGAAGTAACATTTGGACGCAACACCAAGAGTGTTAAGGTATGGTGTATAAATGGGGGTTAAGTATCATCTCCTAGAGAAGTAGGAAACTACCAACGGTCTCAAGATCTTGAGTAGAAGCTAAGTATTGATTCATGGCAAATGCATGTTGCGAAGTCCAGTGGCTAACTTGTTTATTCAAGGAATTTGAGATGTACTTGCTACATAAATGTATTGTGATAATTAGGCTCCTTTACATATCGTAGCAAATCTAGTTTTCCATGAATATAGTAAATATATAGAATTGGGTTGGTGCCTGCAAAATTATGGCTGCAGACATCTTCATGAAGGCACTGGGAAGGAGAGCTTTGAAAATATTTATAATTCTAATTTTTCTTAATTGTTCAAGAGATTTGATTTGAATTTAGAAAGGGTTTCTTTTATCTATAAATAGTTGAAACTTTCACATTGAAATTTGACTTTTTTCCAAAATTAATACTATCTGTAGCCCATTTTTCCCTCTTTTTTTGGGAAAAAAAATTAATATGTTAATAGATCAAACTAGAGTGCATGAATCTTTTAACTCGATGCATCTATACATACATGTTCCTCAATAAATTTAAAGAAAAAAAGGGAGAGAATTGGAAAAAATTTCGCATATACAGTATACTAGCATTGATCTAGACTAGCTAGCTATATAGTTCCATAGAATATAATTTTGTCTAGATAGGTGTAATCTGGGCACTAACGCTCAAATCAATGAACAATATTCCCTTGTCCTGCAAATGGGATCCTCATCGATCTTAAAGTGCAATGTTGTTGTGACAGAGAGAATTAACATAATCCTCCCATCGAAAGTGTGAATATGGTGGATACGGAAAAAGCTTTTCTTGATTCGATCATCAGTGGAAAAGATTAAAAATGATAGAAATGTCTCTTTTATAATTTATTTATTTTTTTAATTTCTTTCTCTCTTTTTTTTGGGGGAATGTGAAGATCCATGGATGGTGTAAAAGGGAGGGAACACCTTTTTGACTGTAATAGTGGTGTGGACACTTTCGCCTTTTTGCTCATAACTTAATGCCAATATTGCAGAAATGGATTGGGAGAGGAGATACCTTTTCAGGGGCTTAATTAGCGGAGGGAGGGGAAGGAGATGGACAACCTTTCTGAGATTCAATTCCCAAACATTCCATTTGGTCTTTCGTGACTTCTCAAAACAGATAAATCGATTTGCTTCCATATATCTAAATTTTTAGAAGCAATAAGTTCATTTGGATGCCAAGTTAATTTTTCAATTTGAACATAACTTTGAAATATAATCAATGGTAAATTTGAGCATATGCCATTGATAATAAGCTCATTTGCTTAATTCCTTTTGGACCTAGAGTTCTTACTACCAAAAACTCTGCAACCGCCCTTAAAATTTTTGTGGCTTAATTGATATCCTTTATTAAAATAATCTCAATTTTTAGGCTTTGTTTGTTTCATGGAAAATGAATTATTTAAAAAAAAATCTTTTGCTTAAGTGCAAAGATTATTTTTAATTTACCCATTTCTCACCTACTTATCTTAAACACGGGTATTTTGGGTTTTGGACTTAACTTAAAGCGTGACAATATACAATTGGGGAGATAAATGGAGGCCTGAAAGATTTGAAACTTAGGAGTTCTTGTTCTGGTACCATGTGAAATTTTGCAAAATCACATCCAACTGTTCCAAAACTTTTGTTGGATGCAAATGCAGTTTATTATTTAAATATTCTAACAAGCACAAATAAAGCATTTAGAGAACTCCACGATGAATTGCACAAACTGAAATACTTTTATCTACATACTTCACCTTTTCATTTCAGAAATGCTTTTATCTACAATAAAAGCATGAATTCTCATACACCCAACACAAACCACTGGGGGTTCGCCCCGTGTGGCCACCCTTCCAACTTGGAAGGGGAGGTGAAGGTTCAAATCCCCATCTTCTCGGGGGATGGGGGTAGGGACGCGTAAGTTTCGAGTGGGTTGCAACTCCCACGCCCGCAAGAGGTAGGGCACAAGTCTGAGTGAGTGTAGAGTAGGCATAGAGTAGGACTGACCAAAAAACAAAAAAAAAACACAATCATGAGAGTGTCAAGTTACATTAATTAGAAAAACGTATAAGTTCATGATATTTGATATATACAATAAATAGTTTGAGTGATTCGAGAAATTGTGATCTCCGATTGCTTGTGGAGCAAAACTTCATCAATCTCTGTTCATGAGGTAGACGCCCCTGACCAAACCATGCATGTAATTAAAATGTTTTTATCAAGGTATTTTCTAGCGAAACTACCCAAAATTTCAATTTTTGCAATCAATTCATATACATACACAGACATATGGTCTTCACAGTTCTACGGTTTGTCATGTCCCAATGATGATATTGACGTTGCATTAGGTTTTGTCACTATTATATCGAATATTGGTTTCACAACATCCTTTTCTGAATTACTTTTAGGATTGTAAATGTTCGTGAAGGGATAAAGCTATAAGGAATGCACTATAGGACATGTCAACAATTTTAAGAAAGTGACTTCAAAAAGATTTTTCTTGGAAGTTAACCAATAAATCACATATCATCTTATGTTAGGGTTAGGGAGGATTTTACTATTTCGTTAAAAAAAAAAATGGGCCTTTTTTTCGTATTTATGAACTTTTCAAAAGGTTATTTATTTTTTATTTAAAAAAAAAAAATAGCGAAAACACCAATCACCTAATTTCTCAGCTTATTGTTGTTAACTTACCAACACTTTCATGAAGTTATCAACTTCTTGTAGAAATTTAAAATTTACTAACTTTTCTTATCTTTGATGAACTTTTATTTGTCTTTTTTAGTAGCACCTTGTATTTATCAGTTCTTTTATGGATTTTTTAATCTAAACTTTTTTAGGCTTTCTCTAATTAAATTGCCAACTATTTTTGGATTACTAGTTGAAATTGGAGTTCTTAACAATGTTTATATGATTTTTAATTCATAAACTCTTTTTTTTTGTTTTACCAACTTTTATTTTTTTCTTACAAATACTTTAAATTTACCAACTCTAATGTGAACTTACCAATTTTTATTGTGTAACTTACTATTTTTCTCTCATTAGGCTACTTAGAAGTTTTGACCAACTCTCCTTTGAGCAAATTACCGTTGTATTTTTTTTTTTTAAAATTACCAACTTTTCTATTGATTTACTAACTGTATTTATCTTAACTAAATTAAGAAATTTACCAACTCTTTTTATAGAAATCACCAACCCTAATTAGAGTGATCACTAACTTTTCTCTTATTAATTTATGCACGAGTTTGTATTACCAACTTTCATTTCAGTTAGTAACCGATGTTTTTTTTAAATATACATATTAAATTACCAAGTTCTTTTGTCTTCTCATTTCTCTGCTTTTATTTACATTTCTTGCCAATGCCATATATTTACTAACAATCCTATAAAATTAACAAAATTTATTTGTGTGACTTATCAACTTTTCTCTAATTAAGTTGCCAACTAACTTGGAGTTACCAACTCTCATATGAGTTGCTTACCGAGTTTATTTGATTTTTTCAATTTAGAAACTTTCATATTGTTTGAAAAACTATATTTGCTTTGTTAAAAAAAAATGAATTCACTAGTTCTTTTTCCAAAGCTATCAACCTCAATAGAGGGATTACCAATTATTCTCTGATTAAATTACTAAATAATATTCATTACCAATTCTTATTTGAGTTAGTTTACCTAAGTTTGCATGTCTCCTTTTAAATTACCTACTTCTCTTACCTTTGACAATATATATATATATATATATATATATATATATATATATATTTCTCTTGTTTTTACAAAAAAATTATTTACCTTTACTACCAACACATTAAACCTATCAATTATTATGTGACATTATTTGCTTTGTTCAAATGACCTTCCAACTTTTTTTGATTAAGTAATTCAATGAAAAACTTGAAATAAATAAACATGGATAACTAACTCAAATAGGAGTACGAAGACAATTGGTTGAGAATTTAATCGGAAAAAAGTTAATAAGTAACTTAAATTAAAGTTAGTACTTTTTTTATAAGACTTGAGAAATTTGAAGCATAGTTAGGAATCATAAGTGAAATTTGATAAAATATTAGAAAAGTTGATAATTGAAAACTTGGTAACTCAAATGGAAGTTTGTGACTAGTTGTTAACATGATTGGAGAAAATTTGGTAAATCACTCTAATTAAGGTTAAAAAAAGTTGGTAAATTGAAAAAAAATAAAAAAACAGATAAACTTCTGTAAGTAACTTAGATGAGAGTTGGTAACTCAATACTAGATGAAAATTCGATGGCAGAAAATTTGGTGACGATTCCCACTAATTTAAGTTGGTCATCACTAATTCAATGGATCACTAATCAAGGAAAATAAAAGTTGATAGTACAATAAAAAAAAAAGCACTAAATTCAAAAAAGAAAAATCAAATACAGTAAATAACTCATATGAGATGTGATAAACTAGAACCATTTGGTAATTTAATTTGACAAAACTTGGTAAAGTCATTCAAATTTAGATAGTTTGGTGATTTCATATAAGAGATAGTAAATTCAAAACTTTAACAAGATATTGAAACAAAAATTGGTAAATTATCAGAAAATTTGGTAGCATGGAAACTACCAGGAAAATTGAGACAAATTAAGACAAATTACCAACAAGTTATCCGGGAACGAAAAAGTCATTGGTCACTTCTTTTTACCAACTGCTTTGAGACACTTACTGATACATGAATTTCATCAGCGGGTAGCAAAAATCCCCACAAAAATAAGGAGCTTGGGGATTGCTTTCCTTTTGACATCTTACGTCTCGTGTGAGACTACTTTTAGCTAATTGCTAAAACATGAATTTGAATACTCCACAAAAAGAGGGCATATTTCACTTGATTTAACAATCATTTGGCAATCATTTGTTCTGTAATAATTGACATTAAACAGCAAATTTAAGTGATTACGAACTTATCTCTAAAAGAGCATCACTTGTCTGTTCATTATGCATAAGAAATAAATACTGGGCAAAACAAAAAGCCGGAGATCAACTTAAACTGCATTGCAACTGCAAAATTATCCTCATTTTTTGGCCACAAGTAGCACGAACCCATGAACTGTATACAGGTTCCTGCAGACAAGTGCAGTCATCTCAGCCGTCGCAAATGTAGCACGAAATTGCACGAGAAAAAGGATTCAGAGATTGTTGGCACAAAAACAATGTGACCACCTTTTCAATAATGGAGGGCACGTCAAGCTTTGCGATCAGAAACACCGGCAAGCTAAGCTGCTGTTTACGGTGCAGTCTCTGTGTAGGGTGCATGCATTACCTATTACTGCTTTCGAATATTTTTCTTTTCTTTTAAATCTGCTGCTAAATGCTACGACCATGTACGTACAACATAATTATCTGCGTGCGTGACAAGTCTATTCCAACCCCAGCATTATATTGCTCAAGCATTTTTGAACTGTCTATTTTAGCTCCAGCACTCCTCCAGTCGTTTCGCAGAGAGAGAGAGAGAGAGAGAGAGAGAGAGAGATGGTAATATTCTCTGTTCTTTTCCTATGCATTCTTTTTGGTGGGGTTGATGGCTACTGTTGATAGAATGTGTGGCTATTTGTTGTCTCCCAGTGGTAGCTAGATTTTTCATTTGTTTTTTTCCGGATTTTTTTAAATAGTATGTGGGGTACGTACCCTACCAAAGTCACAGCAAGCAAACCCTAGCTAGGTGAAGGAATAAGAATAAGAATAGAAAAAAGTAGCATCTATCTACCTCCATTCACTGCAATATCTGGAGTTTGTAAGGAGACAAGCCTTTGTCCATCAATTCTCAGTCCAGTGTCAAGCTTTTGTCCATCAATTATTCACTGCGTCATCTGGACATATTCACAGCATATACTCGGTCACCATAACAAAATAAAATTAAAAATAGAAAGGAGATAAGGAATCCAAGCTATTAAATTATACACATTTGATACCGAGACATGACGTAATGCAGCGCAACCAAGTCCAAGAATTTGTAGTTAGCTTGGGTCTACCCCTGATTACGAGAGTACTAGGGACATTCTTGTTCTTCAAGTTTGATAAAAACAAGCAGGAAATATCATTCTATGCGGGCGTGTTAGAGGCGAGCATGATTACTAGAGCTGATAGACAAGATAACCTATCAAGAAACATATCCTATGCAAAACAATCCCAAAAGTTCTGGAACCTAAATGCCACCGGTCCTTTCTTCTTTTTAATCTGTTTGACACACAACCTGAATGCTATGTAAAAAGTGATCGAAACCGCCCTGGAACCTATGCTTATTTAAGGAAAACAGATTAACTGTCCTAGAGTGCTAGTATTGTGGTTGGCGTTACATTTGTTGCATCGTAAAACTTACGATGACTTCCAATTAAGGATACCTTTTTAACCATACAATAACGTGGATCAAATGGGTTTATTCCATGGGCTAAAGAAATAGATCAGAAGAATTTTGACAATCTTTTTGTTTCACTAAGCAACGTGTTCAAACATGTGACGAATGAATATTTCTATAAGCAGAATATCGTAATAAATGACATCCATTGTGATTAATAACTCACTTGGTTAGTGGCTTGGGCTATCTTGCTAATTGTTAATTGGTCTTTTTTTCACATGAGAGAGAGAGAGAGAGAGAGAGAGAGAGAGAGAGTTGATATTGGACATGGGGATTGGTGAACAAAGAGAGGGGTTGGCATCAATGATGAGATAGATTTGTCATGGTTTTGGCATTCAGTAGAGATAAGAAAAAAAAGGGTGAAGTGAGAAAGGAAAAGAACATACTTTTATTACCTTTTCTTTTCTCTGTTTTCTTTCACTTTAATCGGTCTCTTAAATTTCAGTATCAATAAAAAAGCTTCTCTCACAACCCTTACTTTTTCTTTTACTCCCCCTTTTACTGTCCATTGATGTGTCTACAACACAGTTCTTGAACCTTGGGATGATTTCTAGGGGAATAAACCTACACCTATACAAATTCTCATATATATCCTGAATGAATTGAGAGAGGATAATGATGACAAGACAAAAAAAAGCGGTTGCCCTTGTAGAAATTTCTCGTCAACACATAAAATTGGCCACGACTTCAACTAATGTCAAACTTTAATTGATGAGGAACCATAAATAATCTGTCCCAATTCAGTGTATATGTACAATACTAGTTCGTAAAAAGATAAGCTACATGAGAAGAATGTTATCGTGTTCCAACACTATAACTTACGAAAGCAGTGTGCGACAAAGAGCTCTCAGCATCATGAGAATCTATGCTCTAATAACAAGTTGGGGCGATGCATAATGAAAACCTAATAGCCACAGAAAAAAATCCTACAAACTCGCAGGTCATGACCGAAGTTCCCCACCAAGCCTTCAAGATGTCGCAGACAAGACTCACTCCGAGGCTTTCGGCAAAGGACCAAACACTCTCAATCTTATTCGTCTGTCTATCTATACATGTGGTGCGATGTAAAAATAATGGGAAGTTCCTAAGGCTATCTGCGATTTTGCATGGTACATCAAAAGCAATCCCATTTCGGGAACGTCACCTGCACGCTCTCAAAGTGCGAGTGATTGGGGAGCTTCCCGAGACCAAAGAAGTAGGGAACAATATTATGTGTGTGTGTGTGTGTGTGAGAGAGAGAGAGAGAGAGAGAGCGAGCGAGAGAAAGAAGGGGGGAAAAGTGAGATGAGAAAGAAAAAGGGTGGAGAGATGGGGAAAACATATCATATGATGGCTCTGCCAACATTTATTGTATAAAGTCGCACGCTCTCCTTTTCACACTTCTCTTACGTCTCTCTAACCCATCTCACACCGTGTGAGACTGGACTTAGTGACTCAAGACCAACATGCAGGCAATTCCCCAATCCAAACACATAGATCTGTGAGCGTTAGAACAAACAGCTACTTACTTTGCTTAGAAAATCTGCATCTCACGCACGAGTAATCTCACAGACTTAATAGCCATAAGATTTATGGATCCTATGATTTCTAGCTCTTCAAATATGATAATGAAAGGCATCGAGCTTATACAAAATATAACCCAAGGATATGCCTTCAAAAGGAGTTGACGACCAGTCCAAATCTTCTTGCCACAAACCACTGGAAAAATTGCCCATATAGCTTTAGAGAGAGATCGGTCCATGAGTAGATGTTCCCTTGTTTCATTTGCATCGCCACAGACAGCAGAGTGGATCAACTTTAAAATGCCAGGATATTATTCTGTCCTTTGGAGGCAACCTTTCAAGAATGAACAACCACGAAATGAGAGACTGTTTAGATATACTGAGAGGAAACCAGAGCAAGTGATGCCATTGCACTCCTGGCCTTGTATTCCTCAGTACAGACCAGGCACTATTAACTTAGAAAAGTTTATCTCGAGCAGCATTCCAAATCACTTTTCCGTCCCTATCGCCAGGAAAGAGAATGCCACATACAGTAGCTTGAATGTGAACCACAACATCAGATCTTGCTTTTGGCCACACCAAATCCATATTAGTGATAACAGCAGCCACATTAGCTTGACAAGATAACCCGTTATCATGAATAACTCTCCTGCCATATTTATCGAGAAGTGGCCCATCAGGATGGCAATAGTCGTGCCAGAGAAAGGTATTCATGCCATTAGCAATTATCTGCTCAATCAAAGGCCTAGCAAGCACTCTTATTTTTGTTGAATATTTCATGGTTTTGAAAGTTTGAAAGCCATTGTTTTGTAACGGTTTTGACAACGATCCATTTGATGGAAAATAGATTTATTTTTAAATATCACAGCTGGCTGACTTAATTTGTTTCGCACCAGCCCTCTCTTTCGTTTGCCTATAAATAGAACCTCCCAATCACAATTAAAAAATATACCTCAACAAGAAAATTCTCTCTTCTCCTTCCATTTCTTTCCTTTCTTTGTTGGTTTTACATATAATTTTGCTGTTCATATGCCTTCTATTATTCTGTGTAGAGTAAAGAGAAAGGTCTATTGTGTCATGGGAGAATAGCTGCTAGAGCATATTGCACCAAGTTTTATACTCTGAGTGGTGAAATTGACAATGTTTGCACGCCTCCAACGGTTGATCTTATTTTCATTTTCTCCAATTTTTTTCCAATAATCTTAAAGATAATCCTTATGGATTTCTAAGTAGAAACGGTGCCGTTACCACCATCGTGCTACCACTATCACCACTATTGTGCCACAGTTGTGTGACCAGCACTACCACATATGCTTTATGCTAAACCATCACTTGACATACTAAAGATTCAAGTTTAAATTGCAACAACTTCAAAAGATTTTTTTTTTCTTTATATGTGTATGGAGTTGCTTTCCCTCTTACGAAGACCAAATTGACTGATATTAAGATGCTGAAACAATAGACACATGCTTATAAGGTATGTAGGCACACAATTATTAGTAAGCTTTCTAATGAATTGTTTGATATCTATTGTTTGTACAAAGAAGCAAAATAAATATTGCACTCCAAAAAATAGAATTTCACTTATTCACGTCTTGATTGCCTTAACTTTTATTTACAAACTTTTTGTACCAAATTGATGTTAAAACAACATTTCTACATGGTGAATTAGAAGAAGAAATTTACATGGTGCAACCTAAGGGATGTGTTCTTCCGGGCCAAGAAAACAAAGTTTGTAAACTCCTTAAATCTTTATATGGTCTAAAGCAAGCACCAAAAAAATGGCATTAAAATTTGATCAAGTTCTAGTTAATAATTGTTTTCCTTAATTGGAGTAGATAAATGTGTGTAAACAAAAATTGTTGATAGATAATATGTTATTATTAGCTTGACGACATGCTTACATTTGGACATGCATTGATGTTGTAAATAATTCAAAATGTTTTTTTACTTCTAAATTTGACATAAAGGACTTGGGGGAAGCTAATGTTATTTTCAATGTTAAAATCGTAGGAAGTGATAGTGGCCTAATGTTTAACCAAGAGGATTATGTGGAGAGGCTATTTAAAAATATGAACACTTTAATGTCATGTCTGTGAGTACTCCTTATGATGCTAATACCCAATTAACAAAAATAGAGGAGATGGTGTGGCTCAATTTGAATATGCTCAAATTACTGGGAGACTAATGCATTTAATGAACCATATTTGACCCAATATAACTTACGTTGTGCGTAGACTGAGTCAATATACACAAAATCCTAACCGTGATTATTAGACTACCTTGAGCAAAGTAATGAAATATTTGAGAAGAACCATAGACTATGGCCTTTTGTATAGTGGATTTCCCACTATATTGGGAAGATACAACGATGCTAACTAGATCTCATATTCAAATGAGACAAACTCCACCGGCGGTTATGTGTTCACCCTTGATAGATGTGCTGTAACTTGAAAATCAACCAAACAAACGATAATTGCAAAATCCACCATGAAGTTAGAATTTGCAACTCTACAATTGGCTAGCAATGAGGCTAAGCAATTAAAAAACTTCTTCGTATATATTCATTCCCTTGAGAATGAAACCGATACCTTCATTGAGAATGAAATTGACACCTTCATTGAGAATGAAACCAACACATTTTGTGTCTAGGCATTGTGATTACCAAGTGGCAATAGCCATTACAAAGAATAAACTTTCAATGATAAAAACAAACATCCATATGAGACACATTGTGATAAAGCAGCTATCTAAAGATGAAATTATACCTATTGATTATGTGAAGTCAAAAGTGAATTTGGCTAATCTTTAGACTAAACCTATGGGAAGAAAATTAATTAATGATACATCAAGAGGAATGACATTTAAGCCAGTTAAGAAAAATCAATAATAGTAGTAACCTATGTGATTTATGATTCCATTAATTAGGTCCATATGTGGAATAACAAATCACTTCTTGATCTAGTGATATCTTGAATTATAGTATACACTTGATGGAATCACCTATATAAGTGTGGAGTAGGGCAGCTTCTATGAGATTTTTGGCAAAATTTCTAGAGCACTTATGAACACATCAAGCACATGCATGGCCTATTAGCACAAAACCACTTTCTTTATTTTTTTTGTCTGTCTAACTCAAACTCTCAACTCACTCTCGAACTTTTATCTTACTTGTTTATAGCGTAAGAGTGAAACCTCATGCTTGAAGCTAAATGTCCTCACCCTTAGTGGGGAATCAAACTCCCATCTCTCACTTCTCATATGAGACTGGTGGCCACTGGGGTAATCCCCAGTAGATTAGCACAAAACCATTTTGTACAACAAATTTGTGCGGTGTAATGTGATTAGTTAAAATTACAATTCATAAAAAGAAATTCTTGATTTATAGAAGTTTCAAACTTCACCAATAATTCTGTAAATTATATTTTATTCTATCTAGGTTTGGTTCATTGCCCAAAAGGCACTAGTTCCTATGCAGTTCATTCAATTAATAAGTCTACATAATTATTTCATTTCTTTTCAAAACCTTATGAAATATGTGGGAGATTGTTGAATATTTCAATGGTTTTAGAAATTTGAAAGCCATTATTTTGTAATGATTTTGTAACAGTTCTGACAGCCATCAATGTAATAAAAATTGCTTGATTTTTAAATTCAAAGTTGGCTAATTTAATTTGGTTCTCACCAACCCTCTCTTCACTTGCTTATAAATAGAACCTCCAAACCACAATAGAAAAATACACCTAAACAAGAAGATTCCCTCTTTGCCTTTCATTTCTTTGTTGGGCTTTATATATAATTGTGTTGTTCATATTCCTGCTGTTATTCAATGCAGAGTAAAAAGAAAAGGTCTATTGTATCCTAGGAGTACAACCACTAGAGCCTATTGTAGTGCTTTCATGCCTCAGAAAATTGATCTTGATCTTATTTTCGTTTTCTCCATCTATAGACTTTTCTTTTTTGAACCACTTTTGTAGGCTCAGATTGCAGAAAGAAGAAGGATATTAGGAATGCAAATTTTTTGTTGCATATAATTGGTCATCAAGTTGGAAGCAAATGTGACATCTATATCATAAGCACATAAAATGAGTGTGGATGATGATATGGATTGAGATGTAAAAAAAATAAAAAATCATATCTCTTCTAGTCTGAAAATCCAGCATTTGACTAATGATCTAGATATGAAGTCAACTAAACAGATTTTTTCTTTTTTCTTTTTTGCGATGCTCTCGTCTTAATTTCGGTGGTTTAAAACTTCGGTGGCAAAATCATGTAAAAATTAGGGGGTTGGGCTTTCTGGGAGTGGGGCATGGATGTCAGGTTCAGTGTAGTTAGTGTTTTATCCTTTTAGTGCTTTGTAGAATTCATGTCAGGCAAAATGAAAACCAAATCATTCGGAGTCCGAAAGATTGTATCTTTCGATTCAAAAAGACATTTTTGCGGGAATCTCAGTTAATCCCATAAAGCAAAATCGATACTTTCCTTGTAAGAAGAGTAAACCAACGTTTCTCTTTCTTACCTCACTTTAAACCACTTTGAAAATAAGGGGATTTTTTTCCTCCTCCCACTGATTTGGCACTCTCTTTCGAAATCGATAGCATCAGAATTTATGTAACTCAAGCGATGGGAAACCCCACAAGGATTCTTGTTGTCATACATGTACAAGGCACTAATGGAGTGCTACATTGCTTTAAAGATGAAGAGGGAATGATGAGCATGTCCCACCTCATCACACACTACTCACTGTTCTGGCCTTTTCTCTTAATCAAACATCGACATCATTGCATGATGTTTTCAATCACGAGAAGAGTACTCATTATATGGGATTTTACTGCAAGTTATCATTCAGCCTTTTCTCTTTGTTGACGCATTTAACTAATTTGGAATTTGATTGAAAGAATAGGGAACCAGACGATTTCTACGACTTTGACTGCATGCAAGGATTGATATGCGCGCAGTGGTGTACTCAGCTTCAAGAAAAGTCCAACTCAACAAGACATATTTTCTCAATGGCTTTTTTGACCCACTATAAAGTGTCCTTTGCTTACAAACCTTTCTCCTCCGTAATCCTCACACGCATCGCACGGCTACTGCTGCCCGCATGCATTATTGAGTGTGGATGTCTTGCACCATACAGATTAGCGCGAAAGAAATTGAGGGAAGGGGGAATGGTATCGGGTAACAGAGAGCTCCCGTGCATAGAAACGTGGAGATGCTTAATTAGCAAAGTGCAAACGTGACACTCAACCACTAAAACAGTAAATTCGATGCCTTGCGTTGCTTTATTTGGCAAGTAATATGAGTTTTAAGTGGACGGTTAGAGAAAGGACGAGGTGTTTAAGACAAGAAAGTGATTAGTATGGTACAGATCAGAGAGAGAGAGAGAGAGAGAGAGAGCGTCAATAATGCTTTGTAGGATAGCAGACAGAGGGTTGCTTTTTGGGTACTTGGGGAATAAAATGCTGTCCCTCTACGAGGATTGGCGTGAGAGAGAGAGAGAGAGAGAGAGAGAGAGAGAGAGAGCGTCTTTTTCTCTCTCTTTAGATCAAACCAAAATTGTGAAATATTTACGCATAAACGACAAATGACGAACCAGAGGAAGGAAATAAAAAAGATGGGAGTTTAGCTTGATCTCCTGTAATCTTTGCCACTTTTCCACCTTTTCCCTTTAGTACTTTTTCTCGAATTTCTGATGGCTTTCTCTGTCCATTCAAAGGGTGATGTGGGAAATAAAATAAAGAAAAGCAAAGAAGAAAGGACAAAAGCTCTCTCATCAGAGAGAGAGAGAGAGTTTTGAACTGCGGACCCCACACACGACCCTTCCTCCCCTTCGTAAACACACATTTCCGTAGCAATGAAAAAGAAAAAGAAAAACTAAAAACGACATTTTATCAATTGCATGCATCGCATTATCATATTACGTTCAATTCCATCTGAATCTTAACTGAGATATTGCATGCATGCTGTGGCAGTGAAAACGGAAATTTTAAATAACCGAGTCCCTTGTAGATTAAAATCTTTTGTTGCAGCTTTTCCATCACCACCAGATCATCTTGAACTTGATTGTCTTAAGAGGCACAGGCAAATCATGCCATTAAAGTTTCCTCCCCATCCGATGATATTTGTAAGTCCCTAGAAGCCAAAAATGATTATTATAAAGTGGCTTTAGTCTTAATTATCACCAAAACAAGCACCTACGATTCTACTGAGATATTAATTAGACCGGCCTTGGCCTTCCCAAAAGAATGATGGGGTACTACCACCACTGTCTGTGACAAGTTAAAAAACCGGAAAGGGGAGGGGGGGGCGGGGGAGAGAGAGAGAGAGAGAGAGAAATAAGTGGAAATAAAAAGGCTGAAAAGCTATATTGATCAGACACAATAGAAAGAGAGCAACAAGGGGAGAAATAAATAAAGCAAATAAACAGCTCTCATCTCATTTGGCGAAGAAGTATAAAGAAGGCTGCTTGGTCTAGTCTTGTTTTTCTAAAGCCACATATTCAGCTTCCTTCATCGTCTCTCTCTCTCTTCCACGACTCTCACAAGGAGCCAACCCATTCCCATTCGAGAAACGTTCCTGAGTCTTGCAAGACTCTCAGTTTCAACTTAGCCAAACAAAGGACTAGAGAAAGAAAGCCGGAGCCTGAAAGCCAGCTTTCTGGGTCTCTCTTAACTTGAAGTTAAGAAAGATTTCTTTTTAGGGGGGTTGGGGTTATCTTCACGCACCGCTCAACAGAGAAGAAACAGCTCAACAATAGTCCCCAGAACAGTGAGCTGGTCACAAAAGGGGGGGTGGTGAGGGGGGGTTTCGGTCAAGTGTGATGCGTGCAGGAGCTTACACGGTCCAACAGACCCTCACAGCAGAGGCTGCTTCAGTCCTGAAGCACTCTCTCAGCCTTGCAAGGAGGAGAGGCCATGCCCAGGTCACTCCCCTGCATGTTGCTGCCACCCTTCTGAGCTCAAGGTCGAGCCTTTTGAGGAGAGCCTGTCTCAAGTCTCAGCCACCTTCCTCTCATCCTCATCCTCACCCTCACCACCACCATCCTCTCCAATGCAGAGCTCTTGAGCTTTGCTTCAATGTCGCGCTCAACAGGCTTCCCACGACCCCAGGCCCAATGCTCCATGGCCAACAGGCCTCTCTCTCCAATGCCCTGATCGCCGCCCTCAAGAGAGCCCAGGCTCACCAGAGGAGGGGTTGCATTGAGCAGCAGCAGCAACAGCCTCTCTTGACCATCAAGGTCGAGTTGGAACAGCTGGTCATATCCATCCTAGATGACCCGAGTGTGAGTCGGGTCATGAGAGAGGCTGGCTTCTCTAGCACCGCAGTGAAGAGCAACATAGAGGATTCTTCGGCTTCTTCTGTGTTCCAGTGTTACAGCTCCTCCGGTGGGGTCTTCTCTTCGCCTTGCTCCCCTTCGCCTGCCGATGCGGCCCAACAGAGAGAAGTGGTCAAAAACCCTAGTGGCAGTTTCTGGCAGACCCACTTGTTCAACTACTCTCCTGAGCAAAACCCAGTTCTGTTCTCTCCCCAGAAGAGAGTTTTGAGCAACTGCTTCGTCACAGATCCTGTTAATAATCCTGTGAAGGAGGAGGACGTCAAAGTGGTTCTTGAGGTACTGTTGAGGAAGAATAAGAGAAGGAATGTTGTGATAGTGGGTGACTGCTTTTCACAGAATGATGGCCTTATTGGAGAGCTGATGGCAAGAATCGAGAAAGGAGAGGTTCCTGAGGAGCTCAAATCGGCCCAGTTCATAAAGTTCGAATTTGCACCCGTTTCCTTGAGGTACATGAAGAGAGAGGACGTGGAGATAAACATTTCAGAACTCAAGAGAAAGATTCATGATCATTCTGTTGCACCTAGATCAAGTGGTGGAGGTGTGATAATCTATACGGGAGACTTGAAATGGACCTTGGAAACTAGTAATGGTGGGGGTGAGAAAAACGGTGAAGTGTCGGTGGTATACAGCCCAGTGGATCATCTTGTTACAGAGATGGGCAGGTTATTAGAAGATTACTGCGGTGGTTCATGTGCAAAGGTTTGGCTAATGGCAACGGCAAATATTCAGACGTACATGAAATGCCAAATGAAACAGCCTGCTTTGGAAGTTCAATGGGGTCTCCAACCTGTTTCTCTTCCATCTGGCGGCCTCGGTTTGAGCCTCCATGCATCCAGGTCCTCTCTCTCTCTCTCTCTCTCTCGGTTTTGGCTGGTTCACATGGTTTATTATAGTATATCTAGCTTTAATCATTGTGTCTTCCATTTTCAGTCATTCTTTTGAAACGTTGTGTTTGTATTTTACTGATCTGCGGATGCACGGTATCGAAGTAAGACCTGAAGCGCCTGTCAAGAAAAAGTATGCTTTGTGGAGACACAGGCGTGAATGACTGTCCCTTCTGTTTCTTACATATTGTTTTTGTCAGCATATACTTTACCTTGCAACATGATTATTCTTCACTAAGGAAAATCTCACCAGCCCAAAATTTTTTAACGCGGACAACGTTTCTTTCCAGATCGGAAAAAGAAAATTCTGCAGCATAAAAAGATTGGCTGTCTGGACTTTCGGCGACCAATTTGACTTTCTGTAATTTGCCTTTCGGTTTTTGTGGAACTGCTTTGTATTCGGAGATAGGGTGATGATTACTCTAGGATTCAGGAAGTCCTAGGATCGACCCATGTATATTGCAGCTTTCTTACTTGAACCATGAGAGCAAAATCAAATATTCGGTTTTCGTTTTCCCACTGAAAAGCTTTAATGAAGTGATAATTAAATATATCATGACCGTACTTACCGACTATGAAATAAAAAAAAAATGCTGTTAGAGTTAGTGAAACGTGAGAAAATTTTACACAGATCTGGGAAAAAAGAACATGAATTTTTCTAGAGTAGGCCATGCCAGTTCCTATGGTGATCATGAATTTTTCGCCAAATTTGGGCATGGGTTTTTCCAAGTGCTTAACCAACACCTTTGTGCGCGTGCATGCCCATGTATATATTATTTTTCATACATTTATATGTAAATAAAAACAAAAAATAAAAATTGCTAACATTCAGTTTCTTTAACTGAGTTGCGTCTATTTATGACACGTAAAGAGGCAATAATTAGACTAACAGATTTTAGCAATGAGAAAATTGACACTTTCTCATTAACGAGACAAATGAGTTCCAACTTTTGAGTGTCTTAAGGAGGACACTTTTCTCTCTCTCTTTGGTTTCTTGTTGTCTACTTAGGCCCTTTCTTCTTGCAAACACTTCTAACGTGTACAGACATCCATATGTTGCAGCAACAGCGACTCAAAACAACCTTTGGCGAGTCCACCTCAGGTGCTGGAAATAAAGCACCTGAGCAAGGAGGAACGAGATGGCCTCACTTGCTGTGCTGAGTGCACCTCCAACTACGAGAAAGAAGCTGACCTATTCAAATCTAATCAGCAGAAACTTTTGCCATCCTGGCTTCTAGGACAAGGCAAAGATGCTCTCCGCAAGGTACATTTGTACAAAATTGGTTGTGCTTTTATACCTTGCATTGTCCATTTATAGTTATCTACAATAATTCATACCCGTTAAGAGTGCATCATTCTAGCAATGCACTTACCTCTAAAGTTGTGTAATTTGCAGGAAGACTTGGCTGAGCTGAGGGAAAAATGGAACAGATTATGCCATGGGCTCCACCGGGACAGGACAAGAAGCTACAGTACTTCGACCTTGTATGGCAATCAAAGTTCCGTAGGGAAGGCCTACTGCAGCACATTGTCACACCCTTGGTGGCCTACTCAAAGCACCATCTTCCCCGATGCAAATTCAATCTCGTTTGCTAGCTCGCCATTGAAGCCCAATCAGGGTTCCAATACCGTGCCCCGTTTCAGACGGCAACAGTCCTGTACCATCGAGTTCAATTCTGGTGCCTGGACTGAGAATAAGCATGGTAGGCCAGAACCGAACTTGTATTCTCTCAAGAACACTGAAGGAAAGGAGGTGAAGATCACTCTCACTCTTGGCAATTCCCTTTTGGATGATCCGGGGAAACTGGCAGAGCAGAATATTGAGAGGATGTTGCTGCGAGGTAACATGCGACGGTTGCTTCAGGATAATGTGCCATGGCAATCTGAAACAATTCCTGCAATTGTGGAGGCCTTGTTCAATGCCAAATGCACCAAGAAGGATAGTTGGCTACTGATTCTGGGAAATGACACGGTTGGAAAGAGAAGGTTGGCGCATTCGATTGCAGAGTCAATGTTTGGGTCAGCTGATTTCCTTTTTCAGATGAACATGAGAACAAAGCGTGACAAGGAGGCCTCATCGGATGAAATAGAGGCAAGGATCTCAAAGAATGATGACAAACTTGTGGTTTTGGTGGAAGACATTGATTTGGCTGACAAGCAATTCATTAGGTACCTCGCTGACCGATTCGAGACTGGAAAATTTACAGATTCAAGCCAGGGAGAACAAAACCAAGGTCAAGTTGTGTTCATATTGACTAGTGGGGACTCCACGGGCTATGATGGTCGAATCAGACAGAGTTCAGCAGTTCAGATGACTGTAAAGGTCATTGAAACAACAACCAATTCTAATCACAAGAGGAAGTCCGAGTGGGGCTTGTCAGATAAGATGAAAAATCCGAGAACGGATGGGAACAAGAGTGCATATTTGGGTTCCTTTGAGAAAGGAAACATCGAGGAAGTATTGTCGAGGCAGTCCAGCTTCAATGCCATTGATCTGAATATGAAGGCCGATGAGGACTATGAACCTGGCGGGAAACCAGAGGACTTGAGCCCCAATTCAAGTGACTTGACCCGCGAGAGTTCAGGCGAAATCCAATGCCCGCAGACATTCCTGGAATTGATTGAAAACCGGTTCACCTTTAACCGAAGCCTGACTCGAGATAGGGAGACGATGGAGTTTTTCTTGTCCATGATAAAGAAATCTTTCGAAGGGGTATACGGGGATGCAAATAATGTTAGGTTTAGTGTAGAGGAGGGGGTTTTAGAGGAGATAGTAGCTGGTGGGGGGTTTTTTCTGAACAGTTTGTTTGAGAAATGGTTAAAGGACATTTTCCAAACAGCCTTGCAAATAGTCACATGTAAGGGGAGGGATGGTATAAGTTTTAGGCTCTGTTTAGGGGGTAAAGGTGAAGGAAACTTGGAAGAAGGGTTCATGAGCACATGCCTGCCCAAGAAAATCCAAATTTCCTACGGGGACTAATCTGTTTATGTAACTTGCTAATGTCCATAAGGGGATGTGTTTATTTGGTTTGGTTCACTCTTTGTTGTTAGCCTTTTCCCTGTAGACTCTCTCTCTCTCTCTCTCTCTCTCTCTCTCTCTCTGTGCGCGTGTGATGAATTGATGAGCCATAAAGGAAACCTTACCACACATGCACGATAAACGACAATCATGTGTTTTGGAGTTCCACATAAAGACAATAAAGGAGGTTAACAATCACATATATTCATTTGAATCTCAGAGATAGTGATTACATGGATATAGCTAACTTTACCTACTAGAAATTTCCATGAACATTTTTGTGAGGATTGGCCGTGCCAAGCTACACAATTATGATCTATACTTTGCTTTGAGCTTCCGAGATTAGGAAGTGACCCCATCTAAAGACTCTTTCATGATGATCAACCTATGGACTTAAATTGCTCTTTCAGCCTTGCATTTGAACTAGTTGATTCTTAGTCGATTTCAAGTTCTCATAATTGGCATATCCTTTTAAAAGTAGGCTATCAGACGATCTTTTTAGTCCCTTTTAACCAAACCAAACTAGCACCGTTGAGAGCACAGTAATCTTGAGCAATATAAGTCCCTCCCTACTCCACTTCTTAATAGATTCTCTCTCTTCTTCAACCCTAGCGTGCATATCATCCTTCTAGTGTTAACCTTTACCGAGTTTAGTTGTCAATAGGATGTGTCCGCATCTAGCATGTTAATATATAACCTTCACATGACATACTCCTCCCACTAAGAATCTGTGAATATTAATCAAATGTAGTGAGTGAGGACGGCAGCACCCACAATCGACATTAAAAACACAATGAACAGTTGACAATTGTGCATTAAGAATGTGCATAAAATAAGCTATAAAGTGGAGCAAAGATCATAGAAGATAACAAAAGTGGGAAGCTTAGGACCGGGAGGATGTGGAATTCACTTAGCAACCAAAGTTAGTAAAGAGCCCTTTCTTTGCATATATAATGTTATCCCGAGCAAGATCGACACCTATGGCTTCATCCACTGTATTGACTGCAATAAGTGGTCACTTGTATGATGAGGCATTTAAAACCAGAAAAGGAGTCATCATAACCTTTTCTATTGGCTTCTATAAAGACACAGGAACGCATCTTCTTCTCCACTACGAGCCAATGACACTTTCTAGTTCAAAAATCCTTTCTTTAGAATCTGCATCATTACTTTGACTCTAAAGGCTTCATAATAAACCAAGACATTATTGCATCAAACGGCGGATGTGGGACCTGTCCTCCTATCATACAACACGTAATAATTCTCTCTCTCTCTCTCTCTCTCTCTCTCTCTCTCTCTCTCCCCAATTTGTGATATGATAATCATACTCGCATTGCTTTAGAAAAGTTGTCATGTGTCCTAGTCCTAGTTCACTGAGAAAGTTTTGTCTATAATAGGGGAATGATGGGCATACTCTGATTGAATTCCAATACCTAACTTCATACCTTCCTCACCCAAATCGATTGATGATCCATTAGCTGGAACATATCTGTAGAATAATCGTACAAGTCCAATATGTTTTTCATTCAATGAGCCATGGATGTCTCCAATCACTTCCCTTTAGTTGACAGACCCCTAACCAACTCATTTCCCTCTTTCAGCCACTAGTTCAGGCCCTCCATTTTTCTTGATATTTGCTTTTGGATCTTGTTATTAAAAGCACCGGGCACTAATTGAGTTAGCTAAAAATGGAAATAACACTTTGAAAGTGGAAGAATTGCGCATTTTAATGAACTCACTTCAAAGCAAAATATTAAATTTCCAAAGCACATTTAAAAAGTTTTAATAAGGGCCCAAGGCCACTCATTAACGTTTTCCTTTGCTTTTTTATGGCCTGTTCAAATTCCACTGGCAACTTCTCCTTGCAATTCTGTTGCGGGCATTCGCATGACATAAAAATTAAAACTGCATTATTTGGATATTCGATTTTAGTTAATTCAAGAAAAGAGTTATGTTCCCCTGCTTAAGACAGAACTCCGAGGGAAACTCTGAAACAAGCAGAGTCAATGAGAATTTTCGCTGAACCCCTTGTCTGCAGCAGTTATGTGAAAATCTGTAGAAAGGCAACACTCAGAAGACAACAACCTATACCATCACTGTCCTGAGAGTCACCTGCACAAAGCACTAATATATCTCAAGCAATTGACCTCCCAGCCTGATGTTCACCCTCTCAAAATTCAGATTATGTTTTGCTTAATCTCTCCCAAGATTCCAAAAATTCGAAGCGCTTTCTCCAGATCGTTAAATCCAGAAAGAACTGCAAAAGTAACCGCAAAATTTCGAAGTGCAGACCATTGATGCAGGGACAAAATGTTGTGAACACACTAGGAACTCTTGATCTTGGGAAAAAAATTGCTCTAAAAAATTCACTAATGAGATTGTCTGAGATGTACAATGATTTTACAGCTTTTGACCCATGAAATATACATACTCTTGACAGCAGCTGCTAGAGAAAAGGGAAAAGGTTGATAAATAAAAAATCAGGCACAACACTCATATACAAAGAATGACACAGAGGAAGCTAATCTAAATTTTGGTGTATCTACAGACAGGGCTCCTATGAAGGGTGAATAATCCTAATAAATCTCACCCCCACAAAAAGTAAACTATTTTTTTCAGCTTAAAACCAAGAAATTAATTGTTGGGCGGAAAGCTTTCAGTTTAAGAGGAAGTCTCGTGCTGAAAAATGTCAGATAAACCTAAGGCATTTTCAAGGTCGAGTAAAGGTTTTAGTCTCTTCTCTACCTCATTACTCTGCAGATCTGTCTCCTCAACAATCATAGACAAAGCAGTCTTGCAAGACTCCTCATCCCTGAATGCCAGGGTCCACCTCCCATCCACCATAGCTCTTGGCTTCACTTTTCCATCTGAAGTTTTTGTGGGATCCAAAGAGGGTATTGAGGATGGCCGGATTCGCAAGTGTAACCACTTTGGGTGCTTGTTATCGATTCTTGGCTGAAAACACAAGGAAGCAAACCCATTTAGGCAAAATTTAAAAGCCAGCTTTGAGAACAAAAGATTCTTCATCACTGACAAACACTATCTATACGATGACAAAACAGAAACGACACAACTGCACCAGCTTTCCGTACATTTGAACCAGCCAAAGGTGCAGCAACACGGATAATTCCATAGTTCTGCTTCAATGGTAATTCTTCAGCGAGAATAAGCCATCCTGAAATTCCCGCAGAGACAGCAAGAAAGCGAAAGTAACGTTCTTTACCCCTCTCAAAGGCAATCCTACACGGCAGAGCATCAACTGCAGATGACCATAAGCAGCAACATTAAGTAAGCCACATGATAATCCTACAACACCATCTTACACAAAAAGTAACGCAGATTTGACTGGTATGAAATTGGAAAAGTTGACAAAGCAAAGAAACTTGTATCTTCTCGTGAACTTGATCCCAACCTTAAGAATTAACCCCGGCAAAAGAGCGTTTTACATTTTCCTCTTTAGTTGAGCCCAATTGTCAGAACCTTCAGTCTTCAAGTTTGTTAAGGTACTTGGAGTGGTGAATAACCCAATGTATTTAATTAGTCATAGAAGAAAGATCTACTCCTATTCAGCAAAACATAAATTAAAACAAGTACCAATTACGAATCTCTATGATTTCTGAAAACAATAACTTTTGAAGTACCCTCTTCAAAACCAGTTTCTTTAACATTGTAACTCCACTTCAGTTAACAGCAACATTAAATTCTATATAAATCATAATGGAGTAAACTTTTGAACTTATTCTTGGACTTACCAACTTTTAATTCAGTGCCAGGCTTTGGAACAGAGACATTGAGTCCAGATGTTTTTGCACGTGAATTTTCCGGGTGATCGCCTTGTGCATTAATAGAAGGCTGCTCTGGCAAAGCTCTACCAAGGGAAAATAGTTGAAGTTGATGACGTAGGACGAACACCTAAAACAAAAGGCAGAAACTATTAGGCATGTAGAGAATCACTTGGCTGACAATAAATATCAAGATCTCCTCTTAGAAATCTGAATGCATCCATGTGATTGCAAAGTGAGGCTGTAGAGGAGGACGAATCTTGAGAAGATCATTCTCACGCACCACTACTGAAATGGACAAAACAAAGAAAATCAAACGTTGCTGTAACAGAAACAGACCTTTACCACCTCACACATCCTTTCACCAGCAGGGATGGATGATTCACTCGGAGCAACCTCTGTTAAAAGAAAGAGAAAGACTAATCATCTGCAAAGTGGAAAAGTTATACAGTACACAGATCTCTGCAAAGAGTACACCAGTGAGATGTTGAAAAAACATAGTGGTGAGTATCATCTTATCTTCTGGGAGAATAGCTACGGCTTTTACCTTCATGGAACTTCCACTGTGACAAGAGTATGCTCTTAGGCTCCTTTCTGGGGGATGAAGCCTCAATTGCTAAAAATGGAATGTAATTCTTCAGATGCATAAACAAACCTCATGTGAGACCAGACACTGTTTGGAAACTAAGTCAAATACCTCTTTTGCACTTCTTCCACTCATTAATAATGATTGTGAGGACCAAATCGGGCCACGATCCTCTAGTCTCCTGTAAAAGAGCACGAGTACAGCTCCTGTATGATTCCTGCATTAAAAGGCTGCCAAGTTAGTCCTCAACATTTGTTGGTTTGTCATTAAAATAGAAAAAAAGACCTACTAAATGAGAGTTCGTGACACATGAAACATTGTTGCATCTTCACCACACTATTACCTGATCATGTATGTCAGCCATAGCAAATTCCAAAATTTCTCATTCATGGTTTGATGGCAAAAATAGCAACTAAAAATAATACAACTCCATAGCATCAACCAATAAAGAAGGAAAACAAAAGCCAGTGTTAAAACAAAATACACAAAGGATATCATAATTCCCAGGGGCCAATGCTTTGCAATTTAATTATAACTGCAGTTTGCTTATTCATTCTCACTCCAGTTGCACATGCTATCACGACAGCAAACCCAGAATTCATCAAAGCACTACTCGTCAAAACTTAGGGATTTGCTTGGAGAGACTCTCTCCACAAAATAAAGGAGCATCCCAGTAAAAAAGACTGCTTTGGTCACTTTGACACCACTTAATACTTTGTTTTCCAAGAACAAACAACAATAGAAGTTCATCAAGTGTGATTAAATGCAGCTCCTGGAAGGCTACTATTTATGATTATATCTCCCTTTAAATTCAGACATGACACTTACTTTGAGCAATACGAGATGATGACTGCTAAACTCTGCTTCGCCATGGGGAAGCAATTGGCGCAAAAGCCAGCCCCCATCCCACAATGTCTCTCCTGGTATATTTGAGCGACAGAAAAGAGCGATCAACGCATCTAGCACCTTCAAGAAAGGTCCCCAACAAAAAGCAATTCATCAATTTCAACTTGAAAGAATGCGCCAAAATTTTTAAAATGATAGTCAAACAATTGTATTGTAGTGGAAAACAAGCACATCATCCAATCATCATTGCGCAAAGTTTACTAAGAAGTGCACACAATCGAGAACAAAAGAGTGCATAACTCTTACGGTTCACAAATAAAAGGCCAAAACTTCTAGGATGATCTTAGCTAATATATATGAGTCACAAAAGATAAATTGCTACCTAATTAACAGGGTTGTTAATAGTTGGGTTCAACTCAAAAACTAACAAGCTAAACCAAACTGAAATAAGGACTAGATGAGTATTTGAAGACAGAAACCTAATCAAAGCGCAAATTGGAAATCACCAGGAAAAATTACATAGACATACCACAAAAGAAAATTCTAAGTAGCCTCTAAAACCAGAATTTTGTTCAATAACCAACTTACCTGAAATCTGTGGCACCTAGGGCTTGCTCCCTCTTCTGTACTTGAAGTTGACACACAATACTGGTCCTGTTAGAAGGGCGAGCAAAAGAAAAGTGTAAGGAAGTTATTGCCTTTTGATTAGTGTCATGTATTCAGAGAAATACCAGAGGGAATTAACAACCAAGAATGACACCAACAGTACAACAATGACCCACTACAGAATAGAAGTCTTCCTAACCTAAAAGAGCTCCAAGAACAAAATATCGTGCTTAGATAATCACTAAACTATGCAAATTAAAGAAATGAAAGAGACATGAAGTCAAAGGAAAGCCAAATTTTCAACCTTCAGAAAAGGAAATTTTATTCTGATACGGGAATAGTTGCTACAAAACTTGAACATCATTTTCTAAGGAATGCCCCCTATGAAATGAGCCTGAAGTATACAATGGACCAATCATAATAAGATTGATATTAATAACACCAATTTGAGATACAGATACATCATGTTCATTGAATTCAGCTTCTCCGTCTTTTTTTCAAAGAACTGGAAAATGGGCGCTACAATAAAGACAAGGCCCATCATGACAAGGTTGGATATTAGATAGTTAAACCCAAGAATCGCCCTAATATTCACAGATCCCGAATTAATCCAAGTGGCAATAAGATCATATATTACACTCCAAACAATAATAATAGAAGAGGTTTTACACTTCACAGAAAAGACTTGATGAAGTTCTTTCCCAGCATTGTAACAGTACGTATTTGATTTCCATATATCATAACAAGAAGAATTGAGAGCTTTTTCCCATTAAATGCCAAATTGGTTGCTGGGATTAAAGCCATAAGTATGACAGAAACATACGTATAAGCAATGCTCATACATCAAACTTACACACCAACAAGGAATGACACAAAAAGCTAAAGGAAAAGGCTCAAGAATTGAAGCAGAAAGGGAGGGGGAACATCAATTTATACCTTGATTCTTTGTAGATAACCATCTAGTTCACCACTTAGACCATCTTTCATTGAAATGCTTTCAGAAGAAAACAGTTGCTCTTCACCAGAACCCTCGCCAACCAATGATTCCTACAAGATAATGAACAGAAGAGAACAATAGTAACACAGGCTTCGAGCAGAAGGGAGAGTATGAGAAGCAAACCTAGTTAACTAGACTAAAAAATATCATCTACTTAAAATAGTATTTGAAAAACAACAATTTGTTTTCCAGATGAATTAAAAACAGCACAAAAACTTATTGAAGGAAAAAGTGATAATGAAATGAAAAACTGACCAAAGATGTACATGAGAACAAATTCAGAATATGTTAACAGCTTGATAATCTCTTCAATAGCAATAGGTATATAATGGATCATCAACAAGTCTTGATCAGACAGCCAACTCCTTCAAAGTATCACTGAATGAATTTTCAAACATTAGTTTTTTGAGGTCCAAATTTCGTGCATAACACTCTAGGAATTAATGTCATTTAACCACTGTGTACATAAAGCAAAAGGATGAATATTACAAGCAAGGTACTTTGCTAAATTTATTTATAAGAGTGCCAAAGAAATGCAGAATCAATAATGCTTACTAGCAAGAGTTTTTTCTGCTTTTTGCGCTGAGGAAGAATTCCAAGAGCATCCAGCATTGACTCATCCAGTTCTGTAACAGCAAATGTTGATAATAAATGGCAGTATATACCAAATAAGTAATTGTAACTAGAAAGATACAACAGCCCAACCTTTCGTTTGTAACAGCGTAGCGAACACACTCAACGAACCCAAAACTTGAACATTGTTCCCATCTCTGATGTACGAAAGTAATGTCTCCCTGCAAAGTTATAAATGTTAGAGAAAGAAAATGGAGTAAACATCGGCAACAGATGTCTGCTAATTTACCATTTCCTCAGTTAGAACAGTATAGAACCAAATAGAAAACTCTAAAAGGGACCTCGCTCAGCATAAAAACATGATAAAACACTAAGTGGCACATTTATTCCATTCTTTGGGTCTTTGTAACAAAATCGAAACATAAGACTCAAAATATCACAAGTTAACAGTATCTTTGCCATATTCAACGGTTTTTCATGTTGTTTCTACCCAAGCTTAAGCTATAATGGTTACCAAAGAAATTGAAATGATTGATTTGCTCCATCTTTTCAGAGGTTACATAACCTTTCTGGGAGTTGAGTACTGACTAGAGGTCATATAATAATGAATCAATGATATATGTAGCAGTGACTTAAATAAAGAGAAGCCCAGAATGAGGAATTCTTAAATGAGGTGTCCTTATACAAGTCCACAAAATATTGAGAAGTGCATAATTGAAAGAACTTCACAAAAATACTTTCAGCATAATCTCACATTTCTTCATGAACATCCAAAGATCTATCTTGGCTCTCAAAGTAAGTCTTAGCCGTAGACAACAAGTACGAGAGAGCATGCATCTCTCCAGCTTGGATATTTCATGTCAGAGAAGCCCTAGCAATTAATCAGCTAATCCTTCTCGCTACCTCAGGTAATAAAAAAAGGACACGAGAATCCTTACTTTCTCTAGAACAAACAAATGAAGGAAAGTCATCAGAATGGTGCAACCCAGGACATCAAAAATCCCAAGATACTCACTGTAATGCTTATTCATCAAATTTGGTTTTTTTCTACTCTTACAATGTCCAGGAACAGCAATTCCTGACGCTCAATCAAACATCAAAGCAACCCACAACTTGCAGTTAAGAAAGCTCACAAAAGTCTTGACTAGTCCCTAATTAACAAAATCTGAGGCCTCCTTTCGGAGAAGAGGCCATGAAATTTGCTGCTTCTAAGAACTATTTAAACAAATAATGATGACAACAATTTAAAAAATTCATGTACATGTCACTGGTAAAGCATTCCAAAAGCATAGCAACATTGTTTTCCTCTATCAATTTCTGAGCATGGTCAATAAGAGATAAGAGAATAGAGCTTCTCTCTAATCAATTTTTTTTTCAATCTCATCTACTCTAGCACAAAACAAATAGGAGATATACAATTGACTCCATTCTCGATCCTAAATTAAGGGATATAAAAGCATATGGCAATCCTAAAGATCCGTAAAATCAATTGTGTATCCAAAACAACAAATACTACAAATGTTAAGGATCTGTGGAAAGCTAAATCACATCATGTTACCTCAATGCAACAGAGGAATCGATACTAACATTTGCCTTGACGGCAGCCTCTTCATGGACTTGTGTACCAGTAGAACAGTCAACCAGATAGGCCTTCAACTTTTTATCATTTTCACTGCCAAGACTTTCGTTGTCTGGTTGTTTGCTTTCATTGGTAGGTTCATGAACAGATAAGAAACCATTGGCCTTATTACCAGAATTTGCAACGAACACCTCCGGAGGAAAAAAAAGCCCAGCGGCTATACTATTCGCCAAATCTTTGATCTTAACAATATGAAGGATGCAGCAGATCAAGTACAAAGAAGTGACAGAACCAATCCTTACTTCCTGCACTTATTTAGCACCAAGATATAGAGAAAGGATTAATGCTACATAAATTAATCAAAATGAAAATGTTAAAAGGAAAAAACCCAACTTTTCCACCGCAGTTCTCTAATCAAATTGCAAATCATGAATCGAACACTTCACTGCTTGAATTATCAAAAATAATATAATCAACTCATAGAATTGGTAAGGGAACCAATAGATAAATAAGCATCATATCCTCACTAAAATTTCATTTGGTACAGGCGTAGCTGCACTACAACTGTGTTGTGCTATAGTTTCGTTATGATGTATTGTGGGCAAAAATATTCTAAGATATAACACTTTTAAGCTCAGTAAGCAATTTTATAGAAGCTACTGGGAGATGTTAAAATAGTAGCTATGAAGATATGTTGATGTTACAAAGCAGAAGCCATTTCACTATGATATGTCGGTTCCTTGCAATGATTACTTGATTTACCTTGCGATGATTAATAAACATTCTAATGACGGGCACTCTTCTTCAAGGCCATAAGATGATCATAAAAAATCCAATATTCCTTTTGTTCTTGTATTCATTGCCATTTATCAGATGCCAACGCATGTAATAAAGTCTAATTTATTTGATATATTTGGTCAAAAGTTCACTGTAAGTTTAATTTGGAAGAATATAACGGTATTGGATCAAGAAATTCATATATATACATAAGTTAAGAATTAGTATTTATAAACAACACTGGCGGACACAAGAACCATGAGGACCAGAAGAAATCAGAGAAACCAAAGCCATTGAAGTCAAGAGGTTAAGTCATTTACATAAGCTGGTTCTGTCTTCAGAGAAGGAAGGAGCAATGGAAACACCAAATGCTTCAAAAACTCATCAGTCAGTAACCTCCCAACATCAGGAATACCAGCGGAGGTGATATCACTGAAATAGTACAGAGTATCCTCAAGTTCATCCACCACAGCAAGAATAGTAGATGGCGGTTCTGGGCCAGATTTTCTGCATACATAACCATAAAATTATTTTTAGCATTTCAGGGCGTTTCCCTTGATATACGAAAGGATGGTGAAGCCCCAGAGTCTTACAGAGCATCTGAAACCAATTCATTCAACTCCAAGCACTGCTTGCAGAAGTATTTGACCAAGTTTGAAAAATATTTAGAATGTGGAGGGCTGGCGACAAATCTATTCACAGATACATCACCAACTAAAGGCAAAAAAAAAAATCTCAAGGTAAACACATGGAGCTAACAAATTGGCATCATAAAAGAAAGGAACATCAGCAGCATAAAAGTGAGAATATAAGGAGATAACCGGTAGCTCACCATGGTAAACATTGAGTGAAAGAGCGCGTATGGCTGTACGGACCATATTTTCTTCATGGAAGGCAAACCGTATTGCCTCAGTATATAGTGGGAAAGATACTACGTCATCCTAGATGTTCCACAGTACAAAAGAAATTTTGAGAGAGAGAGAGAGCAAAAAAGCAAAGAAAAATTCTTGGACTTGACATGGAGAATCTATAATTCAGTTAAAGGTTAAAAGCAAAGCTAATTTAGCATAACCGGTCAACCATTAATTGCATAGCATATGCAAATGGGGGATGGAAAATGAACTGAAGAAGAGAAGCTAGCAGTAATGACTGGTGAAAGAAAGTAGGAACCAGAATCAGGGGATGATCCCAAATATCAGTTGTGAAAAGTCTTTCCAATTATCAATTTTCATTTCTTTTCTTTTCCTTTTTTTTTTGGGGGGGGACAGAAAGGAGTTGGTGCAATAGGTTTTGTCACTCTTATGTTGAGAAAAATGCACACAAACTCATTTTCCTAATTGCAAAAATGAAAATTGCAATACAGTGATGCCCCCATTCTTCACCAACAAAGACGATGAAGAAAACGTTAGCAACGAATATATGTGGGCAGGATGAAGAAAATAGAAGATGGAAAAGAACAAACTCACATCTTGAGTCTTCACCAGCAGAGAAATTGTGTTTTTATTTAGCTTCCCGCTTATCGCTCTTTACATGCCACGACATACAGGATCATTGAGAACAAAAGAAAATAGCAGTTAGAATTACAGTTGCAAAGGGATGGGAAACATAAAGAAAAGTTACCAACTATCTTGGTCGTAAGTAGACTACAAACCTTAAAAAAGATATATAGTAGGAGAGCAGCTCCTCATTGTCAAAGTTGAATGAATAGGTTATTAGGTAGTTGATATGCTCATTACTGAACAAATAATCTGCAACATCCCCATGACATGCTTTTAAACATCTTGTTGAACAAACTTAATTTCAAAGTGGAATCCAATAAGCTCAAACAAAGAAATTTACATATGGCATGTTCACTTTTAAGGTTTTGGATCATTATACTCAACGTTTGAAGCAACTGAAGTGAAACACCGACAGGTCTACTAATCTTCAAAATTCGAACAAACTCGCCCATGACTTGCTTCTCCATAAAAAACCTGCAGCAACCAGAATGGCACAAAATCAGCTGACATTTCCCCATTTGAAGTTTTCTAATAAGAAAAGTTAGACCTTCAAAGTCTCACTCGAAAAAGGCAGAGTCATGCTGATCGCCATATGTTATCAATTCCGCAATTGATCGCAAGGCCTCAATGACAAAATCCTACATGATCAAATACGAGTAAAAAGCGCATGAGAAGAGTCCACTGTTTAGCAAGGTCAAATTAATAATTTATCATCATTACCTTGTTCACCTCGTTGACAACTTGGATTTTAAAGAGTTGATCAGTCAAATATCTGCAACAGATAAGAAAAGGTTGGCCCTCATAAACAACGTTGCTCCAATCAATGCAAACTTAATTCTCTTCAAAGATGTATGCGTCACGTGTATGTACACATTAATGCTCCAAGACCTCTATTGCTGAAAATTCCTGCAGCTTACTTGTTCCTATTTCTACTTAGGATTGTGCCCAAAAAGACTACGGCTACCACAGTTACCCTAATCGTGGATTCTGTTCATTCAAAGATTTGTTTGTTTTTCTACCCTATTTTCAGAACGACAGACTTTGAAAAGAAGCCCACCAAATACCAACATATATAGAGAACATAGCGGATATCTATTGATAAAACTGCTGAAATCAAGAGTTGTTTGACGGAATTTTTTAAAACTGCTGAAACCCAGAGTTGTTCATCAGAATTTTTTCAAAAGTACAACCTTTTGAACTTCTAAGGCTCACCATCTCGAGCTTGAGCATCTCAGCCATATGAGTACTATTTGGGAATGAATTTCATCTAAAATTATATCTTAAATTGCAAAGCACCAAGCTTTAGATAGAATCAAGTTTCAATTATACCTTGAACATGCTCAATTTGACTAACCTCAACTACAATGATTCAATCTATCTACACACTAGACATAGATATGCAATTTTCTCTGTGCATCGTGTAACCATGCATCGAGGTCCTTTGAAGAGCCATTTGAGAGAAACGTAACATGGACTTTGCAAAGTATGGCAGAATGGCTTCTCCTTCGATCAGAGATAGTGCCTGGTCATGCAGGTGTGCCACAGCAATGTTGGTTTATACTGCACTTTGATGTTGGCACCTTAATTTTGTGTCAAGTTTCATTCGGAATCCATCAAAACATCTTAGCTGTTGCACTTGCTGCACCTTAAGCCCATTAACATGGAATTAGCGGATGGATTAATACAAACCTCCTGCAGCAGAAACCATTGATTCTCTTCCTCTAATTCTCCAAATCCCGTTGACACACCGTGAGTGGCAATAATGAGAATGTTACTATAGATCTATCTAGTCAATGTCAAATTGACCCCTAGACGTCCGGTCCGCTACTGTTGAATCAGTGTACATTAGGGCCGATGATGCTCCTTTAATTAAGGTAAGCTTTATATGAACTTTTTCGGACATTAAATCACCATTACAGGAGACTCTCTTGAAGGCACTCCTCAGTCCACCACGGTATCTTATTTAAGATATGAAAGACTAACACGCACACTCTTTCTACAGTATCATGTCATCAAGACATCCACGCCTGTCAAAATTGGTCAAGAGAACCAAAAGAGCCTGACCAACCAACGACAAGATATCCACATTCCTACCGAAAGAAGGCTAACTTTCCTAGTATTATTTTCATCATGCTCGACTGCAAACTGGGGAAGTAAAGAATGTAAATAAGAGAACCACAGAACGGGCGAAATCACAAGTAATTAGCTTTTGCTGCGACCATCACATTCGCGCGCCAAGTAAGAGAACCGTCTCATGGAACATCAAAAAGTGACGATCGCCAGCAAAGTTACGTTAGCCTTGCAACCGCTATAAACTTGACAAACGAAACACATACGTACACACATACATATCCATGTATGTATATATAAGACGGAAATTGACGCGTATCGCATTGCAAACCTGAGCTCGTCAAGGGAGAGTCGATTCCTCGATCTCCAGAAGGCAAGCCACATGATTTGGGACGATCAGGCCACCGGATTCCCCATGCTAACCAAGCTTTAATTCGCTCCCGCAGCGCTCGAGGAGGAGTGAGATTCAGGGAATTGAAGAGCGGGGAAAGGCTCCGGGGATGGGACGTGATCCGGGGGCGGGAGGGTGTCTCCGTGCGCCGACGACGACGACGGTGACGATGGCGGAGGGCGGCGGCGGCGGCGACTCCGGCGAGTGAGAAGAGGAACGGAGCGAGAAGATTGAGGAAAAGCCAAGCAGCGACGATGAACTGGCCGCAGACGCAGACGCAGACGCAGAGGCAAGCACAAACAAAAAGGCACCTTCGGCGTGGGAGGGGAGGACGAGGTGGGGGAGCTGGCAGCCTGGCAAAAGACGATGGCTCCACTTCGGATTTCAAGTCGGATCCGAGGTCCGAGAAGATCCGAATGGGGAGAGGCTTGGATGGACAGCTGAGGATGACAAGGAATATTCCCTTTTTCCCCTACTCGGAGTCGGAGCGAACCGGCGGGATCCGGAAGGGGCCGGCCCATCGATTGGCGGGCTTGGCGAAAAGAAGTCCCACTCCACTCAGGCCCGCTACGGCCCTCACGACAGCAACCTTAACAATTGTTGATTTGCAAGGTCGCACGATTGGGCCTGGTCTGTGGGCCTGGCCCTTTACCGACTATGTTGAGAGAACATTCTCTTTCGCTAGTCGTTGGGCTTGTGTAATGACGGTAGAAAACGAGCAGAAAACCACAAGAGAAGCACCCAGGAACCAGACACGAAGGTGACGGGCGAGATGGGCTGCCGAACACTTTGTTTTTTTTTGGGTCAAATGCTGCCACCGAGCACATTACTACATCATTGGACATTAGACAGACTTTTTGTTCTGAACGAAAAGCAAAACACGCAAACGAAAGAAAAAAGAAGCTTCAGTTTCAGCATGTTTTTCATGTTACGATTGACACTCCGGCAAACCTCGTGTCTAGGAAATAGGAAACGCCAGCTCGGTCGAGAGCAGCATCGTTGGTCAACATGACTAATAATGGAAGAAGGTGTGGCGGTCGTACCGTGGAGGTTGCTGAAGAACGTGGCGCCGATGAGAACACGTGTATACGGGTCCATCACGCGGATGCCATGCGTGCATTTTAGCTGACTTAATACCAGTCGTCTCTGAGAACATACAAGATGATGGTTTTGCTAATATCATGAAAGAGGGGTTCGTGTCCTAATAAAACGCGACACCCTTTTCCCTTGTTGTCTCTGTGTATATACCTTGTTTCGTCAACCCGTGAAGAACAAATTACAAAAGAGTCCATAGACCTTAGATTTATGACTTTTTTGATAACTTTTATTAGATGTATAAAGAAGTTGTTTCTTTCCGGTAAATAAGTAAGTACTTTCGATCGTATATTCAATTGTATCCATTCATGTTAATAGGTGCAAATTTCAAGAAACAATCTCCTGGATTCTATGGGCGCGTTTGGTTGTGTTTCGTTTAAAAATTGTTCAGGAAACGAAATAGAAAAAAGTGTTTACGTTAGGGGAACAATTTTTGAACAAAACAACGCGTTTGGTAAACTTGTTCGGGAATAAAAAATAAACAAAAACATGTTTGGTAAATTTGGATAATTTTTTTATTTCTTTTATTTTTTCTATTTTTTTCTTATTTTTCCTTTTTTTCTTTTTCATTTTTTTTTCTTCTTTTGGCCGGGCGCCAAGGCCTTGGCCGGCGACCGGTCGGCCGAGGCTCGCCTAGCGGCGGGCGGGCAAGGCGCGGCCTCGCCGGCCACCGCTGGCGACAGCCGACTCGCCCAGATCCCGAGGCCGAGGCTCGCCGGCCGCCGGGCGAGCTCGGCCTCGCCGAATCTGGGCGAGATCGAGCTCGCCCCGAGGTCGGCCTCGCCATGGCCCGGGCGAGCTCGAGCTCGCCCGGATCGCGAGGCTCGGCCTCGCCATGGATCCGGGCGAGCTCGAGCTCGGCCAGCCATGGCGAGGCCGACCCTCGCCTAGCTACGGCGAGCCTCGCCATGGTTGGGCGAGGCCGCCGTCCCTCGTTGGCCGGTCGCCATGGCCATGGCCGGCGGCGACCGGCCAAAAGAAAAAAGAACAAGAAAATAAGAGAAAAAAAAAAAAATAAGTGTTTTTCAAAAGTGTTTTGAAACAAGAAACACAAAATTTGTGTTTCTTGTTTTGTTTCTTTTTTGTTCCAGGAACAAAAGAACAAAAAAACAAAAACGCACCCAAACGCGTTTTATTCCTTTTTGTTCCCAGGGAACAAAAAACGAGAAAAAGTGTTTAAAAACAAAAAAAAAAAAAGAAACACAAACAAACGGGGCCTATGTTGCATTTTACTTTCTTCAAAGGCTATGCAGACACATTCCACCGTCGCACTCAGCCCAGTAGTTTCAGGGCGGGGCAACGAGAAAAGGGAAAATATATACGCATTCAAGAATTATCTTGGAAAAAGAAAAACTACTGTACACATTCTACACGCGACATTAAGAAATTCCAGGGAAAACAGGCGACAGGGGTTGCTTCCTCGCAGCCACCGACTGATCGCACCTGCCGTTTTAAGGCTGTGTTTGGTTGTGTTCTTTTTTTTGTTTTTAAACACTTTTTCTGTTTTTTTTGTTCTTTTGTTCCCAGGAACAAAAAAAACGAAAACAAGAAACACAAATTTTGTGTTTCTTGTTTCGAAAACACTTTTGAGAAACACAAATTTTATTTTCTTTTTCTTTTTCTCTTTATTTTCTTTTCTTTTTTTCTTATTTTCTTGTTCTTTTTTCTTTTGGTCTGCCGCCTCGGCCATGGCCGACCGGCCGATGAGGGGACGGCGGCCTCGCCCGGCCACGGCGAGGCTCGCCGGCCGGGCGAGGCCGAGGCTCGCCGTCCCCGGCGAGGCCGAGGCTCGCCGTAGCCGGGGCGAGGGTCGGCCTCGCCCGGCCCGGGCGACCTCGATCTCGCCAGATCCGGCGAGGCCGACCTCGCCCAACGGCCGGTGAGCCTCGGCCTCGCCCGGTAGTGGCACGGCGAGGCCGCGCCTTGCTCGCCATTTGGGCGAGCTCGGCCTCGCCGAATCAAGGCGAGGCCGACCTCGCGCCGCACAGGCGAGTCGCGTCGTCTCGGTGGTGGCCCGGCGAGGCCGCGCCGCCCGCCGCCGGGCGAGCTCGGCCTCGCCGAATCAAGGCGAGGCCGACCTCGCGCCGCCCGGGCGAGTCGGCGTCGCTGGCGGTGGCCGGCGAGTCGGCGTCGCGGGCGGTGGCCGGCGAGGCCGCGCCGCCCGAGGCCGGGCGAGCGCCGAATCAAGGCGAGGCCGCCCGCCGCCGGGCGAGCTCGGCCGCAGCGGTGGCCGGGTCGGCGTCGGGCGGTGGCCAAGGCCTTAGCCGGCGACCGGCCAAAAAGAAGAAAAAAAAATGAAAAAGAAAAAAAAGAAAAAAAGGAAAAATAAGAAAAAAATAGAAAAAATAAAAGAAATAAAAAAATTATCCAAATTTACCAAACATGTTTCTGTTTATTTTTTATTAGAAAAGTTTACTAAACGCGTTGTTTTGTTCAAAAATTGTTCTCCCGGAATGTAAACACTTTTTTATTTACGTTTCCTAACAATTTTTAAACAGAAACACAATCAAACGCGCCCTAAATGTCTTGTTGTGTTCCGGGAGCCCCGAGGGAACCTCGCACTTGCGTAGGCGCTGACGCGGGGGAGGCGCGGTCGACGCGCGTACGTTAGGGAGGTCCTCCTTTGGAAAACCACGGGCATGCGCCGGACGAGCTTTACCTCGGACTGTTTTTAAACTCGCGACCCACGAAAACAACGCTATAAATTTCCACGGAGGACGGCCTGGAGAAGACGGAAACAAAGGTCGCTCCCGGTGGGCCAAACTAGGACAGCGCTGGGTTACGTGTCGCCCGCTGAGGCGCCGCCGTTCGCTGGATCGAAGCGACTTTCCGATTGAATTCGTGCGTGTCAAAAGTTACAGGGTTTAGACTATCAGCTTGACGGATCGACGGGAATCGATTTTTTTAATGGATGCAAAATTGGTTTTGCGTGCGACTCAAAGTATTTTTTTTTAATTTTCTGGTCTGGATTTGACAAATAGGGTCCGGGGGGCACAAAAGGCGAGCGGACGTGACAGCGCGGATTCAACTGAGGGCGTTCCGGGGGGGTTGGATTGACTGCCGCCCTCGATCCCTCCCTCCCTTCCTCCCTCCCTCCCCCGAAATGAAACGATAGCCGTCCCTCTCTCTCCCCCGTCCCACCTGCGCGTTTCGTTTTCAAATTTCACTTCATTTCCGCTTCCGTCATTTCTTTACTCGAATTTCGTGTTCTGTCCGGCTCTAGAATTCAGCCACTTGTCAGGTCGCGTGTCTCGAAAATCTCTATCTAGCTGAAGCAACAGGACTTTTTTTATACGAGATTAGGAACTTGTTTAGCTGAACCAAATATTTTTTCATCGGAAGTCATTCTTCCATTTTTACTACAAGGAACAAGTTTTATGATGTTTCCTGACGAAAAATATCGCATTTAAGTAAGGATATTAATAGATTTACTCCATATGAAAATGTGCGCACGTTAACTAATTTAAACAACAAAAAATTTTGAAAAATATAGCCACTTCAACAGTGTCAAAATTTAATCCAAAATAGAGTTTAAGAAAACAAAGTCGCCATGTTTGAATTTAATCAATGAAGAAACATCTAAAATAGAGATACACGCCATAATTTAATTGACAATGTGGATTTGAAACTACAGCTAAGACATATGCTAGAATTTAATTGACAACGTGAATTTTGAAACTAAAAGTTTAATACAAAAAAGGTAAACAAAACTTAATGATACTGGAATTGTTTGTTTTGTGAGACGACCTTCCACAGATAGGCAACCGTAATTACAATGGTTATACCATAGTAGTCTCTAAATAGTTCTTTTGCATCTATAGTCATGTTTTTTATTCCGAAAACTTTTTGCCCATGTTCTCAAGATGCCAAGATCTTACCTTTAGCCAGTTTTCATTTAAAAAACGCTTGTTAATTGCTCCATGATCTCAATTATTTTGTTCTCTAGCAACTTCAAACTTATAATTGCACCTTGGTGCCCTATATGCCTTCAATCTTCTTTTAACGCATTGATAGCTTATCAATCTTACTAATCAATATCCCCATTGATCCTTGTTAAGCATATTTCACTGTATATTAATATCCAATTGGCAATAATATGTATGCTAATATTGATAATGATCTTTGTGGTTATCACGATGAGTTATGTGCTTGTCAATATTTGACTTTTTAATCATCTATCTACTCACCGACAAAAAAAAAAAAAAAAATCATCTATCTACTCATGTTGACAATTTGATGACTTTTTGGTGCAAACAGAAGCCACTAGACTATTTATGAGATTTATGTCTAAGTTCTATGAACATTCGACTATTCGATCCTTGAAAAAATGTGCAAAAAAATATTCGTGCAAGAAAGGATATGAAGATAGACCTAAGTGAGTTCCTTAACTATTTCGTTTGAGGTCTCTTGTGGATCTTGATGTCTCTTAGACGTAAAATATCAAGAGGGTAGAGTTGGGAACAAGGCTCAAAAAATATATATTTCCAACAAGAGGGCATAAGCGTATGTGGGTATTGGCGCATTGAATTAAAAAATGCAATCCAATATGCGATCTGATAGCCCGCCGCATTACCAGATAGGCGCAAACAAATCCTATTTGTTGAAGCAAACCTTGTTTTTGTAAGGTTATCCTGCAACAGAAACCACAATTGTATGTAATGTGATGTGTCCAACCTATATCTTCTCCATTTATACTTCAATTAATGGAGGCACGGTCCTTCCCCCTAGGACGTTTGACTATGGTCATTTTTTGGGGAGGAAAATTATTATGGTCTTCAACGAAATAAATTTACAAAAATCAGTCCTCCTTTCGGGAGGTTTGCATATTAGTCCTTCAGTAATTCATGAAATGGACGTACAAATAATTGCGTATTACTCGGGAAATTCGCTAAATCATCTTCACTTTGACTATTCCATGCGTCATGTCGTCTTAATGGTTTTTCCAACCCCTAGAAGGGACAGCGGCATGTGAATGAGTACTAGGAAAATAAACAACGAAAAGATGAGCAAAGTGAAAAGTTGAGATGCGATCATTTCTCTCCTAATAATTCCCCAAAAGTCGTCAAACGTCTTAACTTGATCCGCCGAATATCCCTATAGCTTTAACCCCCTCTCTAATCCTCAGTTCCAACCTAGCCTCTCTGGTCCTCTACCTCTACATAAGCCACCTGCCCGGGTCTTGTCGACGCGTTCCCCTTTGTTGAAATAGCCCCTTCGCTTTTCCAACTTGGCTTTCTTCATCAGTCTTTCTGCGTTATTATATAGAGCTCGGACGGGACCGGAACAGACCCATCTGAAGCTGAAGAAGAAGAAGAAGGACAAGAAGAAATGCGCGTGGTGTTCATATGCAACGCGGAGGAAAAGGAACTGGGAAGACAACAGGCTTCCGGGTCATGCCCTCACTGCGGAGGGAAAGTGGAGGCCATCGACGTCGAGAGCCATTGGAGATTCTGCTTCTTGCCCGTCTGCTTTAACGTCAAGCGTAAATATTTGTGCACTCTCTGCAGTCGACGGTTGGTCCTGAACCAGTAAGATTTTGGGAAAATGTTCTCCCTCTGCTTCTTTCCTGTTGGATCTCTCTCTGAAAATTCTTCCTTTGCATGTTCAAGAAGCAGCGGTCTCTGCTCTGCGGTTGAACTGGAGGAGGGTCGTTAGGCTTTAGCCTAGATTAGCAAATGACTTGGGGTGGTTCTTTCATGTCTTTAATTGACCTATCTGATGTGCTGGAGATTTTGATGTAATTATCAGTATTGTGACCAAGGTCGTCAATTCCGCTTTGTGCATGTTTCCCCTTTCGCGTGCTTTGGACGGAGAAGAGCTTCGGTTGTCTTTTGTCTTGTCTCGGTTCTCCCGAAAATCTTCGAAACGAGAAACGCATTGAGAAAGGAGAAAAAAAGCCTCTTCTTTTGCCTGAGAATCAGGCGGGAATCTGAGATCTCGATCAGCAACCCATGTTTAATCTGGCGTCTGCTTCCCGAAAGTAAATAGAAATGTCTGGAAGTCTCGACGGTTTGCAGTTTCTTGAGTCTCCCAAGAGACAACACATCCACTTCAACACTCCAGTCCACATTGCTCTTGGGTTGATTCTAATAATGCGCTTTAACAACAATGTCTAGAACTTGCTCTGCTTTTTTGTCTCTGTCAATCCACCAGCATACGAAACGGATAAATGAGTTTATCTCTTAAATTCGGATAGACTGTCGGCAATTTTCATCAGTGATCCAAGTTCTAACCAGATGCGCGAATGCCACCTTGTTAAATCTCAAACCCCGTGAGATCAAACCCAGCTTAGCTGAGACATAAATGCAGTGGAGCGGAGGTTCTTTGCTAAATCGCTATCCGCTACGCCAAAACGTTAAAAAAAAGGGCAAAAATAAAAAGATTGTGCAGCAGAGAAGTAGCCAGGATCACAGATTTTTTTGTCACGGACGAAGGACTCAGGAAGTAGGCGAGGTTCGACCAAAAAAAAAAAAAAAAGAAAGTAGGCGAGGAACTGCTGCTTTCTGGCAGAGGTACGGCTTTGTCGTCTACCGAGCACGAGCTGGGGCACTCCCAAATACTCGACTAGAAATGGCAATCGATCAATTATTCACTCGGGAAGTGCAAGAGCCATATGAGTTCGCATCTTCTTTATTTGCTACTAAGAATGATTGTCATTCATTGCAGCAACAAAGTAAGGTCTTGGGTCCATCCCCATCTCTCTCTGTCCTTGAGGAACACAACAAGGCAAGAAACTTCAGCAATCGGATTGTGGAATGGCAACCCATCTGTCTCCCCAATTCGCAAGCAACTTTACAGCCAAAAGCCCCAGAAAGGAACCCCATAAACCGAAGATGAAAATTTTATGAGTCCCTTTTTATTGCATCCGCAGATCCAACGTCGCTCGTTGATCCCTTCTCTCTTTCTTCATAGGTTGCTTAGGATTATAGGTTATGCCTTACAACTTTTTCTATAATAAGACTGCGACCTATATGCCATTTAGCTAACAAATGATCCAATATGGCATTATTCAGAAACCAAGGGTTCGGAAGAGAGATTTAGTATTATCTTGTTTCGTGGCATGCTCCACGTTCATCCGATGCTTGTTCCTCAGCACTCTCCGTCTCAAATTTCTCTCAGAATTAAGGTGAATATGAGCTCCTTTGAAACGCGATTCAGATACTCTGAAATTATCCTTAATGAACAAGATGTGCAGAAGAACCCTGCCAGTCAAGGGAACAAGTCCTCAATTTAGAGTCAAACTGGGATATATTAGCTGTCATAGCAGCAATTTAAATTTCTAGCATCCCATGTTACGTAGCAAATCTCTAGGAGAACGCACGTCCGACGAACAAGTAAATAATAAGAAAAACAAGGAATTGTACCATGCGACGCTTCGTCTCTGTGCACCAAGAGTGACTTCAATTCTCTCAGAATTTAGGTGCATTTGCCTTTGACGATTAACAGGAATCGGGCACCTCGTACCCCTAATTCATTTTTATTAACTGGGTTCGCATTGATATCTATAATTAGGCAGTCGATGGCCTCCTCTCTTGGCTCCAGAAAAGGAACAGGAACCATCCACGAGTTAATGCGAGACCTTGAGAAAAGCTGAACTTGCGTCCCCTCTCTGAACCAGATAAAGAGACTCATGAGCTGCCACTGCGAAATTGCGTGTCGCATTCATCAGATCCGTACAACCGTCACATGGTCTGCCACTTCTACCTTATTTCACAGTCAGTAAAACGTCAACATGATCACTCAGAAGCCACGTAGTCATCTACTCATTTGGGATTAGGAGTATTACCACTTTTAAGCGTTGCTGTCGAATCAATGCGTATGTGCGCCGTCACATTTCGACCATTTGCGTCAGAATATTAGCAATTCATAAACTCCGTCAGCTACATGACAAACATTAATGACATTCACATCTGTTAAGAAGAGGTCGTTGCTGCGTTTGATTTTGGTTAATGCACTCTATATAGCAGCTAAACTTACGTATGGGCAATCCTCTTATGGGCATCTTTCAGAAATGAGAAATCAGCAATTCTAAGAAAGATTAGTTTGCTTAATAAACCGATCACCTAGATATCGAATGCTGGCGATTCTTCAAAAGGAGTTTGAGGGTTGAGTGGGAAGATGGGGTCCAAATAAAACCCACTATGTTCATGGACCACCCTACGCTATAACTGGAGTATTGTATTCTTGCTAGTTGATTTGCACAATGAGAGAATTCTAAAAATGTGAAAGGAGTCTATGACGCAATAAATCTATCTCGTTTTACATTGCAAATCAAACAGAAATAAGAAAGCCCCTAAAGTACAGAACGATCATCAGTTTGTGCTAGAAATTTCTGGTGAGTGATCTATCTTCAAGCAAGCTAGTAGCATGGAGGGAAGATGGCGGAGCAGATCTGCAATTTCCTCGATGGGGATCGAAATTACTCGGATGCTTTGAAAGTTGTACACACAGCTTCGGAGAAGTAGGAATAAAACATGCACAAGGCGCATACATGCAATTGCGAAATCTCCTAGAGGATCATAGGACTAGGACAAGGATATAGGTTGAGCATATTCTGAGGAAGCAAAGCTTGTGGCCGTGCCTTGCAAAGAAGGAAAGAGAGCAGCAGCAAGAAGATACATGAGGACATGACATGACCCACGTGCCCTTATTATTGACAAAAGTGACGTGGGAGGGAAGCTCACTTATAGAGTCAAACGCACCACCTTCAGAAGGCCTAAAACGGATCCCTTTCTTGTAAGTTCGAGAGTGTCGGTAGACATTGATGGTAAAGATGGCGGTGTCTGTTATTGCAAAGGAGGATGATGAAGATGTGCTCAAGTACAAATGACACAGGTCATGTCGATATGGGATTTATTTTTTTAATACAAAGAGCATGGAAAACTTTCTAAAGATCTCCCATCCGTAACGATAATAACAATTTGTTAGTTGCTAAAAATAAAATCATCATGTATAACAAAGCATACACAACCTATGTATACCGATAATTCCTTTATTAACAAAAAGCTAACATGCCGGAGTACACATGCCTATTGCATTAGGGACCATTATCTCTGCAGATAACACTTCCATGTACATAAGTGTTGAGTTTTCACTTTCAAATTAAGAGATAAAAGTATTTTAAATCATGCACATTTATTTTAGGGATTTTTAAAGGGAGACTATAAAAGGAATGCGTATAATAACACATCTCCAACCTAGCCTCCATATTATTTCATCTTTTGTTTTTTTTCCTATTTTCTTGTTGGATAATTAGATCTTGTGACTCATCAAGTGGTTTTGGAGCTTTTTGGATCGTACTTTCATGCCCATCTCGTGTGATTTTAATTTTTTTCATCCTTTACTACTTGTTCTTAGATTGGTACATCTTTGATTGGTGTTTTTCACAACAAATTGATATCAAAATGAAGGAATTTTGGTCATTTTGTTCAAGATGGCATCTATCAAGTTCAAAGTGGTATCCTTCGATGGCTAAAACAATTTTGGGCTATGGAGAATCAAGATGAAGGCGTTGTTGTGTCGGGAAGGTTCAGTTAGAGCCTTGGATGGAAATTATCCCGACGATATGACTACGGCTGAGATTGAGGAGATGGAAGAAAAAGCGCATAGCATCATCCACTTGTCATTATTCAATAAGATGCTTCGCAAAGTTGTGGATAAAGAAAGGGCTTCAGGATTGTGGAATAAGTTTGAGAGCTTCTACATGAAGAAATTTCTTACAACAAGATTATTTTTGAAGTAGCATCTTTGCATGCTAAAGATGGAAGAAGGTACTCCTATCCAAAAATATCTAGATGAATTTAATAAAATTGTTATGGATATGAAAAATTTAGATTTGAAGTTAGACGATGAAGATCAGGCCCTAATTGTGTTATGTTCACTGTCGAGCTCGTATGAGAATTTTGTGAATTCTATGCTACATGGAAGGGAATCCATAACTCTTTAGGATGTGAAAACCTTGTTGAATTTTGCAAAAATGCGTACAAAATTGAATCTAAGTAGTAGTGGTGATAAATTGATGGTTTAATTGTCAAGGGAAAGTCGAATCATTGTGATATACGCAATAATAATAAAAAGTGTTTAATATCTAGATCAAACAAAGATAAGAATAAAATGGAGTGTTACTATTGTCACAAATTTGAACACTACAAAAATGAGTGTCTAGTGCTCAGAGCTAAGGGGAAGAAGTTGATGGAGAATTCCGATTCGCCTAGTCTAGTGAAAAATAATGAGTTTACTAATGCGGACAATGTTCTTACGGTTTTGTCTTCAAATTGTTAAGTCAATGATGAATGGATTTTGGATTCAGCATATTCATACCACATGTGTTCACATAGATATTGATTCCACATATATGAGAAAACCAATGGTGGTTTAGTTTTCATAGGTAACAATGCAATTTGCACGATTGTAAGTATTGGTATGGTGCAGATTAAATGCTATGACAATGTAGTAAGAACTTTGACAAATACTAGGCACATCCTAGATTTAAAGAAAAACTTTATTTCATTGAGCACTTTAGATTCCATTGGATGGTGGAGGTGGAGTTTTGAAAATTTCAAAAGGCTCATTTATTGTGATGGGAGGTAGTGTAAATAAAAATCTTTATGTTCTACAAGGATTTACTATTGTTATATCATCCTTTTTAGATTCTTTAAAATCAATGTTGTGACATATGCGGTTGGGTCACATGAGCAAAAGAGGAATGGCTATCTTGAATAAATGTGGTTTACTTTATGGGGATCAGATGGTCTCACTTGATTTTTATGAATATTGTGTTTTCAGAAAATAGTGTAGAGTTAGTTTCAGTACTGAGATGCACTTGACAAAGGGCGCAGTTGACTATATTCACTCCGATTTATGGGGACCAGCACAGGTAACATTTAATGATGGTGCAGTTTATCTCATGACATTTAGGTTTATTTCTTGAAATGTAAAAGTGATGCTTTTGATACGTTCAAAAAGTGAAAGAAGTCAATAGAAAATCAAACCGAGAAAAAGATAAAGCATTTCAAAACGGACAATGGTCTTGAGTTTTGCGGAGGTGATTTCAAAAAGTACTGTGAAGATTCGAGAATTGTTCAACATCGAACAATCAAGTACACACCTCAATAGAAGGGAGTGGCACATGAATCGGGCACTTTTAGAGAGCTAGGTGTGTGCTCTCTAATACTAGACTTGGGAAAGATTTTTAGGTTGAAGCTATAAACACGGCATGTTATTTAGTGAATCATTCTCTCTTTTTTTTTTTGTTGGTAAAATTAAGAATATATTGAGCTACGGACAAAAATACAAAAACGGCACCAAAACTTACACTCTTAATGCAAAAGCAAAAGAGTGGAAGGGAGCCGATGCAAAGCCACAAGGGCAAATACAGAAAAACCAGCTAAGCAAGCAAGGCTTACAAAGGACAGAGATCGCAGAATCAAAGCAAAATTACAAAACAGCCCATAAAGAATCTCGACCAGCAACCTGGAGAAGGGTCGAAGAATGAAGAGTCGAAGTAAAAGGTGTGAATGCTAGTATGAACACCTAGAGGGGGGTGAATAGGTATAAAAACATATTCTGCAAAATGCAGTGAAAACCTTTTAACTTAAGTCTGAATAACAACAGACTTTTGAAACTGAGTCTGAAGAGCAGCATATTTTGAGCGAGATTAGACTTTAGCAGTTAAATAGAACTACGAACAAAATAAAGAGATTCAAGGAAGAGAATAAGAACACAAGGTTTATAGTGGTTCAGCTTAGATCAAGCCTACGTCCACTCTCCCATGCTAACAGCCTTCTTGGCTGGATTCCACTATGCAATCAACAAGAAATTACAACTTTGAGTGCAAACACTTAGTAGTATATCACACTATCTCATTAAGTCACTCTTTTGGTATTTCTCTCACGATCACAAACGTTTAAGCTCACCAAAGACAAGTGTATGATTGAAGGTTGCTCAGACTTTGGAATTATAAATTCTACGCCCTCCATCTCTTACTTGCTCATCGGTCCTTGATCTCCTTAAATACTCCTCCACTTCCAAACTAGCCGTTGGACAGTATCTCGAGGATCGTCTTCCAATCTACCCGTTGGACAGATCTGTATCTAAAAGATTTGGTAACTGTTGAGAGACAAAAGTAGAATCCCAAATTGATTCCGATCGCCCATACAAACAGAATCTTGGTTTTCATAAGTAGAGCTTCTTCATATAGAAAGTTCTTGTCTTCAAGATCCAATCGTCAATCAATTAAATTGAGTCAATCAAATCAATCTTGATGTGGAATCCAAGCCAGATCACTAGCCGTTGTATGATTAGGGCTTGTGTTACGTTATGTCGAATCTGGATGTAAAGTCTGAGTGCAATAGGTTTTACAATCTGGGTCTGGACATATTCTGTTTTTGAACAGATTTAGTTTTAAGAATTGAACACAGTCTGAATAAGTTCAGCTTCATCATAGAGTCTGTCTTCGGTTCTTCATTCACGTTCGATGCGGAATTGTCAAAGTTGGCGACTTCGATGTAGAACAAACTTTGACACTAAAGTACGCGATCTTCAGACTTTGACATAGAAGTCTTAAAATCTTCAGAATATACTTCGGACATGTGTTGTATTAAGTCTTTTGGTTCTTCCAAGTATAGACTTTGATAATATCCTTTAAATATTCTATCATCTGCATGGTCTATTACTTAACCAATAAACATGTTAGTAGCCTTTGATTTATTTTGTCATCTTTAAAACATCATAAGAGATTTCCCTAACAGAAGGTAGTGTGAGCACAAAGAAAAGCACCAGGGACGAGCGGTGCTAAGTAGGTGTCGGGTGACCAGTGAAGACCGAGGGGTCAAAGCCCCAACCTCTTTGGAGTCTCTTGTTTCTTGGAATATCCATAACATTGCTAAAAGTGAGCACTTTGTCCTTGACAACCTTAATAAGTTGGTTTTTTAGCGCCAAAACCACCAATGCTTCACCCCGAAAGATGATATCATTTATTTTCTTCCAAATTAAGAGGCACAAAGCAGCAAACGAGAAGCGCACTATAGAATGGAAAAAATCCTTATCAAATAAAAATTTTATAGCCCATTGAAGATTCTCTGTCCACGGTTTATTCCTCCAAGGAAGATTGCATCTAGTGGCCTAGAAATAAACAAGAGTCGATGAAATGTGACAGTCGAAAAGCAGGTGGTTGATGGAGTCCGGAATTGTATTACAAAAAGCACAAACTGCGAAGTTGATCCTCCTATAGGAGAGGAGAAGCTCTTGGGTAGGTAACCGATTCTTAATAATCAACTAGAGATTAAACTGGTGTTTAGGAGCAATATTGTTGTTCCAAATAAATGAAACCCAATGAACACGATTCTTCTTAGTCCTGAGGAAGTCCCAAGCAGAAGCCACCGAGTAGGTACCGGAGGAATGCCAACACCAGGAAAATTGGTCCGGAGAGGGGGATAAGACCGAGAGGGTAAGCCCCCAACAATCCAGAAAGGTTTTGAATACCTGGCTCAAAGGAGAAAAAAGATCCGCCACCATTGCATGAGTAGGAAGGCCAGAGCTCTCAATGAGAGAAGCCGGAATCATCAAGTCCAGAGGGCCTTCAGAGTACCAATGATCAAACCATAGGGATGCCGACAAGCCATTACCAACTTTACAAAAAAATGATAAATGAAATTCTTCCCTTAGCTATAAAATCTTTTTCCAAGCCCACAAGCAGACCGTAGGTCTAAAGGAGATCTAGAAGTTAACCTTTTTAAAAAGTTGGAATGAATTCAACGACACCATAAGGATTCTTTGTTAATGAACAAAATCCATATATACTTGAGCATTGCTGCTTTGTTACAATCTTTTAGCTTACGAATACCCAAGCCGCCCTCTTCCTTAGGAAGACAAACTTCATCCCAAGAAACTTTAGCACCACCCCAGCCAAGAGTAGTGCATTTCCACAAAAATTGCCTTAAAATATGCTCTATGACATCTAAAATAGAGGACGGTAACATAAACACACTAGTCCAGAAAGCTTGGATAGAATGTAAGACTGACATTATTAATTGAGCCTTCTTGCGAAGGACAACACACAATGAGCCCAAGATTGGACCTTGGCAATAATACAATCAATCAAGGCAATGCAATCCACTTTCCCAACCTAGAAGAGATGAAGGCACACCTAGGTAACGCACCGGGAGCTTTCCTTCTTGGAAACCAAAAGCCATAAGGATATAATTGCGCTGGGTAGGAGATCCACCCGAGAGAAAGATTTCACTTTTATTCTTGTTGGGTAGTAGGCCACTCCAAGAGGAGAATAAGTCCAAGCTTCTTTTTAGCAAGCACACCGACGCCCAATTAGCTTGGCTAAAAAGAAATACACCATCGGCAAAGAATAGGTGAGACATTTTTACCGCTCTGCACCTCCAGAAGTACTTAAAATCTTATGAGAAGTGCAAGCATTCAAAATATCCGAGAACACCTCCATCACCAAAGTGAAAAGGTAGGAGACATCGGGTCACCTTAGCGGAAGCCATGGCCATCTGAGAAGAACCCATGTAGTTCACTATTGATCGAAATAGAATATTTTAGAGTACAAACGCATACCATAATAAGCTGAGTAAACCAATCAAGAAAACCAAAAGCCAATAAAGTGAGCTGAAGGAAATCCCAATCAACAGTGTCATACGCTTTTTAGAAATCCACCTTAATTGCACATTTTGAAGATAAGGGACACGGTGAAACTAGCAAACAACTCCTAAGCCAGAAAAATGTTACCCATAATCCTCCTACCCTTGACAAAGGCATTCTGAGAAGGATTTATCAAGTCATTCAGAACAAGCAGCCAAACAATTAGTGATGATTTTTGCAATGACCTTATATATAGTATTACAACAAGCAATGGGTCTAAAATCGATAATAGCACAAGCATTAAGAACTTTAGGCACTAATGTTAGAATTGTGTTGTTTACCTCCCTCAAAAGGCGGCCAATACAAAAGAAATCATTAATGGCTTCTAATACCAAAGGTCCAACAATGTCCCAGCTGCTTTTAAAGAACTCAACCGTATAACCATCCGGGCCAAGAGCTTTACCTCTAGGAAGAGAAAAGAGCGTGTCCCGTATTTCTAAGTCGAGAACCGGTCTAGCAAGGGTGCGCACATGATCATCCGACAAAGGGCAGCGGATAAATTCCTTTAGCTCTTGTAAATAAGACTTAGATAGGATCACCTAGGGTGATAGAAGATTTGAGAAAAAAGAGACAAACACTTGCGGCACCGCAGCAGGGTCCATGGTCAAGGAGCCTGACAAGTCTTTAATCGAGAGGGTCCTATTCCTAAGTTGTTTTCTTTTGACGAAGAGATTAAAGAACTTAGTATTTCGATCTCCTTCCTTAAGCCAACGAACTCTAGACTTCTATTTAAAAGGATTCTTCATGACTGCGCAATTCTACAAATAGCCGGCGATGAGACTTCTAAATTTGTAAGCACCATATTGCTCGAGTCAAGTTGGAGATCAAGTTAGGCAAGACGCAGAGCTTCCCTAGCTTCCTTAGTCCTCTCAAAATATTGGAGAAAGCCTCCTTGTTTAGTTGCATGAGTCGACCTTTCAAAACCTTCAGCTTGGAGACTAGTCTAAACATTGGCACACCATACACCGGGCTATTCCAAGCTTGCCGAACAATAGAAGAGAAATCCGGATGATCCATCCAAAAACAAAAGAACTTAAACGGCTTCCTCCTAAACATCGGGTTGAGAACTATGACAATCATAGGGGTATGATCAGAGATACCCAAGTTTAGGAAAGTCACTTCCGAGAAAGAAAAATCCAAATTCCACTTTGAGTTAACCAAAACCCGATTAATCTTTCTCATTTTTCTATTGGCACCTGTCGAGGTGGACCAAGTAAAACAAAGACCAACATATCTGAGATCCTCTAACTCTGTCTGAGCTAAGCAAAGACCGAACTCATCGAAGTAAGGAATCCAGGTGTTGGAGCTTCCAAAACGGTCCGAAGGATCTTTAATGGCGTTAAAATCCCCCGCAACCAACCAAGCCGAGTCCTGCAAAAGATTGTTCATACAAAGGAGGTCCTCCCACAAGGGTTGACGGTGAATAAAGGTATGTTCTCCATAGATGACAGAAACGCAGCAAGTCAAGTCAATCAAGATAATTTTAAGGCAACCATGCACAGCCTGATCGGTAATAGCCAACGTTTCAAAACTAACAAAATCCGGGTTCCAACCCACCCAAATTCTACCCCGAGAGGAGAACTCATAATTTGCAACCAACTTCCAACCATTAAGCAAAGTAGAGGAAATGGATTCAAAAGACATCTCAGGAACTTTTGTCTCAATAAGGCCAACTAAGTAAAGATTGTTAGAGGAGACAAATCTCCTAACTTCAGCTCGCCTCACAAGGCAAGAAGGCCTCTAATATTCCAAATACATATATACATAAATACCAAAAAACAGGGGAGAAGGAGGAATTACCTCTTTTTGTAATCTTTTGACTAACAGCCAATGGAGGCACCACAGAAGGGGAGGGTCTGGGCATATCAGCAATAATCTTTCTTGCAATAAAATAGTCGGTGCATTTGTGGGGGGAGCTTTTGGCGAAGGGCAACCAACAGAAAGCAAGTCATCGTCATCCGAGCTAGCATAAATACTAGAGCTACCAATCTTCATCAAAGCACTCAGGAACCGAGGGATGAAGAATAGACTTCGGCTCAACCAGGGAAAGAGTAGCCTTAGAGGATTGAGTAGCAGCTTTCCGAATAAACAATACAGGTGCAGCCGGAGGCTTTTTCTTTTTGCCTTTTACTTGTTTCCATCCGGGTTAGCTACTGAAGAAGGATCAGCAACAGCAGAAGTAGCAGGTGGATCAGAGTCCATGACCCCAGCCAGCACTTGGTTACCTCCAGGATTAGAAAGCTCAGCACTAGACGCAATGGAAATTGGTATAGGATCAATTGTTGGAGTTGCAGAAATATGCATACCAGAGGAATGTTCGCCAACTGAGGGATGTCCAATAGCTGCTCTGTTATCATATAGGGGATTATCTATTGTCCTATCCAACACCTGTCTTTGCTAGGCCTAAGAAGCTGTTGGGAAAAATATTTATGGAGAACGCTCAGAAAATTTTTCCTGTTGCTATTTCTATGAAAATTAAATAGGATAAAATACTAACTGAAAGTAGTAAAGATGAATAATAAATAACACCAGAATTTTAATGTGGAAAACCCTCCTAGGTGAAGGGAAAAACCACGGGACCGTAGTCCACTTCAAACTTCCACTATGATAAATAATGGGATACAACTTCATCCAAAGGTGGATCTCTCTCTGTCTTCAATTTGTGGATCTGAACCTTTCACAAACTGAATAACTCACTCAAAGATAACTCTCTTTCTTGGAATAAGAAAACTGTTTCTTCCGCTACACTGCTATGATATTCTTGCTATTGTATATATATTCTTCTCCGTTGAGAAGGACTCCTATTCATAGAAGCAAATACAATCCCAAATATGAATTATATGATACAAAATCATGGAGATTTATCTTATAATTTTTCGTGATTTTGTATATATGAGAATATCACTTTGATTTCTTTTCCAATCTCTCTTGATTTTCTGGATGTGGAAAATCACGTTGATTTATCTCCTGATCTCTTTTGATATTTTCTTTTTCTCCTTTTTTTTCTTTTTTTTTTCTTTTTACTTTTACACACTCACTACCATACTACTACAAATATACATCATTGCATGGCCTCTCCAATTAGGAGTGACCTACTCAACAGAAACTAACGAGGTTGCAATCGAAGCAGGAGGAGCAAGATCCTGGGTCGAAGCTTGAGGGGCAGGGGATTCAACAATGAGGGCCTATTTAGATACAGCAACAGGGGGGCACTTATGGCCGAAAATGCCGCACCCAAAACAAGCTACTAGTCTCCACTCATATTCCACATCCACCAAACAAGATTTACCATTATGAATTACTTCAATGGATTCACAAGAAGACTGATCCGTGGTTATTTCCACACAAACTCTAGCAAATGCCAGCAACTTCATATGTTTATTTTCAGGTCTACGTACAGAGGTCTTTCTACTGCACTCGCCACCTTACCGATTGCTTGGGCCGACCAGAAGACAAGAGGGAGGTTCCTTAGTCTCACCCAAATAAGCACAGTTAGGTGGGTGTCCTTTCGGAGCTCCAACGGCGGTTTCCATTGTTGTAGAACTAATGGCGCACGTGAAACCGTAATAGGCCCCCCTCTAGGACCTTTCTACGGAAGTCACTGTCCGATATGTGAAAAAAGAAAAAGCCCCGTCCATTGGACATAACTTCAGCAAGGTTCGGCCCCCATGCATTCTTAAAGGCCAACTTGATGACTTTAAAGGGTAGATGCCTACCAATAAAATATCCCACCAAGCATTCGTTTAGTTTAGGATCCGCAGCTTGAAGATCACCGTCATTCATCTCAACAACTGGTTTGTTGTTAACAAAGGACGAGGGCAAGAACTCCAAGTTAGTAGCCCTTGGTAGCTATCTTGGCCACACTAACCCATGTACGTACATTAGGGTCATTAGGATCCCTCTTCTGAGGGTGTTGGATCTCGATCTTCCCCTACTCCTACCTTGCCGCACAAGAGCATGAGTGGTTTCATTCGCAGTAACAAGAACCGAAGCATTTTGCTCAAGATCAGCCTTCAAGGAGCCAACCATAGACGAAGGGCCCTAACGGGATGGGGGGGCTTCGCACACTAGTCCCAACACCATTGTTATGGGTCTGAACCACCCCCAAATCCATCACAGAATAGAAAACGAACCAGCAGCACAGATGTGAAGAAACCTTAACCGATCTCACGCATTTCGACCCAAAGAGAGAAACATACCAGGGCAAGTTTGTGGGGGGTTTTGAAGAGTGGTATCAATCGCCCTTAGCCACCAAAAATCAACCTCAACCGCTGGTCAAAATGCCGGAAATCAGCTGTGAATCAGTTCACAGGAATAGTACCTCGATCGCTTGCTTTGGGAGCATCTTTCCCCCTTCTTCGCATTCCTTCACGACGTCCAGGGAAATGTTTTTTTTTTTTTCTTTTTGTGAATCATTCTCCTTTAATTGCAATTGAATGTAAGACTCCTAATGAGATATGGTCAGGTAAACTTTTTATTATTCTGATTTAAAAATATTTGGATGTCCTACTTATTATCATGTAAAAGAGGGTAAGCTTGAACCTAGGGCCAAGAAGTATATTTTTGTTGGTTATGCAGGTGAGGTTAAATGATATAAGTTATGGTGTTCTAATCCTCAATCATCAAAGTTTATAATTAGTAAGGATGTTACTTTTGATGAAAATTCTATACTTGAAAAGAGAAAGGTTGTTACTGAGTTTACAGATATTCATGAGGAGAATGTTCAAAAAGAGGTAAAGCTTCATGTAAAGCATCCATAGAAAATAGTTGAAGATGTTCTTATTCGGCCAAAAAGTGACAATAAGCAACAAGATTAAGATTCTATCAAAGAGTAAGTAGAAGAAATTAAGCAACCTCAAAGTTTAGCTATAGGGAGGGCTAAACGTCAAATGAAGCATCTCCCACAGTATGGTTTCACTAATTTGATAGTATATGTTCTCACAATTATTGGTATTGAAGAAAAAGGCTACTATTTGTTCTGAATCTAAGAAGTGGCTTGTTGCGAGAATGAAGAGATGGAGTCTCTTCATAAAAACCAAACTTGGGATCTTGTGAAATTGTCTGAGGGCAAATGAGCTATTGGGTGCAAATGGATCTTCTTAAGAAAAGAGGAAATTCCAAGAGTTAAAGATGAAAATTAAGGGATAAATGCAATAGAAGTCCTAAAACTTGTCACGAAAATACAATTGAGTCCTAAAACTTGCAAAAAGTGCAATCAAATCCTAAAACTTGTCAAATTGTTTCAATCGAGTCATAAAGTTAACATCGTCGGCCTTTTTAACGGAAAATGCTGATGTGGCATTTTAAATAATTTTTCATTTTCCATGTGGTTTTTTAATTAATTTTTATTCAATTTTTTAAAAATAGATTTAAAAATAAAAAGAAAAGTTAAAATTTACTTTAAAAAATTGTTAAAAAAAAAAAGAAGATAAATCAGCTCCTCCTGCCGCGTCGCCATCGATCGTTGGAGGGGCCGGTGATGGTCACCGGCCTTGGGCGGTGGTGGCCGGGCGAGGCCTCGCCGGCCCCAAGCGAGGGCCGGCGACCCTCGCAAGCTTGGGTGAGGGTGCCCAAATTTGGGCCCGCCGGCACTCGCAAGGGGCCGCGCCGTCACCCCGCCCCGGGCAAGGCCTCGTCGGCCCTCGCTCGACCGAAGGGTGACGAGGCCTCACCTAGGGTAGGCGACAGCCGCCCGGCCCCTCGCGAGGGTTGGTGTGCCGAAATCTAGGCTTCGAGGCTCCCTCACTCAAGCTTAGTGAGGGTCGTCGGCCCTTACCTGGGGCCAATGAGGCCCATCCGGCCGGGTGGGGGCCGCCACAGCCCCGGCCAAGGGGCAACGGTGATCGTCGCGAGCAACGGTGATGGGCGACGACGGTGGCAAGGGCGAGGGAGGAGCTACTAATTTTATTTTCTTTAAAACAATATTTGAAAATAAATTTAACTTTTCTTTTTAGTTTTTAAATCTATTTTTTTAAAATTGAATAAAAAGTAATTAAAAAAGCCATTTGAAAAAAGAAAAATTATTTAAAAGGCCACATCAGCATTTTCCGTTAAAAATGTTAACGGTATTAATTTTAGGACTCGATTGAAACAATTTGACAAGTTTTAGGACTTGATTGCATTTTTAAGACTCAATTGCATTTTTGTAATAAATTTTAGGATTTCTATTACACTTATCCCAAGATTTAAAGCATGTTTGGTAGCGAAGGGTTTTAGTCAAAAGGAGGGAATCGATTTTAGTGAAGTGGTCTATCCAGTTGTGAAACATAGTTTCATTTATGTGTTACTCACGTTAGTAGCCTTTTATGATCTAGAACTTGATGTCAAGACCGCTTTTTGCATGGCAAGCTTGAGGAGACAATCTATATGTCTCAACCCAAGGGATTCATTGTTGAGGGTAAAGAAGATCATGTTTACAGGTTGAAATGTTCTTTATATGGTCTTAAGTAACCTCCGCGACAATGGTACAAGAGGTTTGATAACTTTATATTGGGTCATGGCTATTCACAAAGTGCACATGATAGTTGTGTGTACTATAAGAGATTGCATGATGGTTCTTTTATTTATTTACTATTACATGTGGAAGACATGCTTATTATAGTGAAGAACATATTAAAGATACAAAATTTGAAGAGGCAACTTAGTAAGGAATTTGAAATGAAAGATTTTAGAGTTGTCGGAAAATTTTAGATATAGAAATTCGTAGAGATAGACAAGTTGGGAAGTTTTACCTCTCACAAAAGAAGTATATCAAGAAAGTGCTTGAATGCTTTGGCATGAAGAATGCTAAACCGACAAGTACTCATTTGGTGTCCTATTTTAGGCTTTGAGCTTCTTTGTCGCCTAAAACTAAAGAATAGGAAGATGAGATGTCTCGAGTTTCATATTCTAATGTTGTATGTAGTCTTATGTATGTTATGGTTTGCACTCATCTAGATATTTCACAGGCTGTTAGTATTGTGAGTAGGTATATGGCACATCTGGGTAAAGCTCATTGGCAAGCCATGCAATGAATTCTTCAATACATCCGATTGTTGGCTTCGTTGATTTTGATTATGCAGAAAATCTTGACAAAAGGAGATCTTTGACAGGTTATGTTTTACGTTTGATGGTTCCACAGTTAGTTGGAGAGCAACTTTGCAGGATATAATTGTTTTATCTACCACTAAAGCAAAATACATGGTAGTAGCGGAAGCAGTAAATGAAGCTCTTTGGTTGAAGTATTTGATTACAAAACTTGGTGTGAAGTAGGAGGGAACCTCCATTATCTTTTGCGATAACCAAAGTGTGATTTAGTTGACCAAGAGCATGATGTATCACGAGAGGACAAAATATATCGACATACATTATCACTTTGTACGTGATGAGGTTGCTAAGGGTACAATTACAATGAAAAAAAGTATCTACAGCGGAGAATCCGGCAGATATGTTGACCAAACCAGTTCATTTGATCAAGTTCAAGCATTGCTTGGACTTGATTGGCGTTTTCGCCATTTGAGTTTCTTAGATGGAGTTGGTGGCGTTTCATCCCTTATTTCCTACATTGACTACGCTCACGTAGGCTTAGGGGTGTGCATCATTGATTTTGCCATTTTGAGGGTGGCCTTGTGTGGTCACTTTTGGTGGTGAGGGAGAAGGGTCTTGTGATGTTTGGCGTAATGTTCTTTTGGAGATTTGAAGTTAAGATGGAGATTTGTTGAGTTTTGACTTTCAAATTAAGACATACAGGTATTTTAGTCATGCACATTTTTTTAGGGATTTTTGAAGAGAAACTATAAAAGGAAGGGTTAATACCCCGAAAAACCCCAAACCGGTACATTTGCGACAAATTTACCCCAAACTATTTTTTTGACCATAAAAAACCCCAAATTGGTAAACTTGTGACAAATTTACCCCGACTGACTATAAAAAAACCCTAAATTTGTACATTTATGACAAATTTACCTCAAACTAATTTATTCGACTGCAAAAAACCTAAACCGGTAAATTTGCAACAAATATACCCTATGCTAAATTGGATTAATACCACAAAAAAATCATAAAAATTGTAAACTATGACAAACGGAGCGTAAAATCCTAAATTGGTATACCGGTTAATCACGTGTTATTTAACTTAATAATTTGAGAATAAAATTTAACAAAAACTTAAATATAATTTGTATTGTTAAATATTATTTCCTGTTTTATTTTTTTCCTATGTTCTTGTTAGATATTTAGATCTTGTGGCTCACCAAGTGGTTTCAAGCCTTTTGGATTGTAAGTTCATGCTTTTTGTTGAAGATAGTGAAATCCCTCTCTCTCCCTATGATTTTTCCCATTTTAAGTTTTCCACGTTAATCTTGCATCTCATATGATTTTGATTTTCTTTTATTCTTTGCTATTTTTTCTTAGATTTGATACATCTTTGACTGGCGTTTTTCGCAACAATAAGGTTTCCCTCACCTTTGTTTATGGGAAAGAAATAGGAAGGTTGAAAAGGCTCGAAAGTAGCGATGCTCGAAAGCACAAACTCATGAGCGACTCCTGATGATGATATGGCTCCATGGGGACAAATTAAGCATGCAACCAGAGCTGAGCACATTTGGGGGTGTGTATTGGGCCGAGAACTCAGGGTCACGTACTTGAAGATCCATTTTTTGATGTGGAAGGAACGAGCGGGACTTGAGACTTTTGGGATCCAGAAGCATAACAAGGAGAAGCCCATACAAGTTGGGTCGGTCTTGGTTGGTAAAAAGGGTTGCAGAATGCTCTGATTTTCGGCCGATAATCTCGTTCATTATGACCTCAAAAGCCCAAGGTAACGACTCGATCACTCAAACCCCAATGAAAGAAAAATCTATAAATTTTAGAGATAATTGCATTGGAAATCTTAAAACTTATCATGAAAGTAAATACTAAAACTTGTCACAAAAATACAATTGAGTTTTAAATTTTTTATGAAGTACAATTAAGTTCTAAATATCAAGAAAATGCAATCGAGTTCTTAAACTTTAAAAAAAAACAATCGAGTATTAAAAATTGTCAAATTACTCCAATCAAATCCTTCCAGTAATTGTATTTTTTTTAAAAATTTAGAATTTACTTGTACTTTCATGATGAATTTTAGAACTTGATTGTATTTTTAAAATTTGATGACTCAATTACATATTTATGACAAGTTTTAGACTTTTAATGTATTTATCCCTGAATTTTAAAGAACATCAAAGAAGAATCGTCAAAATTTCGTTCTAATCTTTACTGATGTGGATTCATTTCAATGTTGAGCCACTTTATGAAGTTGAAGGATGAGAATGAAGACTAAATTTATTCCCGCCCTATTGGTAGCCGAAAGGAGGAGGAATAGTTTAAAGAAGATAACTCATAAAGAAAGAGAGTGACTTTCACGGTGGAAGGGACCTTTCCCGATCGCATCAAATGAGGGAAAGCCTGTGACCAAGAAGAGATTGTTAGAAGATAACAAGTCATTGTTCGAGTAGTGGCCAACCAACATCAACTTGATGTAATTATCCGGCCAATCGTGATTTATGAGATCTCTACTTATCTTCAACTTCAAGACATCCAACCTTAAAGGAAATCTTAGTGTAGACAATTATCAAGTAAGTTTCGTTACCAGCGTTTCTTACTTCTAAGTTATTACAAGTACTAGTATTTTGAAGTGACTTTTATAATCGTAGAAGTTAACAACAACGGTAAAACACTTACATATACATTGTATTGTTATACAAAAGTCCCTGTTTGTTTTATGAAAAATATTTTTCTCTTTTTTGGCATTTGGATTGATTAGGAAAATGAGTTAAAGGAAAATTTGTGCTTGGTTCAAGAAAATAATTTCTTTTAAAAAAATTAGAAAATCATTTTCCAAAATATAACTAGATATTAACATTTAGACCAAAAAATCTATACTTGGGCACGAAACCCTAATGCTCATTACCAAGTTCTTGGCGCTTAGGCTTACGGCCTTGGTATTTATATCTAGTTCCCTAGCACCGACATCCAAGTCCCTCGAGGCTGAGCCCAAGCCTCTAGTGCCCATTGCTTAGGTCCCAGCATCCTCGCCTAGATCCATCGAGGCCAAGCCAAAGGCCCTTGTGCTCGTGCCCGATGCACAGACATTCAAGCCGAAGTCCACAAAAGTTCAAGTGTGGGGCCTTGGTACCTGTGCCGGATCTTTTACACCCGGGCATGAGTCCACAAAGGCTATGCTCGTATCCCCAACACTTGGGCTAAGGTCATGTTCCTGAGCCTAGGTCCATCAAGACTAAGGCCCAGACCCCAGTGACCATGTTTGGGTCCATCAATGCCAAGGCTTGGGCCTAGGTGCTTGAGTTTGGGTGCATCGAGTTTAGACCCGGGATCTTAATGCCCATCCTAGTGGCTAGTTCTTGGACTCTCTGTGCGCAAATTACTAGTGCTTAGATAGTGTAAGTGTCATTAGGAAATCAAATCAAAATTTCTTGTCCAAATGACGGAAAATATATTCTAGTTCTTTTTCATATTTTAGCCTAATATCGAAAAATATTGCCATTTTCTTGGAAAATGACCCCATAGAAAACATTTTCTAGAAATGTAATATTTTTCACAAAACAAAAGGAGTTGAAAACTTACGAAGCATATTCAAACTTACATAGCTAGCTCATTGGGCTTGCCCAAGCCCATTAACCTAGAGCAAAAATCTGTGGGCCTAGGCAAGCAACCCTTTCTTAGGGCTAGCTTGCCCTCCCTGCCTAGACTGGCCCTATCATTTTTTTTTTTTATTTTTGGAGAAATGACACAAATGGTTCATGAGATTTAGCCAAATGTACATCATCATCCATGGACTTTAAATTTGTTCAGTGTGGTCCTTAATTAATTGGTAAATGTTCAACATAATCTATAGATTGTATAAAAATATTCAATATCATTCTCATTAACCATTTGTGTCATTTCCCAAAATATATATGTACGTAAGATATTCATATGTATATATTGTTAACATGAACTAATGGAAAAAGATGATATTGAATATTTTTATACAACACTTTGAATATTTTTATACAGTCTATGTTGTATAAAAATATTCAATATCATCCTTTTTCCATTTGTTCATGTTAACAATATCTACTTATAAAGTCTACGTCATCAAATAAAGTCTAATTTGTCATTTGAGTAAAATAAAGGATTATATTGAACATTCACTTATAGTTCATGATTATATTAAACAAATTAAAAATCTAATGACGACTCATGACCATTTTTGTTATTATTCCTTTCTTTTATAGAAAAATATAATAATATTTTAGGCATGATGAAACTAGGCAAAGACACTTAGGACTGAAATTCATTCGTTGCTAGTAATCCAATTAATTTCTAATATGCCCGTATGATAGTTTTCGAATTATGTATGTAAGAACAGTCTACTGCCAATATGTAATTTCAAATAATTTTTAGTGGGCATGGCATGACATGTTGGAGTAGGCCATTCCCCATTTAGTCGAAACTATGGTGAATTTATAATGGTAGATATAATTTAAAAAATGATTATGAAGAAATTTTAAAAAATAACTTGAGAAAATTGATAATAACTTACCTATGACAGTGATATTATAGAAATCACTGTTCTTATAAATACTTTTTGAAATTTCTCCCGTTATTTACTTGTTTAGCACGTGAACCTTCTTAACTTGAAAAGATGTGTTCAGGTCAAAATAACCAAAAGAAAAACTCCGACCAAAATCAGATAAAAAAAAAAAAAAGATGTCGTCGGTGACCCAAAAGGTTAAAAAAGAAAATTTTTTTTTGGCGGAAAAAGTGACAAGTGCCCATAGTAAAAAGCATTGTTATTCGATTGTCAGTAAAAGGAAAAGTGAAAAAGTAAACAAAAGTAAAGCAGAAGGGATTCCGAATAAAAAGAAAGAAAAAAAAGCAGAAGGCATAACGCTTTAGGCTTTGGATAAGGGGATAGACGATAAGATAAAAAGCTGTAAAATTCTATGTTATCAATAAGTAATTTGTAACATGACCTTTCAATAAGTTCCGTTTATTTTGCGAAAAATAATTTAAATAATTTAAAATGATTATTTATGTTGTTTGAAATAATTAGTCTATGAAAATTATTTTTATTATTGTTAATAATTCATATCTAAATATTTTTGTAAATGATAAGATTTATTTATTTATTTATTTAGTAAATAATATAAGTAATCATTTTTAGTTTTTTTTTAAATCATCTATTTTTCGCGAAATAAACACATCATAAATATTGGGACATCATGAAGGCCAAATAAACACATTGATTTCACTCTGTATCACTTGCAAATTTGCAAGAAGATGTAAGCACAAGAGAGTGTTTCATCTCACTTTCCAACTCCCTCCATCTCCCGACCAAAAGAAAAAAAAAAAGCTCCCCCCATCTTATTCCATTTCCCAAACAATCAAAAACTTTATTTTCCTCTCACATCTTCTACATTGGTCGTTTAAAATTAAAAGATAGCATCCACTCAAAATAAAAAAAAAAAAGGTTCGACAAAAAAAAAAGGAAGAAAAAAATAGCTGTCAAACAGTAAAAGAAGGTTCCTTTTCTTTTTCGACAAGTCAATTTATTTTTCCAATAATATGACTGGGCATAGTATTTTCAATCAACCGTTTTTTTTTTTTTTTTATAAATTGTATCACCTCATGAAGTGACGCTGTCAATGATTTGACGAATACGAAGTGACCTCAAATCCTTTTATATACATACTCACCGTAATAACTTAATATTCATACAGATTAAATTTTTGCATGTGACGTGGCCGTTTCATTTCTTTGTGCCCCGTTTAATAATTTTTCATACATGATTTTCCTGTTCTTACTTATTTTTACAATTCTTCAGCTGTATCCACGTTCTTCACGCAATTTTATTTGTGTTTACATGTGAGAGAGAATGTTAAATTAACTCACATTATTCAAACACAATTTCATCATGAATTGTATTCATGTCTTCTCACTCTAGATGAGAACTCGACGATTAAAATCAAACATTGTATCAACAATATAAGACTAGTGATGGTTAAGAGCCACTACCCTTGATCTTGGGAAAGAGTGAGAGGGATGTGCGATGGTGCTTGTGGGGGCTAGACGTGGAGTACATTGTGCAACAAACCATAGTGGCAAGGGTTGATGTGAAGTGATAAGTGGTTGTCTAGGGAAGGGAGAAAAAGAAAACAAAAAGAAAATATGAAAAAAAAAAGAAATAGAAAAAACGCATCACATTCATTAAAAGCCACGTGTCATCCATTTAAGGAGTATAAATTGATGATAAGAATATATCCAAAAGAAGAATCCCAATCCTTTTAGAAATATGCAACACTTTAGCTCTCGTCAAGTTGGGGGATGGAAAATTTGCTATTGCTCCTTAAATAAACTAAGGATTATGTCAAGACACTTCTTTGATTTTCAGAATTATTTTAACTATCAAAGTAGCGATCTCACAACACAAAATCAGTTGATCTATTGAAAACGGCACGATCTTTTCAAATGGTTATTTAATAAGTATCCTCGAGAGATGTGATAGTAAAGATTACGGTAGAAACATCCCCTGGAAAAGACTTCCTGTCTGAGTGCACGTTCCAAGAAATGACTAGCAATAGTAAATGCGTGGGGGCTGGTAGTACTGGCAAAGTCTGGATTCTCCGGCACGTCACGTGGGCATTACATCAGTTTCGATCGATCTGGAAAACCATCGCGGAACCTTTAACTCTTGTCTCAGATCGCATCTTTGATAATGTCGTCCTAACCAAGAGAAAAACCGTATAAGAGCAGGCCGATGAACGTGGAAGAAAGAATAAGATGACTCAGCATTCTTGAAATGGCTGAGCAAATGCAGACTGAGGGTCGAGGATGGTGTGCCACCACCATCTGTGGTGGAGAGTGGGGTGGAACTTGGCCTTCGTGGGAGTCTGTCACGGCACGTCCATTTGATTCATTCAAGTGATGTGCTGGCTAACATGAAAACGATAGGAGTGTTTGTGTTTCTCTTTTCTCTATTCATATTGCCAAAGCTATTGGAGTGGTTTAATCAGCCAAAATTAAAGAGTTAATACCATAAAAACCTTAAATTTGTACATTTATAATAAATTTATTCAAAATTAGTTTTTTTACTAAAAAAATCCTAAACTTATATATATATATATATATATATATATATATATATATTTATATATATATATAAAACAGATTTACTCTCCGTTAGTTTTTATTAAATTTTACTATCAAATTATTGAATTGGATGGTATGTGGCAATTAACGGGAGTACCATTTGTGGTAAAATTTGTGATTTTTCGTAATATTAATTCGATTTAACAAAAACTAATAGAGAATAAATTTATCATAAATGTATTAGTTTGAGAAGTTTATAAATCTATCACAGATTTACCAATTATGTGTTTTTAGTGGTCAAAAATTAATTTTGGTAAATTTGTCATAAATAAATTGATTTGAGATTTTTCGTGATATTAACTCAAATTTAAAATAGATGGTTGGAAAATATGACATAAAGGTCCATGTATATTTTGCTATTTGCTCGTTACATTGAACATATATATATATATATATATATATATATATATATATATATATATTTTGGTAAATGTTACATTGAACATATTGATCCTCTTGAACTCAATTAATTACACACCCCCTGATTCGATCTGTTCTCCAGTTTCATTAGGGGTTTCATGAGCATAAGTATGTGTTGAAGTCTTGTGAGACGATTCAATTTAAGGTTTTAATTATCCTGTCTAATTTCCAATCATAGCTCATTTATTAAGCCATGGACGGAGGTTCGCCGTCATTCCCTATAGTCACATATGCTATTTCCAAGTATGAGATGAGCACATGCTGCCGCTCTATCAATGCTTACCCACACTGGATTAAATCTATTGCGCCTGAAATTTCCATATAATTTGAACTGTGCTCTCTTATTTTTGTTGCGCACTCCTGACCCAGTCCTCAAAGATGTCTTCAGAAGCACTAAACTAAATATTCCTCAACTATGAACACAACAATCTATAAAATTTGGGGTCAACCTGAACTTAGTAAATGAAATTTTTTAAGTGTAATATTCCATGCCATCATCTCACTCCACTCGGTATAAAACAAAACCACATGAATTCAAGACGAGTAATATCACATATCATTTAGAGGTAATGATATAATTCAACAAAAACCAATCAAACATGTTCATCAATTCATTTTTTGCGATTACGTATAAAAATCCACATATTCACAAAAGCTGTTATTGACTAACCGACCATGTCAAATTTTCCTCACTACTTGCTCACTTTAGTAATAAGAAGATCAACATCCCCAAAAGAATGGGTATCACATTCACTTCCAAAACAAACTATTTAAGTTAATTTAAGATAATGCAATCCACGGTTTATCCACGTGTGCCGAGAATAAACATAAATGCCATAAGTTGACATTCAGGTAAACAATTAAATGAACACAAATGAACATATAAATCTTGTGATGAGCACTAATGTACACATCCGAAAATCTATTCCTTACATGTCATTGGGTAGGCATCATCTCGACTAACAAGGCATTTTAGCTCGTGAGGCATTTTCACCAACAACTCATGGGAGACGGAATCCCAAACACATTTTTGCTACATCGTTACCATCATCTTGGCTCTGCCTATCTATTACGAGTATCCTCTATATCAATAAAGATAAATACAACATTATATAATCACATGATGATGGCTATTCTATAATATTACATCCCAAATGACACAAGTTATATCATTTTGCGTGTTAATCAGAGGACTTCATGTCCTCTTAGGGCGCGCATGGTAACATTTATACTCCAGGGAATAATTTCTTTTCTATTTCGACTCCCTATAATCATTTCGAGTAAAATAACATGTTTGGTAATTATAACAAATTTCTATTCTCAGAATAGAAAAAAGAATAAAAATGTGTTTGGCACGATACATAATTTTTTGTATTTATTTGTTTTTTCTTCTTACTCATAGATTGTCGACAGTTGCCCATAACCCACCGGCCGTTGCCGCACAATTGCTTGCCCATAGCCTATCGACCGCCACCGCCGATGGCGGGGGGTGGTAGTGGTGGCCGATAGACCGTGGGCGATGGTTGTGCGGTGGTAAGTGGCGGTGACGGGCCAGCAGCTGACAGCGGGCTATCGACAATTGAGCGGCCGGCGGGGCGTTGACGGCGGGTTGCCGGCGGTCGTGGCGATTGTCGGCCGACGGCGACGGCCGGTGAGTTGTTGGTGGCGGGCGACAACAACGGTTGATGGTCAAACAAAAGTGGCGGTGGCGATCGATGGCCGCGGGTGGCCGGAGGTGGGCGATGATGGGCAGGAGCTAGCGGTAGCCGTGGCAAGGAAGAATAACAAAAGAAAAATAGAAAAGAAAAAAATGGCTTATTTCTAGAAATTGTTCCCAGGAACAAGAAACAACTTTTTTTGTTTTTTTGTTTTCATTATAAATCTATTTCCTAGCTACTTTTATATTCGGGGATTAAAAAAATAAGTTGATGTTACCAAATAAATTTCTGGTTTTTTTTTTTTTTTTTTGTTCCAAGAAACAAAAGAACAAAAATTGGGAGAAACATAAATATTACCATATAGGCCCTTAATCTTGTGGAGACCCATCTTAGACGGTAAAACACGTCTTTTGTTAGAGCACATACTCATATGAGAGAATTCACTCCCTGGCAAATAGACCATGGTAAATGTTTCCATCACATGACATCATACGCACACAGTTCATTATAAACCATAAATGTTACGTATATTTTGCTAACCGCCATTGCAAATACTCATGCACTAATCTCTTCGCATATCCTAGGCAATCAAATTTTTACGTGCATTTCAACATAAGTACTTTCATCCTCTTTTCACCATACCCTCGTCATCTAATCGGAAGCTTTTATACATTCATGGATCATTGGGATAAATTTTCCTTAGATGATCAATTTTTTATGATTTAAGTAACTTCTTACAATTTTCATTTATATTGAAATTACACTATTGTTGATACAAAATATGACCAATTTTTTATTATCATTGTCAAGTGACAGTTGACAACTTGAACACAGATGACATTGATATCTTTGATAGTGAACATCGACGTCTTGAACATATCTAAATTGGATTGAAATTATGAAAATGCCTTTTAGCTTAGCTATGCCATTTTATTTTTTCACCCAACATGCAATTAAACCTTTTGGTAATCACTCAAATATATTCTAGGCATGTGGAAAAATTTTCCAATTTAAGTCAGAAAATCACAATACTTGAACGTGCCATTCTTGAAGTCCAATTACGCTTAATATCATAATTTAAATTAGATAAATAAACATCAACCAGTCAAGTTCAAGAATACCAAGTAGATCAATCCAACTTAGTTCCTAAAATTTTCACTTATTCAAAGTCCAAGAACTTGATTGTCAAGACAACCCAACAAATATTTCCCTTATCCAAGCTACCTCAAAGGAGATATTTTCAAATTTGCTTACTCATAGATAAAGCCTTCACATGACAACCCTCAATTTGTCATAACTTGTGCAAGAATTTTGTTTGGAAATTTCGAGGAAGGCCTCCCTCTCTCTCTCCATCTCTTTCTTTTATTTTGTTGGTTGTTTCTTCCTTGTAGCTTTCTTCCCTTATTTTCATTCTTTATTCTGTCCTCTACCCTTGTTTTGTAACTTGTTTCTTTTACTAGATGGGTTAGCCAAGTAGGCGCATGAATGAAGATTCAGGCTGCATTAATGGGTAAGAGTTAAAAAGAGTGAGATCATGCATGATAAAATTAGGATTAAAACTCGGGGTGTAAATGAACGAGGGGTTTTCATGTGAAAGAGTGACAATAGGCTTATTGGATGAGAGGGCGAAAATACTTAATACTTTGGTGATAATTTTCTTTTTCACATTTCCATAAATAAAAATAGATTCAGTATATGTTCTAAATACCAATAGGTTAGAAAATATTTTGAGCATATTTAAATTATCAACAAAAGCTATCGGATGCTAGGAATGGAATATCACAATTCGGTGAATTTAAACTTTGTTAGTTATCCAATACATATTTCGGGAAATATTGATACCTGTCAACAATTACAATGGCAATAAAATTTTCACTATCACTATACGATCAACCTATATATCCACATTTAAAGTTAGTAAAACTCGTAATTCTGATATACTTTCTTGACCTATAATTTCTCGCAAATTGTATCTTAAATATTATCAACTAATGATGGTGGTGGGTTGTGCCGTGGCTTGACAGCTGATAGGACAGGGGACGCGCCGCGATCAGACATAAGGCGGCTAATGGGTACGAAGAGGATTAGAGGAGGATAGAGCAAAGTTTGTCGAGATTTGGATAAAGGTGAGATGGGACCGACGATGGGGGTGGACAAACGTCGTGCTCACGTTGAGCAGACAACGCATGGGGGGACGAATGATCTGCATTCAAGCGATTCTTGGGACCGTTATCGATCTAGAGAGATGGTCAAAAGATAATCCTCCGCGATGAAGTCCATATAAATAAAAACCATTTATTGTTTCTTTGAAAATCATGCTTTGAGAATTGAAAGGTTAACTTTATTTTAAAAGAAAATGATCAAAATTCCTCAACCTTAACCTTATATGTGATGATGTCTCTGAATTTTTAGTTTATTCAGTGCAATTTCCGAATTTTTGGTAAATAACCAATACAATCCTTTATTTCGCTTTAATGACAAATTATATATTATTTGATGACATTGATTATTATAATGCTAAGTTTGATATTTAAAAATGATGACTTAACGCATCCATGCTTTTCTTTATCTACGAAAAGTACAATTAGAGTGTTATTGTGTCGTAATCATTGTATTATGATTTGACATGAATATTTTGCGTAAATTATCATGGATAACTTTCTTTGGTCCACCATTCGAACTTAGTGGATCTTAAGTCACATCGGCAAATTTCATTAACTAGAATTAAGAGAAGGATGGAATTGAGCCTTTACATATACTTTAGGTACTAGATTGAACATTTAAGAATAGTTTACGAATGATATTCAACAAATTAAAAGTTTAAGAACGTCATTACATATTGGACTAAAGATTAAAGACTATCGGTGTCATTTTTGCTATTATGGACCATCCAAAAAGTGCGGTATTTGAATTACAATTCGAGTGCATTGTGCTTTATATCCTATATCTAGCTAATGCGCTTTTATTTCACAACGAGATAGGTCGAATCTTTATCATTAAGGGTTCTCATGACTTTTTTAGGTGGAGTGCTAGAACAGTTGTGAACACTTTCGGTGAGGTTGCCTTCGTAAGTAAAAAGGTGAGGAAAATCCTTTGAGTAAGCAGCATAAGGCCGATAAAAGTGCTGCCATCAAGAGCACGATGAACTCAAATATAGCGTGGGCGTAATTTTGCAAACCGTATATTGAACCATAAAACTCTAAGGCAAATTTCACCTTCATGCATACACTACACACGTGGGGATTATCCCATCTTTTGGATATGTTTATTTTTTTAGTACATATTATTAAGAAAAGCATTATATATTTGATTATTAAGTGGGGATTGTTATATATGAAAAATAAAATATATTATTTAATTACTTATAATATGCCTTGTGCTTTATTTTGTTTTATTTTAATGGCCATCCAGAAATATGATCCTATTAGAGAAGGAAAAAAAAGAAGAAGGAAAGAATAAGGTAGAACCGGATTTCAACATGTAACAATCGCATTTTATTCATGAATTTCTTTAAGTTTGTGGATAGATTTAGGGTGTGTTTGGTAACGTTTCTGTTCAAAATTGTTTGAAGGAACGAGAAATAGAATTATTGGAAACAATTTTTGAACGTAAGAATACGTTTGGTAATCGCACAAAATTTATATTCTTGGAATAGAAAAAGAATATAAACACGTTTGGTAAACTTGTATAATTTTTTTGTTTCTTTTACTTTTTTTAATATTTTTATTTTATTTTTCCTTTTCTCTTTTTTATTTTTCCTTTTTATTTTTCTTCCGATAGGCCTCGGCCATGGTGGCGACCGGCCAAATAAAAAAGAAGAAGAACGAGAAGAAGAAAAAAATGAGGAGAGAGAAAAATTGTTTATCGAAGTGTTTTGGAAACAAGAAATAAGTTTTTTCTACTTATTGTTTATGTTCCAAATCGTTCTCGGGAACAAAAGTGTAAACAAACGCGTTTGTTCTTTTTTTGTTCCCCTGAAACAAAAAAACAGAAATTGTGTTCCGAGGAACAAGAAAAGAACACAAACAAACAAACCTTTAGGCTGCGTTTGGTAATGTTTCCGTTCAAAAATTATTCCAAGGAACATCGATAGAAAAACTATTTCTGTTCCGATGAACAATTTTTTAACGAGAAAAGAACGCATTTAGAATCGCACAAAATTTATGTTCGGAATAGAAAAATAATAGGAATACGTTTGGTAAACTTGTATAATTTTTTTGTTTCTTTTAATTTGTTAATATTTTTATTTTATTTTTCCTTTTTCCTTTTTTTTTCTTCCTTTTGGCCAGTCGCCGGCCTCGGCCATGGTTGGCAATCGGTTGACGAGGGTCAAGCAAAGGGTGTAGCAGAAGAGAATGCATGAGAGGACGTGTGTAGTAGGGAAAAGAAAAAAAAAAGGCTGTTCATTTCCTTCACAAATGCCCTTTGCCGTAGCTCCATGTTGCCCTGCCGCGTCCGCCTCGCTTGTAGCAGCCACGCCGCTTGCAACCCAACGCTGAGCCGCTGCCTACAACCCATCCTCCGCCCTTAGCCTATCACCAAGTACCTTTGCTCGAACACTGTCGCTCCGCCTTGCCCCCATGAAGCCGCTATTGCCCGACGCCTTCGCTCTCCGCCACCCAAGCCGACACCGTCGTTGCAACCCGTAACAACTCGCGAGCCTAGTGGTGGCCTCGGCGAGGCTCGGTGGGCCGGGCGAGCTTGAGCTACCCACTAAGGCGAGGTTGAGCCTTGCCGAGGGTCGGTGATGCTTGGCCTTCTTGGGAGTCGGCAATGCTCGGCGAGGTTGCCAACCCTCGATGGTCGGTCACTGACCATGGCCGAGGCCACGACAAAAAAAAAAAAAAAAAAAAAAAAAGAATAAAAGAAATAAGGAAAATATAGGAGAGATAAAAATTGTTTCTCGGGAACAAAAGTGTAAACAAATGGCGCGTTTGGTAACGTTTTTGTTCAAAAATTGTTCAAAGGAACGTAAATAGAATAAAGTGTTTCTGTTCTGTGGTAACAATTTTGACCGAAAGATGCGTTTGGTAAATTTGTTCGGAATAAAAAATGAATAGAAACACGTTTGGTAAATTTATATTCTTTTTTTGTTTCTTTTATTTTTTAATATTTTTATTTTATTCTTCCTTTTTTTCTTTATTTTTTTATTTTTTTCTTCTTTCGGTGAGCCTCGCCTAGCCACGGCGAGGCTCGCCGGCCCGCGAGCCTCGGCCTCGCCCGGACCATGGCGAGGCTCGGCCTCGCCGGATCGGGCGAGCCCGAGCTCGCCCGGCCAAGGTGAGGCCGAGTCTCCCGGCGCGGGTGAGGCTCGGCCCGCCTTGGCCGGGTGAGCTTGGCCTCGCCAGATCCGGCGAGCTCGAGCTCGCCCAGCCAAGGCGAGGCCGAGCCTCGCCGGGGCGGCGACGCTCGGCCTCACCGGGGCCGGCGACGCTTTAGCAAGGTCGTCGACCCTCGACGGTGTCGCCGGCCCTCGACGGCCGGTCGCCATGGTCGAGACCAATGACCAGGCCAAAGAAAAAAAGAAGAAAAGAGAAGAGAGAGAAGAAGAAGTGTTTCTTTAAAATCGTTTCTAGAACAAGAAACAATTTTTTTGTTTCTCATTTCTGTTCTTTTTGTGTTCGGAACAAAAAAATCCGATTTTGAACAAAAATGCAAATAAACGTGTTTGTTTTTTTTTTTTGTTAGGAAACAAAAAACAAAATTTATGTTCTTAAACAAAAAAAAAAAATGAAAACATGCAGCCCCAAACATTTTTTTTTTTTTGTTTTGAGTAACCAGGGAACTTCGTAAGTCGATAAATGTGAAAGAAAACCCTAGATGAGCGACTGTAAGACCCACAACCAAGAGTAAACCCTAGGGGAGCGATTGTAAGACCCATAACCACAGTTTTTTAGGTAAGAATCCTTAATAACGCCTCTGGGATTTGAACTCTTCCCCTTCGTGAGGAGGAGAGAGCCCAAGCCAGCTGCGCCGTTATGGGCGGTGATTTTTTTTTTTTTTATCGGAATGAAAGAACAGAAATTGTGTTTCGGGGAAAAAAATACAAACAAGCAAGCCCTTAATTTCCTGTGGTCTCCACAAAAAAGCATCTTGTTACGCGGGCCCATCGCAAACCAAGACCTTCTCTCTCTTAATTTTTAATTTCACGCGCTCCTTCAACTCTCTCTCTCCCATTCGTTCTTGTCTCTCTCACGCTCTTTCTTTCTTCCTCCCCTCGCGACCGTTCTGACTCACGACGGAGCTCGCCATCCAATGAATTGCAGCGCCGCCTTTGCAATCCAACGAAACCATGCCGAACGACGTCGTGTGTTCTCTCTATCTCTCTCTTGACTCGCTCTATCTCACCCTCTTCACTACTCGAGGAACCATGCCGCCGCTGCCGCCGCCGCCGCCGCCGCCCTCAATCCAAGAACAACCCCAAGCCCCTTGTCGTCCACGACCTCGAGACCTCCCTTAGCCCTTACATCCTCGAGGTCCCCTAAAGCTCTGATGTCGTCACCTCCCAAATCTTGGCAAGGACAACCTTCCTGGCCGTGAGGGTCGAGCCCCTGCCAAATTCGGTGAAAGCGACCCTTGTTTGTTGTCGACAACAGGCCAAAGGGAAAGAAAATAAAAAAAGGGGAAAAAAATGACAAAGAAACGGCGAAGAAGAGAGAGAAACGAAGGAGAGAGAGTGGGTTGCAGGTTTTCTTAAAAGTGGGCCTGTGTTGCTTGCAAAATGGACTTGCGCTAAGAATGTTAGCATAGCTCCACCTAATATTTTAGAGAAAAGAAAGAGAGAGACGGGAAACATTAATGCTATCACGCGGGTTTCGTTGACCGACCTCAGAAGCCGACACAGACACAGTGGATAAGGATTGCGGCTTCTCATGATTGCTTTTCAAGCGGTGAAGCATGATTTGTTGATGCTTCCAAACCGGTTCATTTCTTCATCCGATTAAATGCAAAAGACAATTGCTTCCGAATCAACACGATTGTTTCTTTTTTTAAAGCTTTAAGATAGATTCAACGAAAACTAAATTTAAAAAGTGTAGTGAAGATTCCTCTTCGTGCCTTTTTTTTTAAAAATATTTTTAATATTTTTATATATCTTTAATTGGTTTCGAATTAATAGTTGAAGAGCGTTCCAAAGTACATCATCGTATTTTTTGTGAGATGATATATGCTAAAAGGTAGAATTCTTGGAAAAAGAATTATAACTTCTGGAAAGTGCGTTACCTTAATCAGATTCTTTAGTTATTAGTTCTTTTGATTTTGTTCAACTTGAATTTGCAACATTTATTCCTTTGTAAGCGTTAGATGTTTTCACATTATTTGTTTATAGAATTTATAAGTCTTATATTCATGTCATCTCCCTTCAATCGTTGGCATGGAGTTTTTCGATACGATAAGCTACAAGAAAGAAAATTGTTTCCTATCTTAAAGATTGCTTTTTGGTGCCACCATTTTGCATGGATAGATAGGTCAAATCTACCTGAAGCTAAGGGTGTGGGTTGGGAATGAAGAGAAGAATTCCATGCGGGAATGTCTGAAGGTAAAAAAGGAACTTTAATTAGGCACAACAGCGAGTTGAAAGTTCGCTAATCGCTCTAAGACTAGGAATAAGATGCTGGCGGTATCATGCGACATTTTTCCAGCCAAGGGCCCAAAGATGGGGTCCATCCAACGTGTCGTTGGTTGGAAAAATGGGTGCCAAATGGCTCCACCCGAATTACGAATTCAGCTCTTGAATCTTCTCGTCAGGAAGGGAGTAGAATCTTGGAGGAGCTTCCCGTGAGAAGCTACTCCGACCTCAGTTCCAGCCAGCCGTTTCAGAGCTTGGTCTCGCATCAAATAATGTATCTGTACGGCTCTGCTCTTCTCTTATACTCACTGTGTAGTCGGGCTTACCTTTCGCTTTGGAAGTAAGTTATTGGATGCTCTCGGCTAGGCAGAGAGCCCAAGATAAAGGACTCGACAGTAGAAAATGTAAAAGGAGAATCGACGTGTTGGAGACGTCTTGGGTAAACTTCTAGGAAATTTCGCGGTTGATGAGACAACTGGGACAAAGGGGGTTCAGTTGTAACTACCCTTGTCCCCAAATCGTCATAGACTAATGTCACCAAGAAAGTTAGTGGGCTGTCTCTCGGTCGTCGCTACCGTGCAACGCGTTAAAGCCATAGCTTGATCCCAGAAAGAAGAAACCAGCTTCACCGCTTTTCTGCATTCGAAGGCAACCCCCTCCGCGTTTCCAACTTGTTTCCACCCATAGAAAGCTCCGCGGCGACACATGCCGCTTTTCCGGCTTTTAAAAGGGCCTCCTCGAGCTTTACCGCTGATTTACAAGTTCGGCCGGGGGCAACGGCGGTCTAGCTTTGGCCACAAAGGTGAGTCATTCTCCTCGGAAGCTTCGCAGCATAACTTTCGGCTCTCTAGAAAAACTTAGAACGGCGAAATCTACCGGACATCGCGCTTATCCCGTATAAAGAAAAAAAAAAAAACCAAAAAGACAACCAAGAAGAGTAGTTTATTGTGTCATTTGCTATGCAAATGTCATCGTTTTCCCAGTGTACAAACAAGAATCGCCATAGAGAACGGGATGCTGCAGAAATTACTCAAACGTAATGGTTCACTGCGCGATGACTGCGGCCTTTATTCGATGTTAAACATGGCCGCGCATCAAACGCCGGGGTAAAACCTACCGCATCAGTTAATAACCCAATTTAGTGTATCGGTCTTACGGTATATACTCGGTATTGCTGTTCTAGTGTCAGTACTTACTTCATCGTATGTCTATTTTAGTGGAGAGAACTTCCATGTCCCTAGTCAATTTCTCCCTCATAAATTCCAGAAATGAAATAACATAAATACAAATTACAGCTGTACCTAAGTTAATTTTGGTTATCGATTGAAATGAAAAGAGAGAGAGAGAGAGAGAAGAAAATGGCAGAGATCAGGGAAATGTTCGGGAAGAGTTTGGGCGGATCTGACGAGTGCTGGAATAGATACCAAAGACTTTGTACGCGCCTTCTGATCAATTTGCATGTGGTCCATCAGAAACTTAAAGCTTAAGTAAATATTGCAGCTAGCGTCAGAAGACTTCACAGAGAAGCAGCTTTCCATGGCTTATTTTTCCACAGTATGTATAGAGAGATCCAACGGGGCACCGACGAAGCAAAGGTGTCCTTTACTTTAAGAAAAATTAGAGAGATCTCGGTGCAACTCTCTTTCCTCGCCGATCGTGAAAGGGTTGAAAGTGGCATGCTATAAGGGTATGGGCGGCTGGACTTGCCATCTATATAATTTTTGGAGAGACTCGCGCTATTTCTATCCGCGTATTGAATTCTTGACACCTCCTTATCATTTTAGATTGACTATATTATTCCTTACAGTTCTTTTTGATTTAAGATTATTTCTTATTCCTTTTCTCATTTTTCTTTTGGCTTCAATTTTAGCGAAAGAAAAAACTTCTTACATCCCCGATGGATGTCCAGGGAGCATGAACAATAATGTTTTAGGAAGCATTTCTTTAGCATTTTGTTTGATAACATGGATGTTTAGGATTTTTAATGTACTTAACTTTGAGATATTTTTATTCTCTTTAATCTTGCAATGATGACATGACAAATAGATACAATTGGACCATTGGATTAGCTGAATAAAATACAAGTTGAGCAGTTGAAATATATAGACAATAATATAATGACGCATATCAATTTTTTTTTTTTTTTTTGGTTGAAACACATATCGAAGTTTAGTTAAATGAAAGGCATATTAAAACTAGCAAATGATTCTTTTCTCTCTTACTTGTGTTTATGGTATTTTTAGAATAATGGTTTCCTAGTACAAAATAAAAGACGAGAAATGTACACCTCAATAACACAATAACTAGTTACCTATTTCCCAATTAATTTTTTTTAAGAGAAAAATGTTAGTTTCGTCCCAGATGGAGAAGGAGAAAAGAAGAAGAAGAAATCATAAAAGAAGGAAAAAAAGTAAGAAATAATAAATAAAAATCAAGAGTGGGTTCCGCATTTGACATATAGAAATGTTCTTTGAGAGTATCGATGGTAGCTTTGTCTTCTCATAAAATTGAAATCAAAAAAGATGAAAAAAAAATGTAAGAATAATTTAAAATCAAGAGTGGACGTGGTAGGGGTATTGGGAGTCGACAATGGGATTGAAAAAAAACGTGAGCCCAATTAAAATTAAAAATTTCGGTATCACTAGAGCTTTCCAAAAGAAGAAGTGATTCCTTCCCACATGGTAAAGCAATACTGGAGAAAAATAACAAGCAGACCAAAAGTAAGCCCTACAGTCTAAGAGGTGAAGTGAATAATTTGGAAAAAAATAGTCAGCTTCATGTGCGGGACTGACCGGGAGGTTGGAGTTGCGACTAAGTGAGGTTCTTAGGTTTAAAACAACTATATAAAAGGAGCATCTCACCTTCTTTGCGTTTCGGAGCTGAGCTGAGCTGAGCTGAGCTGAGCTGAGAGCTCTCGAAGTTCGTGGACAGACTTGGGTTTCTTTTGGAGGGGCGCCTACGGGGACAGTACTTGGTAAGCTTCTGATTCGACTTTTCAAGCTTTGAGTGATTTGTACTACGAGATTCTGAGCGATAGATTCCAGCTATGCCATCATTACTTTGTGCAAAGAATGCTTCGAAGTTCATCAGACGAATGGTTCAACATCTTGATTCGACTTTTCATGCCTTGAGTGATTTGCGTTACGAGATTCTGAGAGATTCCAGCTGTGCAATCATTACTTTGTGCAAAGAATGCTTCAAAGTTCATCAGACGAATAGTTCAACATCTTCATCTTGCTTTCCCTTTGTTGCATTCTCTTCCTCAAAGATGGACAACTGTTCTCTCTTCTTTCCTAATTAGGCATAAAGGGTTGAACTTGCTGCTGCCTCCGATCTGACTGTTAGTATCTACTTTCCATCTCACTCTCGCTTAGAGTTATGGGGATAGTGGGGCTGTGCTGGGTATCTTCTGAGACTCGTGTATAAAGTTCTATTTTCCTGCGTCAATAGAAAATGCCAAACGGCGGTGATGTGATGTGAGTAGGTTGAATTTTTTATAAATTTGAATCCAACTATTTATCAAAGGAGAACCACCGGTTCAAGATAGATATTTAGCTCGTCGTGTGAGTAATAACATCATGTCTATTCTCTAATTAATGAAAATTAAGATTGATATTTCAAACAATTAATGTCATTAAGTGCATTTGATAAACTCTAGTAACACAGCTTAATTAATTGTTTTACCTGTTCAAAAAAAAATTAATTGTTTTAAGTTGCAAATCATTAAGGAAGCATTTGCTTAATTTGTTAAGTGATAAAATATTCAATAGAAATTACAATTGTACAGATTATATTGTCATTACTTTCCAATAGTATTCGTCCTCATGTTTGGTAAGAAACTCATGAAATTTATTCTTCGAATTTCATCTATTTAGGGAGCGGATTCCAAAATTTGGAAGCCAGTTCTATGTTAGTATGGATAAGTAGATATTATATAGTTTAGTTTTTCCCTTTTCCGAGAAGGAAAAACTCAGAAATAAACGGGAAGTTGCATATATCGAGAAAAACTTGAAGATTTGGTCTTTTAATTTAATGGATAGGGAGAGCATCTTTTATTATAAATATGTCATGAATCACTTATCTTGTGAATTTATACTTTTAACTATTGTATCGATATAGTGTTTTAATTTCATGTAAGTTTCAATGGTATGTCTAAAGAATAGTTTGTAATTGAACTTAAATATGAGTTTGCTTTCTAACTTTTGTGCATCTCATATAGTTTGATCTCAAGGACATTCTGTAAAATTTGTGCTGTGCATTTAAGATTTTAGTTTTAGAGTGCTCCCAATAAGACTTAAATCTAGTAGAGAGAAACAAATTACCTTGGCATCTAGACCAAGACCTTGTTGGCACAAATACTACACAATGATAGAGGAAAATAGTCCAAAAGTCCTAAATCTATTTTACAGCGGCTAATTTAGTCATAAACTGTTTAAGTTGACGAATTTTGTCTTGAATTTTTAACGATTTTTCGATGTAGTATTTTTGATCAATTTTGATTAAAAATTGCTAACATGATCATTATCCACCCAAAGTGGTATGGCCTATGTTGCCATTAATGATTATTGTAATTTTTAATTTTTTTGAACATTTAACATTTTTTGAAAGTTTCTTTTCTATTCTTTTCAATTGTTCATCTTCTTGGAAGGGTTGGCGAGGTTGAGGCCTCGATGATGGCTTGCAAGCCCTCGTTGTTTGCAAGCGAGTCTTTGTGGTCCTCTTTGATCCTTGCCCACGGTTGGCGAAGTCTTCGCGCCCTTACCCAATGGCCAATGAGGGTCCCTGGCCATCGCGGAGGCACCCATGACAAGATGAATAGTGGAATAAAAGAAAAGAAAACTGGCAATTTTCGGCCAAAATTGGCCAGAAAAATTACATTAAAAAATTGTCAAAAAAATTTAGGACTAAATTAACCAAACTGAAAATTTTATTATTAAATTAACCACTGTAGCTTAGAAAATTATGGATATATGTCTAGAGTATATAGTTTAAACTCGTAAACAAAAATAAACCAAAATTTTAGTGATAATAAAGGAAAATCAAACCATTTAAGATATACTTTAAAATCACCTAAGATACTACTTTTATTTTTGGGAATCTGTAGCTTTAAGCACACGATTGTAAAGTTCACACCAAAACTTAAACATATAAGGAAATACAATAACATCATAATCACATAATATATCATTGTTGTAAGAACAAAATAATAGAACAAGAGGAAATCAACCAATTGGACTATTGTCTAGATAATCAGATTAGTCCCTTCTTTGTGCAATTATGTCTTGATCACTTCTAATGTGTATTTTCATTTGGAGAAATCACGGCACTGGTAAAGTTTATTGTACACACAGTCATTTGTATATAGAAAATTGACATTTAAATTTTTTTGCGAAATCACCTTATATGGAATATGCATATCTATTTGATTTAGTAAAAGCAGGTGGTGAAAGAATGCTTGAATCTATTGTCACGGTAATTCACTTTGCCTTTGTGATTGTCACATGGCATAATTTCATTTGACCAGTAATCTTTATCTAATGTCATCTATAAACGTTTTATCTTTTATTGATTTTAAATATTAGAAAATAGATAAAGAGAGAGTACGTCTAAATATCGTTTCTTTATTGCCGTCATATACAAGCACATAATATACACATACGCGTATATATGTGACTTTGTGCCCAAACATATAAAAAGTGAAAAGTTCTTTGAAAAGGAAAAATCAAAATATGCATATCGACATAACTACAGCCGACTATAAATACTGCATCTTCTCTTTTCATTCGTGCACTCGCTTTTCTTATTTATGCATTTAAACAATTGGCCACAATAGAAATGAAATTAAAGTTAGACTCTTATTGCATGACGAATGAGATCCCTTATTCTCCTCCTCCTTTTACGGCTATCATTCAAGCTTTACATTAGATAGTTTAGCAGAGGTGAATTATTATATGTTGTGTTAATATGCCAAAGCAAAACCACATAGGAGTTGTCAGAAAACCAGAGGCCATATGAGTGCGTTTAGTTAGGCCGTGTTTGGCAACCATCCAAACAGTGCCTGATTCTGATTTTTTGTTCCCAAAATCAGTTTAGGAACATAATCGCGTTTGGTAAATTTTTTGTCTAAAACTGATTCTGGGAACAAATTTACTCCCAGAATCAGTTTTGGACAAGAATTCAGAATCAGAAAAAATATGATTCTCCGTCCGAGAATCAAAAAAGAGAATCAAAAGTGCCGAATCAAAAAAAAAATTATTTCTATATTTTATTTTTATTTCTTCCTAGTATGAAATATATATTTGTTGTATATAGAATACATATTTAATTTTATGTTATAATTTAGTATTTTTATTTATTACATATTGTAGGGATATTAGTATAGTTTATACTATGGTTTATTATTTACTATATAATAAAAATTGATTAGTTAATATTTTTATTACTTAGTATAAAAATATAATTAATCGTGAATTGTTTATGAAAATTCAATATCAAATTTATTTTAATCTAAAAGGTAATTAAAAAAGAATTGGAATAGAAATTTTATATAGTTACTAAACGCATTTCTATTCTTTTTCTATTCCGTAATCGAAATTTTATTTGTTACCAAACGAGTTTTTTTATAATCGGGTTCTGGGAAGCAGAATCGAAATAATCATTTCGGTCGAATCAGTTCAGAGAACGAATCGTTACCAAACGCGCCCTTAGTATCCTATGGCACTTGCATGGGTAGTAGCTTTAAAGCGTTTCAAACGCGTTGCCGACTTCTATGTATTCTAGCTAGTGTCCTACTCCTGACCCTAGTGGTTGGAACCAGTTGAAGCTGAGGCATTTCTTTTCGTCGGCATATCCAGGGAAAAGAAGCCAAGAGGTGATAGGATAGGACATGGTTTTATGATAGTCGTATGTTCTGTGATATTGGGAATCTAAGTGCAAATTGCATTCACCTTTTCCCGAGGTTTTTCAATTTCCAACCAGGGTTTTCTGTACAATGACCGATGCAATGAGATGGAAAAAAAAAGAACTTCGATTGTTTGAGCTAAAACAACGAGCTAAACTTTAAAGATCAAATGGTAAAGGATGGAGAGGGGGGATTGTAAGAACCGAGCTTGATTTACGTGGGACAAGCTCTCAAAACAAGTACTCAAAGTGATGATTCTTTTGAGAGCATTTCCTACTTATATAAATCTTCACAATACTTCTTACGTTTATCATAGGATTCGAGGCGTTATAGGTTCTGCGAATTATGCACTTTGGCAAATTAAATGTAATGTAGCAAGCTTAGTGCCAACGACCCAAATATAGTAACGGGCCACCTGTTAAAAAACAAGATAAATAGTTGTTAAGTAAAATTATTTTGATAGATACATATGCTCATGTGTTATCAAAATTAGAAGTAGACCTGTCTATAGGCTCATTTCTTGACCGAGTTAAGTTGTTATATGGATTAGTTATATTTAGTAGATGAGTTATAATGAGTTTAAAATAATAGAGTTCAACATAATATGGATGTTAAATGAGCTTATAATGTACTTAAACTCAACCGGTCTCTATGACTCTCTTTAGTCTCTCTTGCTTTCATTTGATCTCGTGCTCATACTTTGCACTATCACCTCAGTATGAGTATGGATTTTGCTAGATTTAGTTAAATAAAAAAGTATTTTAGTAATAAGGATGAGATATGGGTCACTAGGTTTATATTGAATGGAAATAAGTCAAAATAGGTTAAATTGGTTTATTTGGATTGGGCCATTTTAATTCGACCCAAATTCAATGCCACTCACCCGTTTCTTCGAGCATGAGAGACTCACCCATTTCTTCAAGCATGAGAAAAAGGTATCAAGATCAATATTCAAGGATTTTATTCAACTTATGAATGTGTAAATTGAAATCCTAGAAAGATTTTTAAAAGGCAGATGTGTCGACTTAAAGGGAAACATTCACATCTTCGAAAGATTAGGTATGACAATTTGATAGATCTTCCAATGGCAATTTCGGAATTCATCTTTAATTAGGAATCTGAAAGATATTCTTCAGCTGACATCAATCTTTGAAAGAAGGGACTCCGAGCAAGAAATATCGTATCGACGCGGTAAGCCTAACATACAGCAATGGAAAGCAGAAGCTGAACCGTTTATACAAAAGAGATAGACACGCTTTCTGGTAAGTTTGGAAAACGAACTGAAGCATACATGCCCCGGTCTGAGAGCCCATCACTGGTGAACCTTCCGTGTGAATCTCTGCCGACTTCATTCTTCAACACGGTTGTGATCCCTACTTTTCCTTTTATTCACACGGAAAAACCACTGAATCCTTTATATTTGTTCATGATCAATCGATATTTTATGATGAGCTGCCGCAATTAGTGAAGCGGGTGTCTTTGTCTTTGCTTGTTATATAGCCGTCGGCAGCGGGAAGTGATCAGACACGATCGAGTCAAAAGATCGCACTCACACCACGACGTGGACACGCGTAAGGTCCACCAATTCCCCGTGAAGCTCGAATACGGGAAAGGGTAAGCATTACACACTGGCACCGTTTCTATTCATATTTGTTGAACTTGGAGGGAGCCCAGTTGGACCCAGAATAAAGGGGTGAGCATATGCAATGAATCGATTAGAGCATATGCTTCGATGATTACACACCAGAGACGCAAAAGAAAGAACAGAAACGAATGGTTTCAGGTGAGAAGGTCGAGCGGCAGAGCGTGGCTTGCTGAATGATGGGAGAAGGAGCAACGTGTCCCTTGCCGACATAATAACCTACTTTGCCGACACAGACTGTGTTGCCAAGTCCCATGAGCCTTTTTCTCTTCTTTGAAGCTTCTGGAGATCTCTTGGCCTGTCCAGTGCGCTGTCCGTTGTTATTGGTACGTGGCGGCCTGCAAACCAAGCGTAAATCTGTACTGTCTTGGACAAAATGGTGTTACGCAATCTGGCGCATGCTTTCTCGATTTGATTTCCATTCACTGTGCGCTTGCACCGCCGGTTCTCCGTCCCAAGGCCGGCAGATCTCTTCTTCTTCTTCAGCTCATCTCAGGGTTCTTCGTCTCCACCCCACTCGTAACCGTCTGCTTCTCCCCCACATTCATCGTGCATTTTCAGCGCCTCCATCATTTCGAAAGGTCCTACCTCCTCGAGCGAGAGAGAGAGAGAGAGGATAAGGTAAGAGGGAGGATTCCGAACGAGGTCGACAATGTTTTTGAGGATAAGTTGAAAAAAAGGAGAGGTGGTGGTGGGTTATTTCGTCCGTTCTTCTACTGTGTTCCATGTTCGCTGTTCGATTTATGGGGTTTCTTTTTGGGATTTGACGCCACCTTATCGCTTTGGGACACTGGTAATGTTCTCGAACAATCGCTTCTACATCACGGTTCGAGTGGTGAGAGGCTTCTTCACTGAGGTTTGGTGACGGAGAGCGACAAACTACCTAATCGAACGACCATTGGCCCCCCTTGTTGAAGCTACACTCCTTACTTGCGGCTTTCCTTCACCCGTCAGTGTGTGTGTGGTGACACTGAAGACTGAACAATGGTGTTTTTTCGGTTGGCGATTTGCAGATAAGCGGGTCCAGCGGGTCCAGCGGGTGACCGTCGGTGTCGTCCCTCCTGCGACAGTACAGAATGGCCGAGCTGGAGATGCAGAACAGAGGTTCTTCGCCTTACAGGCGCCGGAATGATTTGGAGGCCGGAGGCAGGCGCTCCGAGGCGCACGAGCCCTCCGATGATCCTTTCGACATCACCGGCACTAAGCACGTCCCCCTGGATCGTCTCAGGCGTTGGAGGGTAATCTATTCTGTTCTATTCCGCTTTCTCCTTCTCTCTCTCTCTCTCTCTCTCTCTCTCTTCGTCTTCGTATTTTATTTGGACGGGCCCTACTCCCAACTTATCCTCTTTGTGATTTCTTCTATCCAGTTTAAATCAAACGCATTTCGCTTCATTGTCCATATCTGTCCGTCTCCTTTTCGAAGTAATACCTGCGCCGCATCATTGATTTATATATGTATAAATGTTTGACTTCTTGTTCTCGCTGGATTCGCGCGCACCCAAAAGTGAAGTGAATGATCTGTGATCTTTCTGGTCTGCGGTGTGGACCGTGAGTAGATGAAAAAGGCGATTAACATTTAAAATTGTCTTAAAACGTCTCAGTTGCTCAAAGGCCGAGATTGGACTAAGCATTTAATGTGATTATATATGTAGACTATATCGCGGCAGTGGGATTCGAGGTTCTATTTATTCCATCAAATATTATCATCTTAAATAACGCCAATTAATATCAACCCAAAAATGTGAAACCTACTTATCAAACCCAAGTTTTTGGTTTTGGTAAAGTTGGTTTGAGGTGGACCATCCATGCTTGGGTTAAGCTATTGCTGTGGAGCCAAAACCATGCCCTATTCTGTGAACTTTTCACACTTTCCCAACTTGGAAAAATGATTCTTGCTTTTATACGTTAGTGGGAGATTGATGAGAAGGATCCTAGGTGCGTCTGTTCTTTTTCTTCCCCATGAAACCAATGACGAGTTGAAACTATCGTTCATACTCTCTCATGGAAAGATTGAGGAATCGACCTGACGTTTGAAGTTTCTTGTAAGGTTTTTGGAAGGATGGGTGGATTTTCATTGCACCCGTAAACAAAAGTTGGTGAGGTCATAGATGGCAGTCAACTAACACAATCACTCTTCCTCTCCTTATCAATGCAAAGATGTTGAGGTGTTATGAAGTAACGAGAAAGATATGCCTGAGTATCAATGACTTGGACTGTGTGATGTGTTTGGAGGTGAGCGGAGTCTCAAGACGCTCGACTATTCAACAAAGAGCTTGACTGGTGCGTACTTCTCATATGTTAAATAAGGTCACGTGGTAGATCAATGTTCAATGAAGATGTGACACAGGAGGCAAAGAATGAACCAATGAATGTGTCTAGGAATATGAATGCAATTTTAAGGAGAACGTTTGTGTGCTATTGGACAGGTTGAAGGAATGGATTGGAAACTTCTATGGGAGAGTTTGCTCAAAGAAAGGAAATATTGTTCAGGAACGACATTGATTGTTGTATTACTCCATTTTTGTTGAAGTTCTGCATAATTTGTCATGATGAGGATGAATTGGGTGAATTTAATTGTTTAAAGGTCGACAATTCAAGGTCTAATTTCCTCCATTTGGAGGAGAGTAAGCTAACCATCGGATCATACAAGGCATGAGTCTCAAGATATTGACATGATTGCAAAATTTTGTTGAAAATATTTTGTCAGTGGTCTATGACACAATCAAGGCCCTGTTGGACATTGCAAGATCATAGCTACTCCATGATATATCCCCAAGTTGGATTATGATATTGTTATGAGCATCGGTGGTCTATTGCAATGTAGCCTGTTTGACTTCCTTTTTCGTAAACCTGGAGCATGATTCTAGATTAAGGTTAGAAAGGTCTAAGGAAAATGATTAGTGTTCTATAGGGACTTGAAGATGGTAATTATTTAGGTTATTTTCCCCAAGTTTGATTAATCTAGTCAGCACTAGAGTCCGTTGGGATCTACTTTGTTTGAATTTCTTAAAACTATACTTGGAGCAAGATTTCATTGTTAGATTCTTGACTAGAAGAGCGTTAAAAATATGTTTGGATTTTCCTTATTAAGATGCTTATGAAAGTGACTTCGCTTCTAGGGATTGTGTGCATGTGAGTTGTGTGATGTAGAGCCTCTCTGCTTGCGCTTATCAACAACTTCTGACGTCTACCTATGAATTTTCTTCCAGTTATGGAATATCATGTGATATTACGGATTAAATAAAAGGCAAATGTGAATTGTGTAGATTTACAAATGTAAAAGGTAGTCTAGACACCTCAAAACTTAGAAACTCTTTATGTTACAAGGGATCTCTTCTTCATGGCTTGCTGTTTATTACCACTTTTTTTTTTTTTTGGGTGTTTCTCTTTTTGGTTTTTAAATAATATTTATCCAAATTGATTTTCCAATTCATATATGGATGCTTTTCCACATCATCTACTTGAAAAGAGGGCATCATTATATGTCATGGCTCATATTTAACATATCTCCGTTAAACTTCTATTGCCACAATACTGTTCTGATTTACAAGCTTTTTATACTTTATTTCCTTTCCCAGGGACATCTTTCTATATTATTTTGGACTAAATCGTGAAATAGAAGTTGGATGACGTCGGATTGCTTCTGTAGTTGATAAATTATTTGGATTGCTGTGAATTCTTTAATCCTTATTTACCTAATTATGTATGCTTGTAGCAAGCTGCACTTGTGTTGAACGCCTCTCGTCGATTTAGATACACCCTTGACTTGAAGAAGAAAGAACAAGTGAAGATAACACTGCAGAAAATTAGAGCTCAAGCCCAGGTCATACGTGTAAGTAGACTATATCAAGTTTCAATCTTTTAGGGGGACTTCTTATATGTACCTTTGACATCTAACTGAACTTTTTCATTGCATCAGGCTGCACAGCTTTTCAAAGCACAAGGCCAACAAGCTGATGGTACTTATTTCTCCTTCTTGTGCTTAATTGGCACCAGGCGCAAGCTTTGATAGTTCCTGGGTGTATTTCTCTTTGCTGACATAAATATGCTATTGAACCGGCACCATGCTCATGCTATGCATGTCAAAATGGGGAGTTAATTAATCCATATTTACATATGCGCGGGAGTAGTTTTATATTGCAGATCTCCTACAATTTAGCCATAAATGGGACACTAAAATTTCCGTTCCTTGCAGTGATTTCCAGCTCCTCCTTCACTGTTTCCTTTCAGTATTGCTGGTGTGCTAGTTTGTTGACGTTTCTTTTTGTTTTATAAATTTCTCATCTTAGACTTCTATTGATGCCTTATGTCTTAATGTGTGCTTTCATTGTCGAAAAGTTTATAGGTTCTATGTTCCTGAGTTATACTATGTCTTTGTGCGAAATAAATTTTGACGTGAAAATGTTTGTGTACGTGTTGTTTGCTTGTTTGGCATGATCACACAATGCAGCTGGAAAATCTTAAATAAGCTCTTCTTTTCCTCCCTTTTTTTTCCCAGGAATCTCAAAAACGCCCGTCCCAAGTGGTGATTTTGGGATCGGTCAAGAGCAACTTGCTTTGATGACCAGAGACCATGACGTTTCTACTCTGGGGGAGTACGGAGGGGTAATTATACAAAAGAGAATACTTCTTGCTTTATTTTGCGAAAAATGTGGCGGATTGCCTTGGAATTTTAAGTTATATGTGTTGCATCCCGACAACTACTATCTGTCGTTCTATCCCTTTCTATTGAGAAAAATGTGGCTTTTCCCAGAACTAATGTATTTTGCAGCACTGCAGCCAAGGGCGGTGCTAGAAAAACAACAAATAACTTGTCTCCTTTTTTCTAGTGAGGATAGTTAAAATTGTTTGAACATCTAAAAATGGAGAAAAAGAAGTGATTTGGGGAGTTCTTTTCTTTTCTGTGATTTAATCTGGCAATTGAATGATTAGGTTAAAGGACTAGCAGAGTTGTTGAAGACAAATTTGGAGAAGGGTATTCATGGAGATGATGCTGATTCTTTGGCTCGAAAGAACACATATGGATCAAATGCATATCCTCGGAAAAAAGGAAGGAATTTTTGGGTAATCTCTTTGGCATTACCCTCATGCATTTTGTATTCTCTTTTCTTTTTTCGGTTTGGACACGTAGGTTTTGTTTGTTGATTAAGAGTTTAGACTTGCTACTTTTTTCATCTATTTATTAGTATTCTCATCAGTACTTCATCTTTTGTCTTTTGTATCATGTAGATGTTCCTTTGGGAAGCCTGGCAAGATCCTACTTTGATCATACTGATTATAGCTGCAGTGGCTTCTTTGGTGCTTGGAATAAAGTTGGAGGTGGGACTGGCCTGCTCACATATGAGCGACAGTGATGCGATTATGATTTGTCTTAGTTTCTTTCTAGTTGCTTTATCTTGATTGGTATTTTTATATGTTCTCATTCCTTGCCCAAGCTGACATAACTAAAATGTGAAAAAAGAAAAAGAGAGAAACATTGCTTGGTGCATATAATGGTCTTTACCCGGATTACTTTCCTGTGCATGCCACCATAAAGATGCATTGGCATAAGGAAAAAATAAGTTCCTATCTAGCTTATGGCTTTTAAGATTAATCATTTAATTATTTTTTATCAATACAAGTGAACGCATGTATCTCCTATTTGACAAGCGGTGCGTATGTCTCATCTGTCATGTGAATTCCTTTTTTTATGCATATATATATATATATATTTTGGTTGCATGATATCATGAGTCTTTTGATCACTTTTTATTTAAAGATTGATCATGCATTCTATTCGGGTGTGCTTCTTTTAGGGCATTAAGGAAGGATGGTATGATGGTGGGAGCATTGCTTTTGCTGTTTTTTTCGTCATTGTTGTCACAGGTACGATTCAGTTTGATTACAAGAGCCATTTGCATTGGAATTTTGTTGACGCATGCTTTAAGATTTTAAATATTTTATTCGGTGCATATTCAATTTGACAATTTTAGCTACTCGGTCATGGTGAACGGGAAATGTTTTTGCTGATTGGTCAGATGATAACTTACATACTCAGGAGCATGTTAACATGCTGAATATTTCCTTCTGATTGATCAGATCATGATTTTTGTGCCCAGGAGACATGTTGTATTGCTGCATGTCTTAGTTTCTTCTGATAAGGTTGTAGAATAATTCAATACGGGAAAGCAATCGGTGTGTTGATTTGCAGTAAATAATAGTTTTTCCACTTTGGATGCTGTTGACTGCCGTGAGATGCATTAGTCTCCTAATTGGGGTTGGATTCTCGTCTGCAGCAATATATGATTACAGACAGTCTCTGCAGTTTCAAAACTTAAATGAGGAGAAAAGAAATATACACTTGGAGGTGGGTAATTTTTATGAGATGTATGTCTTACACTTCTCTTTCCTGTATGCATATGGATGAAGTTGTTGCATGTTTGTAGGTTGTCAGAGGTGGCAGAAGAGTGGAAGTTTCAATATATGATCTCGTAGTTGGTGATGTTGTCCCCTTAACATTGGTGATCAGGCAAGTAACTTAAACCAGTTCTGGATTAGGTACGCTGCCCTTGTGTTCACTGGATATGTTCTTATACGTGATGTTTACTTTTCTCTCCAGGTTCCTGCGGATGGAGTCTTGATTTCTGGTCACTCCCTGGCAATTGACGAATCTAGCATGACTGGAGAGAGCAAAATTGTAATGTGTCGTGGAGATTATTCTCTCACTGTGCAATGATTCTGTTCACAAGCTGGTCTTTCTTATTTCATTTTAATGTTTTGATCAGGTTCACCAGGATGCAAAGGATCCCTTTCTAATGTCTGGCTGCAAAGTTGCAGATGGCCAAGGCACTATGCTTGTAAGATTTTTCCCATTCTTCTATTTTACTTTCCTCAGCATAGTTCTCAATGCTCTTATTTCGCATCACAGAAAAGATCCATACTTCATGAGATGGCTAATTTTCTTGCAACATATTGCTACTCTACCTCATTCTTTGCTAGATGTAGGTTGTAAAATTGATAGTCATGAGTTCTCGAGTTAATTTGGTAAAGGAGCATGACTCTTTTAAGGTGCATTTGGTAATATTTCTGTACTTGGGAATAATCTCTGTTTAGAAATAATTTTTTTATTTCTATTACCTAGATGAGTTCTAAGTAGTAGAACGTGTTTGATAACTAGACAAAATTTCTATCCTTGAAATAGAAAAAGAACAATTCTATTCCCAATTTTTTTATTTAATTATAAAGAGATTTAGGGGGTGCATGACAACATTTCTGTCCAGAAATAGTTTAACAGAAATGAATTTTTCTATTTCTATTTCTAGACTAGTTTATGAGGAAAAAAACTGTTTGATAATGATATTAAAATTCTGTTTCAGAAATAGAAATTCGAATAAAATTTCTATTTCTTAAAACAAATTTTTCCTTTTTTTGGAGCAAATGAGATGTACATTCTTACAAATTTCATATGCTTATGACATCATTGACCCAAATACAAAGTATGATTTTTTTCTTTAAGTAAAATCTCCCCTTTTTGCAAAAAAAAAAAAAAAAAAAAATACAAAGTAAGAGATGTTATATCAAATTTTCTAAATTTTCACACAAAATTCTTTAGCATCCACGTAGATAGGTAATTACGGTCAAACAATATACTTATCAATAGTCTCCATACAATAGAAAAAGAGATCAATATGCATTACTCTTGAGCATGATAAAAGGTTCCCAAAATTCTAGTAGAATGAAGGCGGGCAACCATATTCTAATTCCCTTCATACTAGTGTGTCACGTTGATCACCGCCACGGTTTACGATATTGAGCAATCGTTTTAGAAAGAAACACTAAGAAGTGTATTGGGTAATTTGTGGCAAATTTTACAAAATTGGCGAATTTTACGAAGTGTAACAAGGACCATTACAAATAAGGGAAATCATCAAGTAGAACATCACATTACAAGAATTGAGATAGGAATTATCAAATACATTATCACAATACAAAAGCAAAGATTGTAAATCCCCAAATACAAAATAATAGAAATACATTACAAAAATAGGGTTAGGGGGAGAAATCAGAAATTGATTTCTAGAAGAAATCAGAAGTAGAAAATTTCTACTTTTGATTTCTCCTCAATTTCTATTTGGAATAGAAACCTATTCCAGAAATAGAAAATTTCAGTAACGTTATCAAACAAAGTTTCGCTCCAGAAATTGGTGCGGAATAGAAAAATCATTTCGAACGAAATAATTTTTATCATGCACCCCTTAACTTTTCATGTTTGGATAAAATTGGACTTTTGTAATGATTTAATTGATCAAAGATATTCTAAAATGACATAAAAAAATCCAACATAATAGTTAGTCAAAGGTGGATGGTTTGGAAATGGCATAAGTCACAATATGAAGAGGTTGATAGTATATATTTGGGCATTACAATATATAGGTGTATAGAGTTTTTGAGAAGGGGCAAATGTTGCTTGGAGTCACTAGGCTTTCGTGACCTAGCATTGTCTCTAATAGAAAATGGCATTCAAAAATCCGTATAATAAAGTCCTAAAAGATTATAATCTTGAATCCAATTTTCATCAAAATATTCACATTTTTTTGTGCTAAACTAATTCTAAACTATAATTAACATTAAAATCTGGTAAAACTACTCAAAATATAATTTCTAATTTTTTCCTAAATTTTTGAATTTTTATTAATTTTATTTATTTATTCCGAAAAATGGGAATTCGGATGGGGTCAAGAGATCGAACCTTGTGTCAATTGGGAACAAAAAAAGTAACTTTTTTACTTTCTATTTTTGTTCAAAATCTATTCCTTAACTACTAAGGGAATGATAGCCATTTTGTTGCAGAAATCAATTGCTAGCTAGAAATTAATTTTTCTATTTTTATTTCTCGAACAAGTTTTGAACAAAAATTATGCGTTTGATAACCTTATAAAATATTCTTGAAATAAAAATTCATTTGAACAACACAAAATTCTCTCTCGAGTGGTGGTGGAAGGCGTTCGATGGTTGACGGCCAATTGTTAATGGGTGGGCTAGCATCCGATGTCACGGCAATTGGTGATCGGCTGTGGGAGGCGAACGGGTGGTGTCGCGGCGACCGGCTGGAAGTGGGGGCTGGCGGCTGGTGATTGGCGGTGGGAGGCGGGCGGGTGGGCGGTGGCCGTGGCAAGCGGCGGGTGTTCGGCGATCGGCATTTCATGGGTGGGCGGGTGGATGGCGAGCAATGACGAGAGTGAACGATGAAGAGAATCTTCATTTTGTACTTTTGTTCAGAAATAGAAAAGCTAAAAATTTTAATTTATGATTTCTGGTCTAAATCTATTTTTGAAGTAGAAATTTGTTTTAGAAATAAAAAAATAAAATTATATTACCAAATGGATTTTTATTCCAAATTTGTTTTGGAGAACAGAATAATAGAAAATAAATAAATAGAATGATTATCATTCAAACCCTAACTTATCCGGGAGAATATAAAAATTAGCTGACGTTATCAAACGGATTTCTATTATTTTTCTGTTCGGGCAACAAAAGAATGGAAAAATAAATAAGCATTACCCAACAAGGCCTTAATTTCAACTCTTTGTTTTGAAATAGAGGGTGGACCCTTAAAATGGAGTCACTTGTTCTTAGATAAGCAAATTTCTGTCTATTTGTAATCTTTTTGTTACTTGAAGGAAAAGATAGGTGAAAATTTTGACGTGGAAAATAGGCTCAATTTACTGATGAAAGAGAAGATTTAAAGAAAGTACTGAAATATTTAGAAAGACATGGTTTGTTCTCTTCTTGAAGCTGCATTAGGAGAAGGTGGGTCAAATTTGAATTGAATGAACGGCTCCATCCCTTGGAAAATGCATTTATACCCTTCTCTCTGTCAGTCATGACCATCTGCATGTCTCTCAATGGATTTCAAGCTGCAGGGTTCTGTATATGCTTTTGTCTGTGATATCGGAATGTTGGTTTGTCAATATTGCTGCTTCCTGAGATGGGGGTTACTCTGTTTCAAGTCCGTCTTTATCACAAATCAAGGTTTGATTCCAGCTGTCTTCTTCCTCACATTTCTGATTTTTGCCTCTTAGGTGACGAGTGTGGGGATTAATACCGAGTGGGGTTTGCTCATGGCTAGTACATCAGAAGATACTGGGGAAGAGACACCCCTGCAGGTTAGTTTCTTTAAACTTGTTTTTATCATTTCCATATTATTTTTGATAGATATGGATTTTGCTAGTCATACTGATTTCTTCGCTCTTATATTAGGTTCGCTTGAATGGGGTTGCTACTTTCATTGGTATTGTTGGACTGTATGTAGCTGTTGCTGTTTTGGTTGTTCTTTTGGCAAGGTAATTGCTGTTGTAAAAAAAATAAAATAAAAATGCAACTGCAGTTGATTATTCCTGCAGTTGCATTAATTCCTTATATTGAAATTGTAATAGATCTAACAAACTCAAGCTTTATGCAGATATTTTACTGGCCATACGAAAAATCCAGATGGCACCGTTCAGTTTAAGGCTGGGAAAACTAGTGTTAGTGATGCTGTCGATGGAGCGATCAAAGTAATCACTGCAGCATTAAGTGCATCAGATGGAGTGATCAAAATAATAACTGTAGCAGTAAGTGCATTTCTGATGGAATAGCTTTTGCAAATTAATATCAGTTAGATCTTCAATAACTTTCAAACCTTCCAGGTTACCATTGTGGTAGTTGCAGTACCTGAAGGGCTTCCTTTAGCTGTTACATTGACGTAAGTTTGTCCCTATAATGAACAGACTTCTCAATACAACATTGACATCGTTGCTGTCCTTTCCATCTTACTATTGCTTTTCATCACATTGAATTTTGTAGAACTTGATTTAGCTGGATGGTAAATCATTTCCATAATCATCTGTGTGGTCTTTGAATGGATTTATGTGAAAAATTACAATCTTCGTTTGTCTCTCATTTTTACCTTTGATGCAATTTACAGACTTGCTTACTCAATGAGAAAAATGATGGCAGACAAAGCTTTGGTATGGACATAGTTTTCTCATCCTTATGGGACTTTCATTTGAATGTTTTATGGCAAAATAAGGAAATTCCTAATCACCAATCTGAAAAAATTTCAGGTGCGAAGGCTTTCTGCATGTGAGACTATGGGCTCTGCCACAACTATCTGTAGTGATAAAACTGGAACCTTGACTTTAAATCAGGTATGTGCTGTTACGGGCTGCTTTTGCTGATCTAAGCATGGTGTCGAGGTCTCCTAAATTGCTGTTTATCTGAGTGCAAGTAGATTTGAATCATTTAAGAGCCACATGGCTGTTGTAGCAGTGAAACACGATTGCGTGCAGACATTATATGATGGTGTTATAGATACCATTATTTTTAGGTCAATAGTTTGTTTATGAATGACCCCAAAGGAGTTATGGTTTTGGAAAGAAACTTTGAGATCCTTAATAACGTTAAGAAAATGTCCATATTGTGACAGATGACTGTGGTTGAGGCTTATGCTTGTGGAAGAAAAGTTGATCCTCCAGACAGCAACTCGCAGTTATCGACTTCTCTGATTTCTCTATTGATTGAAGGCATTGCTCAGAATTCAAATGGCAGCGTTTATGTGCCTGAGGTGAGGTTGCAGCATCAGTAATGGCTGTTTGATACCAGTGACCAATAATAACTTCCTGTGTTTGAACTTCTTTAGACTGGGGGAGATGTAGAGGTATCCGGTTCACCAACTGAAAAGGCCATTTTACAGTGGGGGATCAAGGTTCATGCTTAAGATTTCTATCGCTTTCCTATCTTTAGTTCATCTATTTGATTCAGGTGCAATAATATGTTAAACTAATCATGATGCCTCATTTGCAGCTGGGGATGGATTTTGAAGCTGTTAGGTCAAAATCCTCTATAATTCATGTTTTCCCTTTCAATTCTGAGAAAAAACGAGGTGGAGTTGCTGTAAAGCTGGTATACTTCTCAGTCTTTGGTTTCAGTGATCATGAATGTGCTGCCGGAGAGGATGTTTGCTTCAATATACATAAATACGTACATGCACACACTAGCTTATTATTATCATATTGTTTTGTGAATTTTGTCATGCAGATTGGCCAGAATAAAAAGATCTAGTCATGCAGATAGTGTACATAATAATTACTTGTAGACAGTGAAGAGACTGTCGTGTATGCCCTTGAACAGCTTTATTTAGTTTTAAGGCAGTATCAGTGCGGTGCTTTTCTTTGTGCTTACCATTTTAAATGGGTTTCAAGGACAATGAAGTTCAGACTTCTGAGGCATAATAAAACTACGAATAACGATTTCACTTAGGGATGGTCCAGTTCAGGGTGTCTGAAGGACTATATTGTAGTTGAATCTGAATTAGTAAGTTCTGGAAACTTTTAAAGTACTTATAATTTTAAAGTAAATAGTTATAGGTTTCCTGAGCTTAAATTTCCAAAGATTTTATCTCAAGTGTAAATTTATAGCTATACTCGACTAAATAGAACAAATTTAAATGATATTGAGTTGACAAGATCGGATACTACGATCATCTGATTTTGTCAAGTGGGATGCAAATCCCCTTAATATGCCAACATGATACGACCTGGATATTGGTCCTTAAGTTTTAGATCGAGCAGTAGATGGATCTCAGAATCAGATCTGAGATTTTACTAGCCATTACTATGGGGCAAAGCCATGCATCATTTCTATATGATAGTGGTGTGAAGGCCGTTAACTGTTGGGTTCATGAACCATTTATTTGTTTTTCTTTAACTAAATCTTTGGTGGTCTGAAGAACAGAAGTATTTGCTGTTTTAAGGGAATTAACTTTTGTTCTTGGCTAGTACTTGGTTATGATGCACATCAAAATGCACACAGTTACTGTGTTGAGTTGTGACAGTTTTAAATGTGCTGCAGATTTATGCTATAATTGTATAGTGATGCAATGTAAACCATAATTAATGATTGTCTTTTATCTTCCATGCACAGCCAGACTCAGAAGCTCACATACACTGGAAAGGAGCTGCTGAAATAGTTTTAGCTTGTTGTACAAAGTACATGGATGCCAATGATCAAGTTGTAGCAATGGATGAAGATAAGGTTTGGGAAATAATTGACTATTGTTATCTATAGCAATTCAATAGCTGCTATGGTTTTTCTTGTTGGCATCTTTCACAGTACTATTGTAGCTTGCAATACTTTTTTACGAAATTTGATTTCATTGCTGCAATGTTCATGGCATAGCACACTCTCTGGTATTGCACTCTTGCTGCAATAATTGACTATTGTTATCTATAGCAATTCAATAGCTCCTATGGTTTTTCTTGCCGGCATCTTTCACAGTACTGTCGTAGTTTGCAATACTAATAGACGAAATTTCATTTTATTGCTGTAATGTTCTTTATGTGATGGCATAGCGCACACTCTGGTATTGCACTTACGTTCTTCGTGATATTGCCTTGACATATTCTCGTTCTTTCTTTGACCATCTAGTTTTGGAAGTTTTATGCATTACTCATTACATTCCATGGAGGCAGATCTTAGAGTCCTCCGGACTACTCTTTCCAACACAACCATTCTTGAATACCTTGGTTTGCATGTACATTTGATGTTGGTACTTTTATATACATGTTATGCTTTTATTTATTGTTGAAGTTCTTAAATCTTCTGAGAAAGAGAAGGCTTTTTCATAGTCTTAGATGTGTGGTGTTAAATTGTTTTATTCATGTTTTCTTGCTTGTCACTAGTCATTGACAGTATTGATGGATGATCTTTAAATGAGTTTTTCCTGTTTTGCAGGAGATGTACTTTAGAAAGACTATTGAAGATATGGCTGCTGGTAGTCTACGCTGCATTGCCATTGCATATAGACGCTATGACATACAAGACATTCCTCTAGATGAAGAACGGTTAGCCGAATGGGCATTACGTGAGGATGAGCTTATTTTACTGGCTATTGTAGGCATAAAGGTATGATTCTTGTCAAGCAGTGCACATAATTTTAACTGAAAAGGACATTGATTTTTATTTGTTCCTATCTCTGTATGTAACTTTAGGAATGTTTTAAATTGTTTGGACACTCCAGTGCTTTTCCATGACTTCGAAGAGTTCTTATTGTGGACCTAAGGAGAAGTTTAATGTTTGTGTCATTTTACCAACACTGGCTTGTTGATCCAAATAGTAATCTTCCGGAATCTCATAGAACTGTCTTGGTACAAGTGGCTGGCAAGTGACGACTGAAAATATTTTCTTAAATTTCCCCAGATGCATTGTCAATCATTTGCTATACTCACTTTCAATACCTATGACAAACTCTCTTACACTTTCATAATGTGCAGGATCCTTGTCGTCCTGGAGTGAAAGATGCAGTGAAACTATGCCAAAATGCTGGAGTTAAGGTAAGTTTGTTTTTTTGAATATTTTTTGGATCGGTAATTTGGGGAAATGATCCTTCCTCCGTTCTGCTTCCTTCTTTTTTTTTTCTCCCTCTTATTATTATTTCTGCAACTCAAAATTTGAATTTCTCGTCATTTGCATCCCTTTAGGTGGTCGTATGGGATGTTTATGTTGTTTCGATGCTTTTCATTGGAAAATGGTCGAGCATAATTTATCCTTGTATAATGAGGTTAATTTGAAGGCTAAGACATTGAGATTCTGTTTATCTAAGTACATTGTCATTTATTCATTTCACTGTAGGGTGCTTCGAACATTTCTTTCTTAGGATGGTAATCATTGATGCTGGATTTCAAATAGTAAACTTCTGCAGCACGACAGATTGAGGATAGGTACTTATCTAGATGTGACCTCAGTGTGTAATGCCTCTTATTGGGTGATAGGTACGAATGGTTACTGGTGACAATCTCCAAACTGCCAAAGCAATTGCTTTGGAATGTGGGATACTAGATCCAGAAGCAGATGCTACTTCGCCAAACCTTATTGAAGGAAAAGATTTTCGTTCCTTAAGTGATGCGGGAAGAGAAGAAGCTGCTGAGATGATATCAGTATGACGTTGCTTCTTTTTTGTGTAATCAATCCTGTCTTCTATTTGAATGTATGCTAATATTTTTTTCTGTTTTTGCACCAGGTTATGGGAAGATCATCTCCTAATGACAAACTTCTGCTTGTTCAAGCTTTGAGAAAGAGAGGACACGTTGTTGCTGTAACTGGGGATGGCACTAATGATGCTCCTGCTCTACACGAGGTTGACACACCGTTTTTCTTGGGATTCCTTTGATATCCTACTGATGTCATTGCCTTTTTCATTGATTCATGACATTTGTCATTCTAGCATCTCAAAGATTCAGCATATACACCAGACCAAGATGCCTTGAAATCTTTTTACATAACTGGTTTATAGTCTTCAAGTCCCTAGATGTCTCATAGTATCTTGCTGTGCAGTCTGTTGGTAAATTTGGTTGTAGTCTTGAACTCACTCCGAGTCTGGAAGTTTGCTTGTTCTTGTTTCTATTATGAGGTGGTAAGATTGCAAGTTATTAAAAAATGCTGGATCTTAGCTTGCCATACTTTTAGAAAATTTTTGTAGTCATGAATGGCTCTTGCTTTGGTCTGCATAGACCAATGCCCTCATGTTGTGCATTGACTTTGAACTCTTTTCATCCAATAATTTTGTTGCTTGGGTGTCTATTTGATCTTGGAGTTCAGGCAGATGTTGGCCTCGCAATGGGTATTCAAGGGACAGAAGTTGCGAAAGAGAGTTCGGACATCATAATTTTGGATGATAATTTCGCTTCTGTTGTTAAGGTTAGTAAATCGATGCTGGTCTTTCATGGTAGTCTGCCCGAATTTAATTAAACGGGGAATTCAGCATGTTCATGACAGAGTTGATTGTTTTATTTAACTTTTCTGAAGAGAAGTCTAACTGATGGCAGTCAAGTTGTAGGGTAGCTTGACTACATTACCTGGAGAGTTTTCTCTCTGTAAATATATGTACTTATTTGACTGGATTTAGATTGGTATTGTGCAACTTTACTTGACTTGGTACCTGGTGTACATTCCTCAAACAAGTCAATACTTGAATTTCGCCTGCACATTTGGAAATCTTTCTGATATGTAAATCTTTCTGATAGGTCGTCAGGTGGGGAAGATCTGTGTATGCAAATATTCAAAAATTTATCCAGTTTCAGCTTACAGTTAACGTTGCAGCTCTTATCATAAACGTTGTTGCTGCTGTTTCCTCAGGTGATGTTCCACTGAATGCAGTGCAGGTACTCTCTCTCCCTCTCCTCCCTCCCTCCTCCCTGCGGTGCAGACCTCCACATGATATTTCCTTTTTCTAGTTCTGAATTTTTCCCTTTGCTTGCAGCTTCTCTGGATTAATCTTATCATGGACACCCTTGGGGCATTAGCACTGGCCACTGAGCCTCCAACTGACCACCTTATGCATAGGCATCCCGTCGGTAGGAGGTAAGAGTAAGTGGTTGTTATTGGGTGCAATATAGTTCAAGAATTTCCGTCCCAAGCTTGGAGATCATGTTTTTTATTTTATTTTATATTTTAATCTCTGTTTCTTTAAATCCGTGTTGCAATTTCTTCACTTGTTGGAACCTGTTGTTTATCCTTACTCTTTGACTGTGCACTGAGTGGGCGATTTCTCAATTGCAGAGAACCTCTTATTACAAATATCATGTGGAGGAATTTATTGATACAGGTATGGCCACTAACGCATTAATTTCAAAAGAGTTTCTGCTGGCTTTTTGCTCCTAACAATGTAGAGTTTGGATCTTTAGGCTGCCTATCAAGTGAGTGTCCTGCTTGTCCTCAATTTCCGAGGTAGAAGCTTACTGAATTTAGGGCATGATACCAGGGATCATGCTAACAAAGTGAAGAATACACTGATCTTCAACGCTTTCGTCTTTTGCCAAGTAAGTTTGGTGCCTTACAGTCATAGAAGACAGAATGATTGATGGTTCTGGGCTGCTAGAGTTACTTATGTGTTTTCTTCTATTGGAATTGAATGGGTTGGATCTCTAGTTAGGACATTTGGCAATGGAATTATTTCATCAGCTGAGAAGATCGAATGATCTGTGAACTGTACTTCAACATTGAATCTATTTTCTTGGGGAAAAAATTGATTTATAATTGCTTGCAAGTGGGTTTCTTTATGGCATTCTTATAGTATGAGGAAAACTACTACTTAGTGTGAGAGAGAGAGAGAGAGATCCCTGCAGTGTGCCAACTAGCACATTTTCTGCCTATATATGGAAGCCAACCACTCCAGATCTACAAATTCTGGAGGGAGAGCACTTGGAAAGCCTGTTTATCACATCGAACCTGAATTCGCTTGTTTTTGTTTTGCTGGCTATTTAATGGTGGATACCATAACTGGTTAATGCAAATGCTGTGCTAATTCTGATTCATGTCATCTGGGCATCAGCTCGAGGGGCCCATTGACAATGGATTTTCATTTCTATCTAGGCTTGCCTGTATTCATGATGCTATTACCAAGAAGATTCAGAATTCTCTCATTTTCTTCTTTTATCCCATAATTTTGACAAGCATGTTAATGTTGGATCTTCAGATATTCAATGAATTTAATGCCCGGAAACCAGATGAGTTTAATGTGTTCAAGGGAATCACGAAGAATCGTCTCTTCATGGGGATAGTAGGTCTGACTCTTGTACTTCAGGTGAGAACCCTCCAGCATTTTTCTTGATTGAGTCAAGATATCATTTAAAAATTTGTGATGATCCTTTATCTTGCCTTCTCTTCAGGTCATTATCATAGAGTTTCTCGGGAAGTTCACTTCAACAGTGAGACTTAATTGGACGCAGTGGATCATATCCATTATCATTGCTTTTATCAGGTCCGTAACTTGTATATCATCGATGGTGACTAGAGAGTTTCTTATAACATTCTAATTCTTATGACCGTTTATTTTATTTGAAATTTTGTTGGTGCATTGAATAATAAAACATTATGAAAAGAGCAGTAACACCAGTCACCACTTGCTTTTTATCGAATTCGTCAACTCTTTGTTAATGGTCTTTCCTTTATGGTTCTCTTGTCTTTGAAAACAGTTGGCCTCTGGCTGTTGTTGGAAAGTTACTACCCGTCCCCAGAACTCCGATTCATGTGTATCTTGCAAGAATATTCCGTCATTGATGACGAAATCGTGGAAGTAAGAGTTCTTTGCTGCTTTCTGTGCACACTAAGTACCCAGAATTTCTGTTGCCCTGCAGCTAATTTTCCTTTTCCTCCTGCAGGTCAACTGGGTGAATCTTGAATGAGCTGGGACGGGGTGTGTCTAGTTTACAGGACGACACAATATGTTGATAGTACACTTCTGACATAGATGGTAGTTCTGACACACCATGGATCACTACCCATTTTGAGATTTTTCGGATGTATTTGGGTAGTTTTCACTGAATCAATGCTTTGTGCGGATTGTACATGAGTTCGGGTGCACTTTTTTTTCATACAGAATTCGTTTCCTGTTTGTTTCGCTGGTATCACTACCCATTTTGAGATTTTTCGGATGTATTTGGGTAGTTTTCACTGAATCAATGCTTTGTGCGGATTGTACATGAGTTCGGGCGTACTTTTTTTTCATACAGAATTCGTTTCCTGTTTGTTTCGCTGGTATCACTCTATGTGAATGCAAGAATTGGATTAAAAGTCCAACTGAAATGAAGGTTGCTAATGTGTTTGCAGTTTGACAAAGGCCTGTCGACTAAGAAGCTCAAGCTGTCATGCTTTTCATACGGGAGGACGGGTTGTTCAGAAAGCATTTCACTTTTCTCACTAAAGGCCCCCCACCTATGGGTTTCTTCCATTTAGGGAACAGATAGAGATGTCGCTATCTAAAGCTAAACCGATTTGTGACGACCCATTAGAATTACGTTTGTTGCAACTAGAGGAAAATCAAGAGGCCAAGGGTTATGAGTTACTACTGCTAAAGCCTAGGGGTTATATCTCGCAGTATGGAAATGGAAAGTTAAAAAAGCAAGAATTAGGTTTTTCACTCACCCAGTAAGATTCCTGGAGTTCATCCTTTGAGATTGCGATAGAGCAGACCATGTTGGCGCATATCTTTCACTGCAAAAGGCTGGAGATTTGAGGTCTTTCTGAACGCCTTCACACCAAACATTATCTTCCATCTGCAATAAACCAAATGCCTGAGGAGCGTGGTGCCAAGTGTTGGCCCTACGGATTACTTATGTGTTTTAATTTCTAATACCTGTACTCTTTCTCCACGAAAATTTTGTCATCCTGTAATCAAAGGAAGAGGACTAGATGAATTACTGAAAACGATGAGAAATTTGAAGGAGTAAAAAGCTTGAACCTGAATATCTCTAGACATCTAACTCGACCATGTTGAGAAAACTTGCATGATTAGTTCCTATGAACTAGAACACCATCAAAGGGGCCAGCATCATGATAAAGCATTAAATGTGTGGAACAGTGACTTCAAGCATATCCCACAGGACGGGTGAATTAATGGATGTGAGTAGTGTCTAAAGTGTCGGGATGAACTAGAATATGAAAACAGAAATTCTGGAGGACAGTGAAAATTGGTTGTTTTACAGGATTATGAGAGTAGAATAGATGAGAACATGTACAGATCCATGTCTTTAGCTACTTAGCTCTAGTTTATAAAGGCATGCTGCACTCACGTGCAGTATTGCCCCTAACCTTCCATGGTAATAACTATCAGCCAAAGAGCTGAAGGCATGTATATTCAATGCTGCGTGTTGTGATATGAGTTGGTGCACGAGATTAATGTTTTACTTTGATGAGGCTACTACTTTTTGTAGATCTTCTGGGTTTGCCATGTGCACACTATTCCCTTTTTTTTTTTTTCTCTGCATCAATTCTGAAATTTTTGGAAGAACATTCACAAATTGCTAATAGGTAATTGGCGGTTGCAATCAGTTTTTAATGCTACAGGGACTAACTGGAATTCGGATTGTCACGACCTCTTTTTTTCGTCCGGGGGAAAAAGGAAGAGGGTTTAGGGGTATTTGCCTAAAGAGGCGGACCAATGGCCCTAAATTAGGCGCGGGCTCTCCCAATCCCATACCTCGCGCGACGTTGGATTCATTTTTTTTAGTTCTTAACAACTTATGTAATTCTAGAGTCGCCACTAGCCTATTGGAGTAGCCGGGCTAGAAACTAATCAAGACACGGGAGTGTTGTCTCGATTCATACGCAACAGAGATTTCTAGGAACGGGGACTTGTTTACGCCAATATTTCTATTAGCGCTCTTGCGGTACCACTAACTTGGAAGGTTATTTATCTAAATGGCCATACAATCTTGATTACCAATTATAATCTTTATGAAACCGCTATGTCCATGCAAATGTTTTTGTAGTTTTTTTAATGTCTAGACTAATCCTAACATAATTTATAAGAAAAATTTGCACTCAAAATAATGAAAAGCGGCGCGTAAGTAAACATCCAAGAAATTGAAATGACTTGAAAATAAACGCGGAAAATGTAAACCCGATACAAGTCGGGCAAATAATATTACATGGCCTTGTTATCACGCCCGGACGGGACCCCGTGAGCAAAATGGAAATTTAAATATGCATGAAATTACTCTAGATGCATGAAATTACTCTAGATAGTTTTAATCTACGCAAAATGGATTATTTACAAAAATGATCATAAAATACCAAAATAGCATTAAATTAGGAAAATGACGTTTTAAAAATAGGAAAATTTCATAGATGCCATTTTTGCCTTAATTTGATACATCTATCACCTTTATGTTTTTTTTTTTGAAATTTTGGATTTTTGGATTTTTTTTATATATTTTTATTTAAATAAAAATAATAATTTCCTAAACCGATATATGCTAACATTGAACAACACAGCACATGAATATCACAATAACCGGGCTCAAATTGACCGTTTCAAGATCGAAACTTGGTTTGCGCATTTCGTTGAACACTTGGCGTGCATGAAATCACCCAAAATCAGCTTCCTCGGGCCATGTTTGTGGCCTTCAATCTCAACGTATGAGCAATATTATGTGGAACTAAAACATCAAGGTTAAACTACCACATGCAAGGAGTAAAATTAGATAGAAATCACAGCTTAAAACACACGAAAACCAAGCTGGAATCGGCCTCAAATATGTGGGTTGAGCTGATTTTGAAATCTGGGTTTGAACCAAAGTCAAGCAAACAGGTTGCATGCCCATATTCAAGCCCCAACACTCCTCGCATACGAGATCTAAAGGAAACATTACTTGATCCGAGTGAAAGTAGGTAACATGAGCTTTCAAATGCAATAAACATCACAGAGAATGACCCACCGAACAACATCAAAACGACCTCTCCAAGAAGCACACGTGCAACACTCTTGAAGATATTTCAAACAATTACAAAAATTTCAACCTCAGAAACCAGTTTTCTGGGCTGGTTTCCCTCGTGATTTTCATGATCAAAACATGCTCAAACTCGAAAATACGTACATCTAGGATGCTTACGTTTCTTCCTAGTTTCCTTTTCAAGTGGTTATTGGCCGATGAAACCGACAAATTATCCTCGGGGGCCTGTGGAAGTTGGCTTCTTCAACTGGAAATGAGATCTGCAAAAAAAAAAGAACTGACAACGAAGGTTGTCATTGACCTCTAACATTAGACTTCAATACGTATTTTGTTGGAAAAATTGACACCAAACCAAACTATATGTATTCTAGTTTGGGTTAGAAGTCAATATTTTCCTCATTTGTTTCTCAACTTTCTCAAAAACACTGCCTTTTCCCCACTCGTGACCAACTGGGCTCAACACTTAGAAAAATTTTCAGTGTTTCCTGGCCCGCCTGAAGGGTGTTTTTCGGGGGGCTTTAGGAGGCCTTCCCAATCTCCATTTTGGACGTGCGACCTATGGATGGAAAGATATTTGAGTGAAGTTTCGCTCTCTAGTTTAAGGTTTTGGCTAATTTTGGCTGCAAGTTTGCAAAAATTTCCCTTTTCTCTCTGGAGGTTGATCTGGAATTTCTGGGTTTGCTTCTTTTGGAGTTGCTTTTGAGGGCTTCTTTTGGGAACGATTCCGAGCTCTCTCCTCTCCCTCCCGTCTCCTCTCTCTCATCCCTTGAAAGAACTTGCTTCAGTGATCTTATCCCTCGAATTAAGGGATTTTTGGTCAGCCTTTTGTCCACCTACCAAGCCTGTCAACAGGGCTACTTCACCTACTCTTCTGACTTAGCCAATTTTTTAACTTCTGCAGCTGTTGAGTGTGCGGACTTTGCTGCGACTTTCCCGTGCTTTCAGCAGCTTATCCCTGGCAAATTTTCGTCCACTTGCACTAATATATACGATCTTTCAGCACGTTCAAAGATCGAGCTAAATGGACGGCTGAGTGGGATATGGTGGGGCCACCAATATGGCTACTTAGCAGCTCCAAATTAAGACTTAATCGTTGACTGAGATTTGGCAGCTGGTTTGGGTGCTTTAATCCATCACTTTGGCTGTGATTTTTGATCAATTAGAAAGTTCATGTATAGTAGTTTAAGATCTCGACCAAATTTCGCAATTGTGCCCACCCAATTTTGCAAAAAGTCCTCAAATTTGGCCATTTTCTTATCCGAAAATACCCAATTCAATACAAATGTGGTCTTTTTGGCTCAATTTGATTGATTCTACTTGGCCCAAATTCAATTTCAACTTAATTGATGACCAAGATGATGATTTAAGGGCTCGGGTGCAAATTTTGCAAAATTTGCGAATTGGTCCCTCGACTTTTGGAAATTGCATTTTGGCCCCAACTTGTTATTTGAATTCCAATCTGACCTCCTAGGCTTGGCTAGTCACATTTAGATCGTTGGCCCCAACTTGCTCTCTCTTTTTTTTTTTTTTTTTTCGATTTCTTCTTTTTTTTTTTTTTCGTTTTTTTTTTTTAAATTATTATTTTTTTATAGGAAAAACATCTTTCATTTAAAACATGATATTAAACACCTAGATAATCTATATGCCGGATGAAATATTTTTGGGCAAAAATTAGGTGTCAACAGTTGCCCTCTTTGGAAGGAAGCTCAAGAGGTTTTTTTCAAAGATAAGGTGACGCCTAATTTTTTTTTTTTTTACAATTGTAATATGAAAATGCAAGTAAGCTTAATGTAAAGAGCGTGATCTAGGGATGTACTTGTGAACAATTTGAAAAGTGTGGTTTAATGATATACCCACGAATCTTGTGGTTTAAGGCAATCCCACTAACCGTGGTTTTAAGCGCAGCCCCACGAACCTTGTGGTTTAAGGCAGTCCCACTAACCGTGTGGTTTAAGGCAGTCCCACTAATCTTGTGGTTTAAGGCAGTCCCACTAACCGTGTGGTTTAAGGCAATTCCACTAACCTTGTGGTTTGAGGCAGTCCCATTAACCGTGTGGTTTAAGGCAATCCCACTAACCTTGTGGTTTAAGGCAGTCCCACTAACCGTGTGGTTTAAGGCAGTCCCACTAACCTTATGGTTTAAGGCAGATCCACTAACCGTGTGGTTTAAGGCAGTCCCACTAACCGTGTGGTTTAAGGCAGTCCCACTAACCTTGTGAAATTGCATGGTTTAAAGGTAACCAAGAACTCTTGAAAGTGCATGGTTTAAGGCTATCCCATGAACCCTTTGAAATGGCATGGTTTAAGGATGACCAAGAACCTCTTGAAGATGCATGGTTTAAGGCTAACCCATGAACCCTTTGGAATTGCATGGTTTAAAGGTAACCAAGAATCTTTTGAAAGTGCATGGTTTAAGGCTAACCAATGAACCTTTTGGAATTGTGTTTTGAAAATGCATGGTTTAATGTTGACCCATGAACTCTTTGAAATTTCATGGTTTAAAGGTAACCAAGAACTCTTGAAAGTGCATGGTTAGGACTAACCCATGAGCGCTTTAGAGTTGCAAGGTTTAAGGATAACCAAGAACTCTTGAAAGTGCATGGTTTAAGGCTAACCCATGAACCCTTTGAAATTGCAAGGTTTAAGGATAACCAAGAACCTTTTGAAAATGCATGGTTTAAGGTTAACCCATGAACCCTTTAAAATTATGTCTTGAAAATGCATGGTTTGAGGCTAACCCATGAACCTTTTGGAATTGTATGGTTTAAGGATGACAAGAACCTCTTGAAAGTGCATGGTTTAAGACTAACCTATGAACCCTTTGGAATTGCATGGTTTAAGGGTAACCAAGAACCTCTTAAAAGTGCATGATTTAAGGCTAATCCAAGAACCCTTTAAAATTGCATGGTTTAAGGATAACCAAGAACCTCTTGAAAATGCATGGTTTAAGGATAACTCATAAACCCTTTGAAATTGCAAGGTTTAAGGATAACCAAGAACCTTTTGAAAATGCATGGTTTAAGGCTAACCCATGAACCTTTAGAATTGTGAGGTTTAAGGATAACCAAGACCCTTTTGAAAATGCATGGTTTAAGGCTAACCCATGAACCTTTTGAAATTGCAAGGTTTAAGGATAACCAAGAACCTTTTGAAATTGCAAGGTTTAAGGATGACCAAGAACCTCTTGAAAATACATGCTTTAATGCTAACTCATTAACCCTCTGAAAATGCATGGTTTAAGGTTAACCAAGAACCTTTTGAAAATGCATGGTTTAAGGCTAACTCATGAACCTTTTGAAATTGCAAGGTTTAAGGATAACCAAGAACTTTTTGAAAATGTATGGTTTAAGGATAACCAAGAACCTTTTGAAATTGCAAGGTTTAGGGATAACCAAGAACCTTTTGAAAATGCATGGTTTAAGGCTAACCCATGAACCGTGTGAAATTGCAAGGTTTAAGGATAACCGAGAACCTTTTGAAAATGCATGGTTTAAGGCTAACCCATGAACCCTTTGAAATTGCAAGGTTTAAGGATAACCGAGAACCTTTTGAAAATTGCAAGGTTTAAGGATAATCAAGAACCTTTTGAAAATGCATGGTTTAAGGATAACCAAGAACCCTTTTGAAAATGCATGGTTTAAGGCTAACCCATGAACCCTTTGAAATTGCAAGGTTTAAGGATAACCGAGAACCTTTTTGAAAATTGCAAGGTTTAAGGATAACCAAGAACCTTTTGAAAATGCATGGTTTAAGGATAACCAAGAACCCTTTGAAAATTGCAAGGTTTAAGGATAACCATGAACCTTTTGAAAATGCATGGTTTAAGGATAACCAAGAACCCTTTTGAAAATGCATGGTTTAAGGCTAACCCATGAACCCTTTGAAATTGCAAGGTTTAAGGATAACCGAGAACCTTTTGAAAATGCATGGTTTAAGGCTAACCCATGAACCCTTTGAAATTGCAAGGTTTAAGGATAACCGAGAACCTTTTGAAAATTGCAAGGTTTAAGGATAATCGAGAACCTTTTGAAAGTTGCAAGGTTTAAGGATAACCGAGAACCTTTTGAAAATTGCAAGGTTTAAGGATAACTGAGAACCTTTTGAAAATGCATGGTTTAAGGATAACCAAGAACCCTTTGAAAATGCATGGTTTAAGGCTAGCCCATGAACCCTTTGAAATTGCAAGGTTTAAGGATAACCAAGAACCCTTTGAAAATGCATGGTTTAAGGCTAATCCATGAACCCTTTGAAATTGTGTGGTTTCTTTGGAGGAACTGTCATTCAAGAATATTCTGAAATGGATACTACACATCAAATAGTATTCATTATAACAAGTATTCTAGTAGCGAAAGCATACTAGATGAGGTCAATTTCAACATATGTCATTAGAAACAATATCAAAAGTGTATCGGTAATGAGAAAGCAATGATTGCATAAACAAATGAAACTAATTCCGACAACTTGACAAACTCGCAAAACTGTCATCACGCTCGGATGATATCATTAATCGTCAAATTCTCTTGGGAGAAAAGTCCTTGTCGAAATGACCTTGACTTATGAGAAAGGTTTGTTAAGTATGCCAAGCAAGGACCCTTAGTTAGAAAGGGCTTCTCACATATTCTCAAGAAAATGGCTGTTTGATCTCATCTACTCATGTGGGAAAAAAAACTGATCACTCAACCTCACTCTTCCAGTGTGCAAGGCTTTGAATCATTCGCAAGAAGTACACATTGACCAATCAAAGAGGTCTTTTAGGAGGACCGTAGTGCAGGTTTGGTCATGGTTTTAGCAATGGATAAGCATCATTGGCTATGAAATGAATTAATCATCGATCAACATCTTCGTCGGGTTTACAAGTCAAGAAACCTTAAGATGAGATAAAATAACCTTGTTCTCACTTCTTCGAGCGGCATCTTTGGGAAGTCCTTATTTCCACTTTGAATCATCCCAACTGAAGAGACTTGAAATGGGTCATAATGTTGATTCGAGGAAAGGTTCAAAGGCTTAGCTTAAAAGGCTAAGAACTTTTTTTTTGTCAAAGGATTTGAGAGTTGGTGATTATCATGGCATCATTACCATATCATCCATTTTTTTGAAAGCCCTCGAATTTGTCTCGAAAGTCCATTGACTAATCATCTTAACATAATGGCTTTTGCATTTGTAGTGATTTCCTTTTCAATGCAGGCATTTTTTGCCATTTTTGCTTTCACAAAGATATTCCTCTTGATGCAATTGTTTTCTTCCACTCACTCCCTTTTTTTTTTTTTGGGCATTGGCCTTTGCTTTTACCCGGGCATACCGCTTTTTCATGCCCCTAATTTTCATTTGACTTTTGCTCTTTTGAACTTTTTAAACTCTTAGGACTTTCGAGATGCTTTCCGCATTTTCACGTAAACATCACTTGCCTTGGCAAATCATATGCCTTGCCCCAATGTGGGGAGGTAATCACCACTCGAGTTTTGGAAATGAACAATTAGGCTCAACTTGGTTTAAGCAAAGGGTATCGGTGTTTGGGTAGAGAAAGAATGCTCTTCTTCACCTTGGGATGCTTCGAGCTTCCATAAAGAATTCACCTGAAGTTACCACAAAAGATTTATGCAAGTGAGAGTAAAGAAACTTTTCTCATCTTTCCTCTCAAATAATGTCAACCCAAACCTCCATAATTGCCCCATCGTGGGGTGGTTCTTGACAGGGTATTTTTAGAAAATTCTTCACATTAAAAGGCTCAAATGGGCTAACTATTGTCACCTGTAGTGTGTATGATAGAGGAAAGAAATGCCTCTTATCATCTTGATCTATGTACCGCTTGCGAATGAATTCATTGACCTTAAACGACACGGGTTTTCTTTTTCACTCAAATCCCAGAGTGCTTAAAGGACATGTTTGGAAGTGGGTTGCCTTTCCTCATCCTAAGTGTTTCTTGCTTGGCATGAGTAACATCCCTTTCATTTTTGTTGAGATCATTTGGATGGATTAACCTCCATAGAGAATTTTGATTCGAAATGAGTGATCCATCGAGTGGATGGACAATTTAAAGATAAAGAAGATTTTTGCAAACCTTGTGGAAAACTTGTTTCTTCAATTTCCAATTTGTTTTTTTGTTTCTAGAAAAACACTAAATGTTCTTTTTTTTTTTTTTGTGTGATGGAAATTCTCCATTTGTTTTCCATTTGATTTTGAGAAGAAGGGTACTTACCTGTGCCTGAGTAGTCAGGCGACCCTACGAAGAACAAAAGGGAATGTGTTAGTACATGAATCCTCAGGGATCGTAAAAATGGAAACGATACAACATTACCCTTGGTCAGTTTCACCATTTGGCGGCTAATAACGGAATGAATGTACTGTTTTAAGGCTTGAAGAGAATCTCGGGTCTTTGGTCTCATTAGTTCAAGCATTTTCCTCTTTTTGCAAAAATAAGAGATGCAAAAGTTTTTTTATTTTTTTTTACATGGCAACCTTGTTGCCGTTTCGGGATCGAACCCCGTACCTCTCGAACCGTTCATTCATTCCCATACCACCAGGCCGGAAGCGCGGGTAGTGTCTATGGGGGCGCTTTCCTTTTTATTTAATTGAACCGGCTTTAGAACAACACATATTTTAAGCCAACTTAGGTGACTTTGTCATGTGTTAACTCCACATGCTTACTTTGTCGATATAGATTATGCTTAAATCAATTTCTTGAGTTTGTTCCTCGAATACCGACCTTCCTATCAAACAAGGAACTACGTCAAATAATGAAGTTAGAGAGGGCATTTTGGAAACGATGCCGAATTACCCTTCTCTGTGACTGACTTTAAATGTCTTGTGTTTCTCTTCTTGTGCTTTTGCTCCTCAAGTGTTAACATTTCCTTGAAGATCTTGCTTTCAAATGGGCCATTTAGATGTTATCGTATTCACTCATTCTTAGTGGGCGTCAAAGATGAAAGAAGAGGGGTACTCCTTGTTTCGACATGTGAGGGCATTGCTCCTTGGATGTTTTGCTCCATTTATTCCATCAAAATGGATAGTTGGGCCTTAACATGCCTTCTTGGTATAAGGTGTTGCTCCATCGGTCAAAGTGCACTTTTTGTGTCGAATAAATTGATTTTGTTTCATCTTGCTTCATGAGTGAGAGTTACCCTACTTTGAGTGACTTGCCGCATTTATCAACTGCAAGGAAAAAGAGACATAATATGTTATTTTCATATTTGACATGATTCATTTTAGGAACGGGATACTCCTTTTCACGGCATATCGATGTTGCGTTCCATCGTTTCCTTGGCTATGGAGAGGATTTGCTTTCATGATTGGCAGTAATTCACTTGGCAAATGTCTATTCCATTTGAATTTTTCCTTTTTAGAAGTCGAGTGACTCAGGCATTGCGTGCCCCCGATCCATTTTGTGGCCATCTGCCCCAATTAAAATTTCCTACACATATGGAAACAATGTATTATTTCTATTCTTAGGTACATTAGGTTTAGAACGAAGTACACCCTTTTTTCAAAGTCGGGCAATTCAGCATCTCATTGTAGCTTTGTTGAAGAAGGCAAGACATTGTCCTATGGTCAAATGCATGCCGCCGGGTTAGATAACTTGTCCATATGCAGCTCCATCATGTTGGATTGATGAATCTTTGTTTCATTTGAACCCTTCATGCTTTACTCAATTTCCTGCATACCCTTTAGGCTAGGTGATTTTCACCATTTTGCTCTGCGTCAATGCATTTCCCACTTCACAATCTGTAAGCATGGGTGGCTATGTCAGTTTATGAATGAGTTGTTTTGACTTTTGGAATGAACACACCCTTTTTCTTTGTGTGATTATGGACCAGGTTGTCCTTCCCATGTAGTCTCGTTGCTTGCCCATTAATTTTGCCTCTAAAATCTGCACAGTGCAAGGATAAATCATTCCTAAAATAAATCAAATTTAACTTGAAACGATTACCACCTTTTATTTGAAGGCAACATTTGATGACTGATCCTTGTTTGTGTACATCTACATCTTGAAGTGTTGTCTTGCAGACCACCAATAATTATCTTCATATAGGATTGGATGCCAAGACACCATTGGAAGTGTAGGGATTGCAGATGCTTCTTGTTCACAACCAACGAAGTAGTTTGTTGCCAAAGAATGTCACAAATTTCTTCTTCCATGAAGAATGTCAAATTGATATGAGCTCGTCCAGGATGTGGAACTTCATTAGGCCAGTAGATTTGTGATCTTCGAGACTTTGACAGTTCTTTTCACATTTAATCGCAATGTTTGAATTCATATGCTGCAAAAATATTTCTATAGTTCATGGCTTAACCAATTATGCCCATAAATGAGCATGAATTGGTGCATCTCATGACTTGCTCTGTTAGGGAAAGGCCCGTGCTTTTGTTAGTCTTGAACAAAAACGTCATTTTACCTATTTGACAAAAAATGGATGGTCAAGTTAGTTGTTGAATAAGAAATTCCTATTGGAACGATTACAACCTTACCCCCTCAAAGCATCATTCTCCCGAGATCAACTGTGAAAGCGATTAAGTGAAGAGATAAAATATTTTGCAAGTTCTTCTCCGAAACTCATTTTCAAACATTTTGAAGCTAATGCATAAAACTCGGCCGGAAGGTCCATTTGAAACACTTCAAGTGTTTTAAAGAATATAACTTTTTTATGAACTCTAACTTCATTATTAAAAAATGTGAGTTGTATGATTTACAAAAGCATTTGATTGGGTCCACAATCAAAACCCAAAACACAAAACACGGTTCCTAATAGGAATAATGACAAGGATAAAGTACAAGAAGCTCTTTTGTAGAGGAGCATAATTAGCACAATTCTCATCCCTAGCTTTAAAGTCCACATTTGGCATGGTCAAGCAAGAGGAGTCTAGGAATGGTTGTCACGCATGACCTGCAAAAGGAAGATTATGTCGTACATGAATGAAAAATTGATCTTTCAATAAAGCCGCCTCTTACAATGAAATCAGGTGGCGATACCTTTTAGTAGTATCCACTTACGAGAATTTGGTATTTCGTCAAGATTTTATTAGTAAGAGGAGATTTCATTAAAATATCGATCCACGACTATCAATTGAATGCCCACTTTGTTCCAAAAAGTTTCATACACAAATGGGGCATCGATTTTGAAAAATTAATTTGTGGTTTCACTCATGCAAAAGGTGAGGTGATTTTTATTTTGAAAAATCAATATACAAAATGGGATTTGAATTTTAATTTTGAAATGTGACCAATAAAGAGTTTTATTGAAAATTTGATTTTAATTCTATGCCCCAAAATGTAATCTTGATTTGGAAGAATTTCTATACAAAATGTGACTTTAAGTTCATAATTGAAAATTTAAACAAAAACATATGTTCAATAGATCATAGGTATTTGAAATGCTTATTTATCAAAAGTGAGTGCCAAGCCTATATTTTCAAGGGCATTCCATTGATTTCCGCGAATCTCAAAAAATGAAAATTTCAATCCAAAGTGAGCAAGTAGATGGAGAAATCATACTTACAATGGGTGAAGAGACATTTTTTTTTTCAATCACATAGACATGCGGATGTAAACTTGTGAGGTTTGACTCATAAAGGTGGAATTCTAAAGGCTTAAAGTCCCCATTTTGATTAGATCAAAAGAGTTTTCCCACTCGCACTTACGTCGGGGACAGTTCTCTTTATCATTAATCATAATGAGCGGGACCAAAGTGGATAACCATGGGTCATTCCCCGCACGGGTTCCATCTTTTGGCACCTCCTATGGGGCTTCCCTGGTGCGATCGGGGTTTTAGATCGCGGGTTGTGTGTAAATGTGTAGTGCAAGTATGAAGGCACGCACAACAATTGATATCCAAACAACACTTCAATTTCATCCATATAGGCATACATTCTACGCCTCCCCCAAAAGAAATGGGTTAACAAACACTCCACCCTTTATTACTCCAAACCTACAAAAACATTTAACACATTGTTAGCGGGCTAACCTTATTTTCACGACTTTGATACGCTATCAAATGAGGACCATGTTAGTGAACAACCAACCAAGTTATTACGGCCTAAGTCCTCTAAGGTTTGCAACCAAGTCCCCAGCGGAGTCGCCAAGCTGTCACGACCTCTTTTTTTCGTCCGGGAGAAAAAGGAAGAGGGTTTAGGGGTATTTGCCTAAAGAGGCGGACCAATGGCCCTAAATTAGGCGCGGGCTCTCCCAAGCCCATACCTCGCGCGACGTTGGATTCATTTTTTTAGTTCTTAACAACTTATGTAATTTTAGGAGTCGCCACTAGCCTATTGAGGTCGGCTAGAAACTAATCAAGACACGGGAGTGTTGTCTCGATTCATACGCAACCAGAGATTTCTAGGAACGGGGACTTGTTTACGCCAAAGTTTCTATTAGCGCCCTTGCGGTACCACTAACTTGGAAGGTTATTTATCTAAATGGCCATACAATCTTGATTACCAATTATAATCTTTATGAAACCGCTAAGTGTCCATGCAAATGTTTTTTTGTAGTTTTTTTTTAATGTCTAGACTAATCCTAACATAATTTATAAGAAAAATTTACACTCAAAATAATGAAAAGCGGCGCGTAAGTAAACATCCAAGAAATTGAAATGACTGAAAATAAACGCGGAAAATGTAAACCTAGATACAAGTCGGGCAAATATTACATGGCCTTGTTATCACGCCCCGGGACAGGACCCCCGTGAGCAAAATGGAAATTTAAATATGCATGAAATTACTCTAGATGCATGAAATTACTCTAGATAGTTTTTTTTTTTTTTTTTGGTAAAAGGTAAGTATTATAGATAGACTAGAGAACCCGGAGGCCATACAAAGAACAGCGAGGAGGAGCGGCACCACTTGCACTCGTAATGTCGAGTACCACCGAGTGGAAGGGTGCCAACCCGAGCTGCAGAAAATATAGGAAACGGAACAATGTGCAGCTAAAAGAAGGCAGACGAACAACGGCCAGGGCGGCTTGAGGCCAATAAACGAAGAGGAGGGCAGAAATACAACCCACTGACAC